>NC_133917.1:6088383-6402660 GCF_964199755.1 Larus michahellis | reverse complement strand
GCCGGTGGCGCCGAGGCTGACGGCCGCCGCAAAGCCCGCAGCCCCACGGGCTGTGGGGCCACGCAAGCGGCTGCCAAAGAGCTTTCCAACGAGGCACGGCTTTCCCTCCTGGCTCTTCGGGCGTGGGAGCTGTGGCCAGAGACGCGGCCCTACCGGAAAATGCTTCGCAGGCTGGCTCGGCGGTGCCAGGTGGGCGCCGGTGGCGCCGAGGCTGACGGCCGCCGCAAAGCCCGCAGCCCCACGGGCTGTGGGGCCACGCGAGCGGCTGCCAAAGAGCTTTCCAACGAGGCACGGCTTTCCCTCCTGGCTCTTCGGGCGTGGGAGCTGTGGCCAGAGCCGCGGCCCTACCGGAAAATGCTTCGCAGGCTGGCTCGGCGGCGCCAGGTGGGCGCCGGTGGCGCCAAGGCTGACGGCCGCCGCAAAGCCCGCAGCCCCACGGGCTGTGGGGCCACGCGAGCGGCTGCCAAAGAGCTTTCCAACGAGGCACGGCTTTCCCTCCTGGCTCTTCGGGCGTGGGAGCTGTCGCCAGAGCCGCGGCCCTACCGGAAAATGCTTCGCAGGCTGGCTCGGCGGCGCCAGGTGGGCGCCGGTGGCGCCGAGGCTGACGGCCGCCGCAAAGCCCGCAGCCCCACGGGCTGTGGGGCCACGCGAGCGGCTGCCAAAGAGCTTTCCAACGAGGCACGGCTTTCCCTCCTGGCTCTTCGGGCGTGGGAGCTGTGGCCAGAGCCGCGGCCCTACCGGAAAATGCTTCGCAGGCTGGCTCGGCGGCGCCAGGTGGGCGCCGGTGGCGCCGAGGCTGACGGCCGCCACAAAGCCCGCAGCCCCACGGGCTGTGGGGCCACGCGAGCGGCTGCCAAAGAGCTTTCCAACGAGGCACGGCTTTCCCTCCTGGCTCTTTGGGCGTGGGAGCTGTCACCAGAGCCGCGGCCCTACCGGAAAATGCTTCGCAGGCTGGCTCAGCGGTGCCAGGTGGGCGCCGGTGGCGCCGAGGCTGACGGCCGCCGGAAAGCCTGCAGCCCCACGGGCTGTGGGGCCACGCGAGCGGCTGCCAAAGAGCTTTCCAACGAGGCACGGCTTTCCCTCCTGGCTCTTCGGGCGTGGGAGCTGTGGCCAGAGCCGCGGCCCTACCGGAAAATGCTTCGCAGGCTGGCTCGGCGGCGCCAGGTGGGCGCCGGTGGCGCCGAGGCTGACGGCCGCCGCAAAGCCCGCAGCCCCACGGGCTGTGGGGCCACGCGAGCGGCTGCCAAAGAGCTTTCCAACGAGGCACGGCTTTCCCTCCTGGCTCTTCGGGCGTGGGAGCTGTCGCCAGAGCCGCGGCCCTACCGGAAAATGCTTCGCAGGCTGGCTCGGCGGCGCCAGGTGGGCGCCGGTGGCGCCGAGGCTGACGGCCGCCACAAAGCCCGCAGCCCCACGGGCTGTGGGGCCACGCGAGCGGCTGCCAAAGAGCTTTCCAACGAGGCACGGCTTTCCCTCCTGGCTCTTCGGGCGTGGGAGCTGTGGCCAGAGCCGCGGCCCTACCGGAAAATGCTTCGCAGGCTGGCTCGGCGGTGCCAGGTGGGCGCCGGTGGCGCCGAGGCTGACGGCCGCCGCAAAGCCCGCAGCCCCACGGGCTGTGGGGCCACGCGAGCGGCTGCCAAAGAGCTTTCCAACGAGGCACAGCTTTCCCTCCTGGCTCTTCGGGCGTGGGAGCTGTGGCCAGAGCCGCGGCCCTACCGGAAAATGCTTCGCAGGCTGGCTCGGCGGCGCCAGGTGGGCGCCGGTGGCGCCAAGGCTGACGGCCGCCGCAAAGCCCGCAGCCCCACGGGCTGTGGGGCCACGCGAGCGGCTGCCAAAGAGCTTTCCAACGAGGCACGGCTTTCCCTCCTGGCTCTTCGGGCATGGGAGCTGTGGCCAGAGCCGCGGCCCTACCGGAAAATGCTTCGCAGGCTGGCTCGGCGGCGCCAGGTGGGCGCCGGTGGCGCCGAGGCTGACGGCCGCCGCAAAGCCCGCAGCCCCACGGGCTGTGGGGCCACGCGAGCGGCTGCCAAAGAGCTTTCCAACGAGGCACGGCTTTCCCTCCTGGCTCTTCGGGCGTGGGAGCTGTGGCCAGAGCCGCGGCCCTACCGGAAAATGCTTCGCAGGCTGGCTCGGCGGCGCCAGGTGGGCGCCGGTGGCGCCGAGGCTGACGGCCGCCACAAAGCCCGCAGCCCCACGGGCTGTGGGGCCACGCGAGCGGCTGCCAAAGAGCTTTCCAACGAGGCACGGCTTTCCCTCCTGGCTCTTTGGGCGTGGGAGCTGTCACCAGAGCCGCGGCCCTACCGGAAAATGCTTCGCAGGCTGGCTCAGCGGTGCCAGGTGGGCGCCGGTGGCGCCGAGGCTGACGGCCGCCGGAAAGCCTGCAGCCCCACGGGCTGTGGGGCCACGCGAGCGGCTGCCAAAGAGCTTTCCAACGAGGCACGGCTTTCCCTCCTGGCTCTTCGGGCGTGGGAGCTGTGGCCAGAGCCGCGGCCCTACCGGAAAATGCTTCGCAGGCTGGCTCGGCGGCGCCAGGTGGGCGCCGGTGGCGCCGAGGCTGACGGCCGCCGCAAAGCCCGCAGCCCCACGGGCTGTGGGGCCACGCGAGCGGCTGCCAAAGAGCTTTCCAACGAGGCACGGCTTTCCCTCCTGGCTCTTCGGGCGTGGGAGCTGTGGCCAGAGCCGCGGCCCTACCGGAAAATGCTTCGCAGGCTGGCTCGGCGGCGCCAGGTGGGCGCCGGTGGCGCCGAGGCTGACGGCCGCCACAAAGCCCGCAGCCCCACGGGCTGTGGGGCCACGCGAGCGGCTGCCAAAGAGCTTTCCAACGAGGCACGGCTTTCCCTCCTGGCTCTTTGGGCGTGGGAGCTGTCACCAGAGCCGCGGCCCTACCGGAAAATGCTTCGCAGGCTGGCTCGGCGGTGCCAGGTGGGCGCCGGTGGCGCCGAGGCTGACGGCCGCCGGAAAGCCTGCAGCCCCACGGGCTGTGGGGCCACGCGAGCGGCTGCCAAAGAGCTTTCCAACGAGGCACGGCTTTCCCTCCTGGCTCTTCGGGCGTGGGAGCTGTGGCCAGAGCCGCGGCCCTACCGGAAAATGCTTCGGGGGCTGGCGCGGCGGCGCCAGGTGGGCGCCGGTGGCGCCGAGGCTGACGGCCGCCGCAAAGCCCGCAGCCCCACGGGCTGTGGGGCCACGCGAGCGGCTGCCAAAGAGCTTTCCAACGAGGCACGGCTTTCCCTCCTGGCTCTTCGGGCGTGGGAGCTGTGGCCAGAGACGCGGCCCTACCCGAAAATGCTTCGCAGGCTGGCGCCGCGGCGCCATGTGGGCGGCGGTGGCGCCGAGGCTGACGGCCGCCGCAAAGCCCGCAGCCCCACGGGCTGTGGGGCCACGCGAGCGGCTGCCAAAGAGCTTTCCAACGAGGCACGGCTTTCCCTCCTGGCTCTTCGGGCGTGGGAGCTGTGGCCAGAGCCGCGGCCCTACCGGAAAATGCTTCGCAGGCTGCCTGGGCGGCGCCACGTGGGCGCCGGTGGCGCCGAGGCTGACGGCCGCCGCAAAGCCCGCAGCCCCACGGGCTGTGGGGCCACGCGAGCGGCTGCCAAAGAGCTTTCCAACGAGGCACGGCTTTCCCTCCTGGCTCTTCGGGCGTGGGAGCTGTGGCCAGAGCCGCGGCCCTACCGGAAAATGCTTCGCAGGCTGGCGCGGCGGCGCCATGTGGGCTCCGGTGGCGCCGAGGCTGACGGCCGCCGCAAAGCCCGCAGCCCCACGGGCTGTGGGGCCATGCGAGCGGCTGCCAAAGAGCTTTCCAACGAGGCACGTCTTTCCCTCCTGGCTCTTCGGGCGTCGGAGCTGTGGCCAGAGCCGCGGCCCTACCGGAAAATGCTTCGCAGGCTGGCTCGGCGGCGCCAGGTGGGTGCCGGTGGCGCCGAGGCTGACGGCCGCCGCAAAGCCCGCAGCCCCACGGGCTGTGGGGCCACGCGAGCGGCTGCCAAAGAGCTTTCCAACGAGGCACGGCTTTCCCTCCTGGCTCTTCGGGCGTGGGAGCTGTGGCCAGAGACGCAGCCCTACCGGAAAATGCTGCGCAGGGTGGCTCGGAGGCGCCAGGTGGGCGCCGGTGGCGCCGAGGCTGACGGCCGCCGCAAACCCCGCAGCCCCACGGGCTGTGGGGCCACGCGAGCGGCTGCCAAAGAGCTTTCCAACGAGGCACGGCTTTCCCTCCTGGCTCTTCGGGCGTGGGAGCTGTGGCCAGAGCCGCGGCCCTACGGGAAAATGCTTCGCAGGCTGGCTCGGCGGCGCCATGTGGGCGCCGGTGGCGCCGAGGCTGACGGCCGCCGCAAAGCCCGCAGCCCCACGGGCTGTGGGGCCATGCGAGTGGCTGCCAAAGAGCTTTCCAACGAGGCACGGCTTTCCCTCCTGGCTCTTCGGGCGTGGGAGCTGTGGCCAGAGCCGCGGCCCTACCGGAAAATGCTTCGCAGGCTGGCTCGGCGGCGCCAGGTGGGCACCGGTGGCGCCAAGGCTGACGGCCGCCGCAAAGCCCGCAGCCCCACGGGCTGTGGGGCCACGCGAGTGGCTGCCAAAGAGCTTTCCAAGGAGGCACGGCTTTCCCTCCTGGCTCTTCGGGCGTGGGAGCTGTGGCCAGAGCCGCGGCCCTACCGGAAAATGCTTCGCAGGCTGGCTCGGCGGCGCCAGGTGGGCGCCGGTGGTGCCGAGGCTGACGGCCGCCGCAAAGCCCGCAGCCCCACGGGCTGTGGGGCCACGCGAGCGGCTGCCAAAGAGCTTTCCAACGAGGCACGGCTTTCCCTCCTGGCTCTTCGGGCGTGGGAGCTGTGGCCAGAGCCGCGGCCCTACCGGAAAATGCTTCGCAGGCTGGCTCGGCGGCGCCAGGTGGGCGCCGGTGGTGCCGAGGCTGATGGCCGCCACAAAGCCCGCAGCCCCACGGGCTGTGGGGCCACGCGAGCGGCTGCCAAAGAGCTTTCCAACGAGGCACGGCTTTCCCTCCTGGCTCTTCGGGCGTGGGAGCTGTGGCCAGAGACGCGGCCCTACCCGAAAATGCTTCGCAGGCTGGCGCGGTGGCGCCATGTGGGCGGCGGTGGCGCCGAGGCTGACGGCCGCCGCAAAGCCCGCAGCCCCACGGGCTGTGGGGCCACGCGAGCGGCTGCCAAAGAGCTTTCCAACGAGGCACGGCTTTCCCTCCTGGCTCTTCGGGCGTGGGAGCTGTGGCCAGAGCCGCGGCCCTACCGGAAAATGCTTCGCAGGCTGGCTGGGCGGCGCCACGTGGGCGCCGGTGGCGCCGAGGCTGACGGCCGCCGCAAAGCCCGCAGCCCCACGGGCTGTGGGGCCACGCGAGCGGCTGCCAAAGAGGTTTCCAACGAGGCACGGCTTTCCCTCCTGGCTCTTCGGGCGTGGGAGCTGTGGCCAGAGACGCGGCCCTACCGGAAAATGCTTCGCAGGCTGGCTCGGCGGCGCCAGGTGGGCACCGGTGGCGCCAAGGCTGACGGCCGCCGCAAAGCCCGCAGCCCCACGGGCTGTGGGGCCACGCGAGTGTCTGCCAAAGAGCTTTCCAAGGAGGCACGGCTTTCCCTCCTGGCTCTTCGGGCGTGGGAGCTGTGGCCAGAGCCGCGGCCCTACCGGAAAATGCTTCGCAGGCTGGCTCGGCGGCGCCAGGTGGGCGCCGGTGGCGCCGAGGCTGACGGCCGCCGCAAAGCCCGCAGCCCCACGGGCTGTGGGGCCACGCGAGCGGCTGCCAAAGAGCTTTCCAACGAGGCACGGCTTTCCCTCCTGGCTCTTCGGGCGTGGGAGCTGTGGCCAGAGCCGCGGCCCTACCGGAAAATGCTTCACAGGCTGGCGCGGCGGCGCCAGGTGGGCGCCGGTGGCGCCGAGGCTGACGGCCGCCGCAAAGCCCACAGCCCCACGGGCTGTGGGGCCACGCGAGCGGCTGCCAAAGAGCTTTCCAACGAGGCACGGCTTTCCCTCCTGGCTCTTCGGGCGTGGGAGCTGTGGCCAGAGCCGCGGCCCTAACGGAAAATGCTTCGGGGGCTGGCGCGGCGGCGCCAGGTGGGCACCGGTGGCGCCGAGGCTGACGGCCGCCGCAAAGCCCGCAGCCCCACGGGCTGTGGGGCCACGCGAGCGGCTGCCAAAGAGCTTTCCAACGAGGCACGGCTTTCCCTCCTGGCTCTTCGGGCGTGGGAGCTGTGGCCAGAGACGCGGCCCTACCGGAAAATGCTTCGCAGGCTGGCTCGGCGGTGCCAGGTGGGCGCCGGTGGCGCCGAGGCTGACGGCCGCCGCAAAGCCCGCAGCCCCACGGGCTGTGGGGCCACGCGAGCGGCTGCCAAAGAGCTTTCCAACGAGGCACGGCTTTCCCTCCTGGCTCTTCGGGCGTGGGAGCTGTGGCCAGAGCCGCGGCCCTACCGGAAAATGCTTCGCAGGCTGGCTCGGCGGCGCCAGGTGGGCGCCGGTGGCGCCAAGGCTGACGGCCGCCGCAAAGCCCGCAGCCCCACGGGCTGTGGGGCCACGCGAGCGGCTGCCAAAGAGCTTTCCAACGAGGCACGGCTTTCCCTCCTGGCTCTTCGGGCGTGGGAGCTGTGGCCAGAGCCGCGGCCCTACCGGAAAATGCTTCGCAGGCTGGCTCGGCGGCGCCAGGTGGGCGCCGGTGGCGCCGAGGCTGACGGCCGCCGCAAAGCCCGCAGCCCCACGGGCTGTGGGGCCACGCGAGCGGCTGCCAAAGAGCTTTCCAACGAGGCACGGCTTTCCCTCCTGGCTCTTCGGGCGTGGGAGCTGTGGCCAGAGCCGCGGCCCTACCGGAAAATGCTTCGCAGGCTGGCTCGGCGGCGCCAGGTGGGCGCCGGTGGCGCCGAGGCTGACGGCCGCCACAAAGCCCGCAGCCCCACGGGCTGTGGGGCCACGCGAGCGGCTGCCAAAGAGCTTTCCAACGAGGCACGGCTTTCCCTCCTGGCTCTTTGGGCGTGGGAGCTGTCACCAGAGCCGCGGCCCTACCGGAAAATGCTTCGCAGGCTGGCTCGGCGGTGCCAGGTGGGCGCCGGTGGCGCCGAGGCTGACGGCCGCCGCAAAGCCTGCAGCCCCACGGGCTGTGGGGCCACGCGAGCGGCTGCCAAAGAGCTTTCCAACGAGGCACGGCTTTCCCTCCTGGCTGTTCGGGCGTGGGAGCTGTGGCCAGAGCCGCGGCCCTAACGGAAAATGCTTCGGGGGCTGGCGCGGCAGCGCCAGGTGGGCGCCGGTGGCGCCGAGGCTGACGGCCGCCGCAAACCCCGCAGCCCCACGGGCTGTGGGGCCACGCGAGCGGCTGCCAAAGAGCTTTCCAACGAGGCACGGCTTTCCCTCCTGGCTCTTCGGGCGTGGGAGCTGTGGCCAGAGACGCGGCCCTACCCGAAAATGCTTCGCAGGCTGGCGCGGCGGCGCCATGTGGGCGGCGGTGGCGCCGAGGCTGACGGCCGCCGCAAAGCCCGCAGCCCCACGGGCTGTGGGGCCACGCGAGCGGCTGCCAAAGAGCTTTCCAACGAGGCACGGCTTTCCCTCCTGGCTCTTCGGGCGTGGGAGCTGTGGCCAGAGCCGCGGCCCTACCGGAAAATGCTTCGCAGGCTGGCTCGGTGGCGCCAGGTGGGCGCTGGTGGCGCCGAGGCTGACGGCCGCCGCAAAGCCCGCAGCCCCACTGGCTGTACGGCCACGCAAGCGGCTGCCAAAGAGCTTTCCAACGAGGCACGGCTTTCCCTCCTGGCTCTTCGGGCGTGGGAGCTGTGGCCAGAGACGCGGCCCTACCGGAAAATGCTTCGCAGGCTGGCTCGGCGGTGCCAGGTGGGCGCCGGTGGCGCCGAGGCTGACGGCCGCCGCAAAGCCTGCAGCCCCACGGGCTGTGGGGCCACGCGAGCGGCTGCCAAAGAGCTTTCCAACGAGGCACGGCTTTCCCTCCTGGCTCTTCGGGCGTGGGAGCTGTGGCCAGAGCCGCGGCCCTAACGGAAAATGCTTCGGGGGCTGGCGCGGCAGCGCCAGGTGGGCGCCGGTGGCGCCGAGGCTGACGGCCGCCGCAAACCCCGCAGCCCCACGGGCTGTGGGGCCACGCGAGCGGCTGCCAAAGAGCTTTCCAACGAGGCACGGCTTTCCCTCCTGGCTCTTCGGGCGTGGGAGCTGTGGCCAGAGACGCGGCCCTACCGGAAAATGCTTCGCAGGCTGGCGCGGCGGCGCCATGTGGGCGGCGGTGGCGCCGAGGCTGACGGCCGCCGCAAAGCCCGCAGCCCCACGGGCTGTGGGGCCACGCGAGCGGCTGCCAAAGAGCTTTCCAACGAGGCACGGCTTTCCCTCCTGGCTCTTCGGGCGTGGGAGCTGTGGCCAGAGCCGCGGCCCTACCGGAAAATGCTTCGCAGGCTGGCTCGGTGGCGCCAGGTGGGCGCTGGTGGCGCCGAGGCTGACGGCCGCCGCAAAGCCCGCAGCCCCACGGGCTGTACGGCCACGCAAGCGGCTGCCAAAGAGCTTTCCAACGAGGCACGGCTTTCCCTCCTGGCTCTTCGGGCGTGGGATCTCTGGCCAGAGACGCGGCCCTACCGGAAAATGCTTCGCAGGCTGGCTCGGCGGTGCCAGGTGGGCGCCGGTGGCGCCGAGGCTGACGGCCGCCGCAAAGCCCGCAGCCCCACGGGCTGTGGGGCCACGCGAGCGGCTGCCAAAGAGCTTTCCAACGAGGCACGGCTTTCCCTCCTGGCTCTTCGGGCGTGGGAGCTGTGGCCAGAGCCGCGGCCCTACCGGAAAATGCTTCGCAGGCTGGCTCGGCGGCGCCAGGTGGGCGCCGGTGGCGCCAAGGCTGACGGCCGCCGCACAGCCCGCAGCCCCACGGGCTGTGGGGCCACGCGAGCGGCTGCCAAAGAGCTTTCCAACGAGGCACGGCTTTCCCTCCTGGCTGTTCGGGCGTGGGAGCTGTTGCCAGAGCCGCGGCCCTACCGGAAAATGCTTCGCAGGCTGGCGCGGCGCCGCCATGTGGGCGCCGGTGGCGCCGAGGCTGACGGCCGCCGCAAAGCCCGCAGCCCCACGGGCTGTGGGGCCATGCGAGTGGCTGCCAAAGAGCTTTCCAACGAGGCACGGCTTTCCCTCCTGGCTCTTCGGGCGTGGGAGCTGTGGCCAGAGCCGCGGCCCTACCGGAAAATGCTTCGCAGGCTGGCTCGGAGGCGCCAGGTGGGCGCCGGTGGCGCCGAGGCTGACGGCCGCCGCAAAGCCCGCAGCCCCACGGGCTGTGGGGCCACGCGAGCGGCTGCCAAAGAGCTTTCCAACGAGGCACGGCTTTCCCTCCTGGCTCTTCGGGCGTGGGAGCTGTCGCCAGAGCCGCGGCCCTACCGGAAAATGCTTCGCAGGCTGGCTCGGCGGCGCCAGGTGGGCGCCGGTGGCGCCGAGGCTGACGGCCGCCGCAAAGCCCGCAGCCCCACGGGCTGTGGGGCCACGCGAGCGGCTGCCAAAGAGCTTTCCAACGAGGCACGGCTTTCCCTCCTGGCTGTTCGGGCGTGGGAGCTGTTGCCAGAGCCGCGGCCCTACCGGAAAATGCTTCGCAGGCTGGCGCGGCGCCGCCATGTGGGCGCCGGTGGCGCCGAGGCTGACGGCCGCCGCAAAGCCCGCAGCCCCACGGGCTGTGGGGCCATGCGAGTGGCTGCCAAAGAGCTTTCCAACGAGGCACGGCTTTCCCTCCTGGCTCTTCGGGCGTGGGAGCTGTGGCCAGAGCCGCGGCCCTACCGGAAAATGCTTCGCAGGCTGGCTCGGAGGCGCCAGGTGGGCGCCGGTGGCGCCGAGGCTGACGGCCGCCGCAAAGCCCGCAGCCCCACGGGCTGTGGGGCCACGCGAGCGGCTGCCAAAGAGCTTTCCAACGAGGCACGGCTTTCCCTCCTGGCTCTTCGGGCGTGGGAGCTGTCGCCAGAGCCGCGGCCCTACCGGAAAATGCTTCGCAGGCTGGCTCGGCGGCGCCAGGTGGGCGCCGGTGGCGCCGAGGCTGACGGCCGCCGCAAAGCCCGCAGCCCCACGGGCTGTGGGGCCACGCGAGCGGCTGCCAAAGAGCTTTCCAACGAGGCACGGCTTTCCCTCCTGGCTCTTCGGGCGTGGGAGCTGTGGCCAGAGCCGCGGCCCTACCGGAAAATGCTTCGCAGGCTGGCGCGGCGGCGCCATGTGGGCGCCGGTGGCGCCGAGGCTGACGGCCGCCGCAAAGCCCGCAGCCCCACGGGCTGTGGGGCCACGCGAGCGGCTGCCAAAGAGCTTTCCAACGAGGCACGGCTTTCCCTCCTGGCTCTTCGGGCGTGGGAGCTGTGGCCAGAGCCGCGGCCCTACCGGAAAATGCTTCGCAGGCTGGCGCGGCGGCGCCATGTGGGCGCCGGTGGCGCCGAGGCTGACGGCCGCCGCAAAGCCCGCAGCCCCACGGGCTGTGGGGCCATGCGAGCGGCTGCCAAAGAGCTTTCCAACGAGGCACGTCTTTCCCTCCTGGCTCTTCGGGCGTGGGAGCTGTGGCCAGAGCCGCGGCCCTACCGGAAAATGCTTCGCAGGCTGTCTCGGCGGCGCCAGGTGGGTGCCGGTGGCGCCGAGGCTGACGGCCGCCGCAAAGCCCGCAGCCCCACGGGCTGTGGGGCCACGCGAGCGGCTGCCAAAGAGCTTTCCAACGAGGCACGGCTTTCCCTCCTGGCTCTTCGGGCGTGGGAGCTGTGGCCAGAGACGCACCCCTACCGGAAAATGCTGCGCAGGGTGGCTCGGAGGCGCCAGGTGGGCGCCGGTGGCGCCGAGGCTGACGGCCGCCGCAAAGCCCGCAGCCCCACGGGCTGTGGGGCCACGCGAGCGGCTGCCAAAGAGCTTTCCAACGAGGCACGGCTTTCCCTCCTGGCTCTTCGGGCGTGGGAGCTGTGGCCAGAGACGCGGCCCTACCGGAAAATGCTTCGCAGGCTGGCTCGGACGCGCCAGGTGGGCGCCGGTGGCGCCGAGGCTGACGGCCGCCGCAAAGCCCGCAGCCCCACGGGCTGTGGGGCCACGCGAGCGGCTGCCAAAGAGCTTTCCAACGAGGCACGGCTTTCCCTCCTGGCTCTTCGGGCGTGGGAGCTGTGGCCAGAGCCGCGGCCCTACCGGAAAATGCTTCGCAGGCTGGCGCGGCGGCGCCATGTGGGCGCCGGTGGCGCCGAGGCTGACGGCCGCCGCAAAGCCCGCAGCCCCACGGGCTGTGGGGCCATGCGAGTGGCTGCCAAAGAGCTTTCCAACGAGGCACGGCTTTCCCTCCTGGCTCTTCGGGCGTGGGAGCTGTGGCCAGAGCCGCGGCCCTACCGGAAAATGCTTCGCAGGCTGGCTCGGCGGCGCCAGGTGGGCACCGGTGGCGCCGAGGCTGACGGCCGCCGCAAAGCCCGCAGCCCCACGGGCTGTGGGGCCACGCGAGTGGCTGCCAAAGAGCTTTCCAAGGAGGCACGGCTTTCCCTCCTGGCTCTTCGGGCGTGGGAGCTGTGGCCAGAGCCGCGGCCCTACCGGAAAATGCTTCGCAGGCTGGCTCGGCGGCGCCAGGTGTGCGCCGGTGGCGCCGAGGCTGACGGCCGCCGCAAAGCCCGCAGCCCCACGGGCTGTGGGGCCACGCGAGCGGCTGCCAAAGAGCTTTCCAACGAGGCACGGCTTTCCCTCCTGGCTCTTCGGGCGTGGGAGCTGTCGCCAGAGCCGCGGCCCTACCGGAAAATGCTTCACAGGCTGGCGCGGCGGCGCCAGGTGGGCGCCGGTGGCGCCGAGGCTGACGGCCGCCGCAAAGCCCACAGCCCCACGGGCTGTGGGGCCACGCGAGCGGCTGCCAAAGAGCTTTCCAACGAGGCACGGCTTTCCCTCCTGGCTCTTCGGGCGTGGGAGCTGTGGCCAGAGCCGCGGCCCTACCGGAAAATGCTTCGCAGGCTGGCTCGGCGGCGCCAGGTGGGCGGCGGTGGCGCCGAGGCTGACGGCCGCTGCAAAGCCCGCAGCCCCACGGGCTGTACGGCCACGCAAGCGGCTGCCAAAGAGCTTTCCAACGAGGCACGGCTTTCCCTCCTGGCTCTTCGGGCGTGGGAGCTGTGGCCAGAGACGCGGCCCTACCGGAAAATGCTTCGCAGGCTGGCTCGGCGGTGCCAGGTGGGCGCCGGTGGCGCCGAGGCTGACGGCCGCCGCAAAGCCCGCAGCCCCACGGGCTGTGGGGCCACGCGAGCGGCTGCCAAAGAGCTTTCCAACGAGGCACGGCTTTCCCTCCTGGCTCTTCGGGCGTGGGAGCTGTGGCCAGAGCCGCGGCCCTACCGGAAAATGCTTCGCAGGCTGGCTCGGCGGCGCCAGGTGGGCGCCGGTGGCGCCAAGGCTGACGGCCGCCGCAAAGCCCGCAGCCCCACGGGCTGTGGGGCCACGCGAGCGGCTGCCAAAGAGGTTTCCAACGAGGCACGGCTTTCCCTCCTGGCTCTTCGGGCGTGGGAGCTGTCGCCAGAGCCGCGGCCCTACCGGAAAATGCTTCGCAGGCTGGCTCGGCGGCGCCAGGTGGGCGCCGGTGGCGCCGAGGCTGACGGCCGCCGCAAAGCCCGCAGCCCCACGGGCTGTGGGGCCACGCGAGCGGCTGCCAAAGAGCTTTCCAACGAGGCACGGCTTTCCCTCCTGGCTCTTCGGGCGTGGGAGCTGTGGCCAGAGCCGCGGCCCTACCGGAAAATGCTTCGCAGGCTGGCTCGGCGGCGCCAGGTGGGCGCCGGTGGCGCCGAGGCTGACGGCCGCCGCAAAGCCCGCAGCCCCACGGGCTGTGGGGCCACGCGAGCGGCTGCCAAAGAGCTTTCCAACGAGGCACGGCTTTCCCTCCTGGCTCTTCGGGCGTGGGAGCTGTCGCCAGAGCCGCGGCCCTACCGGAAAATGCTTCGCAGGCTGGCTCGGCGGCGCCAGGTGGGCGCCGGTGGCGCCGAGGCTGACGGCCGCCGCAAAGCCCGCAGCCCCACGGGCTGTGGGGCCACGCGAGCGGCTGCCAAAGAGCTTTCCAACGAGGCACGGCTTTCCCTCCTGGCTCTTCGGGCGTGGGAGCTGTGGCCAGAGCCGCGGCCCTACCGGAAAATGCTTCGCAGGCTGGCTCGGCGGCGCCAGGTGGGCGCCGGTGGCGCCGAGGCTGACGGCCGCCGCAAAGCCTGCAGCCCCACGGGCTGTGGGGCCACGCGAGCGGCTGCCAAAGAGCTTTCCAACGAGGCACGGCTTTCCCTCCTGGCTCTTCGGGCGTGGGAGCTGTGGCCAGAGCCGCGGCCCTACCGGAAAATGCTTCGCAGGCTGGCTCGGCGGCGCCAGGTGGGCGCCGGTGGCGCCGAGGCTGACGGCCGCCGCAAAGCCCGCAGCCCCACGGGCTGTGGGGCCACGCGAGCGGCTGCCAAAGAGCTTTCCAACGAGGCACGGCTTTCCCTCCTGGCTCTTTGGGCGTGGGAGCTGTCACCAGAGCCGCGGCCCTACCAGAAAATGCTTCGCAGGCTGGCTCGGCGGTGCCAGGTGGGCGCCGGTGGCGCCGAGGCTGACGGCCGCCGCAAAGCCTGCAGCCCCACGGGCTGTGGGGCCACGCGAGCGGCTGCCAAAGAGCTTTCCAACGAGGCACGGCTTTCCCTCCTGGCTCTTCGGGCGTGGGAGCTGTGGCCAGAGCCGCGGCCCTACCGGAAAATGCTTCGCAGGCTGGCTCGGCGGCGCCAGGTGGGCGCCGGTGGCGCCGAGGCTGACGGCCGCCGCAAAGCCCGCAGCCCCACGGGCTGTGGGGCCACGCGAGCGGCTGCCAAAGAGCTTTCCAACGAGGCACGGCTTTCCCTCCTGGCTCTTCGGGCGTGGGAGCTGTGGCCAGAGCCGCGGCCCTACCGGAAAATGCTTCGCAGGCTGGCTCGGCGGCGCCAGGTGGGCACCGGTGGCGCCGAGGCTGACGGCCGCCGCAAAGCCCGCAGCCCCACGGGCTGTGGGGCCACGCGAGCGGCTGCCAAAGAGCTTTCCAACGAGGCACGGCTTTCCCTCCTGGCTCTTCGGGCGTGGGAGCTGTGGCCAGAGCCGCGGCCCTACCGGAAAATGCTTCGCAGGCTGGCTCGGCGGCGCCAGGTGGGCGCCGGTGGCGCCGAGGCTGACGGCCGCCGCAAAGCCCGCAGCCCCACGGGCTGTGGGGCCACGCGAGCGGCTGCCAAAGAGCTTTCCAACGAGGCACGGCTTTCCCTCCTGGCTCTTCGGGCGTGGGAGCTGTGGCCAGAGCCGCGGCCCTACCGGAAAATGCTTCGCAGGCTGGCTCGGCGGCGCCAGGTGGGCGCCGGTGGCGCCGAGGCTGACGGCCGCCGCAAAGCCCGCAGCCCCACGGGCTGTGGGGCCACGCGAGCGGCTGCCAAAGAGCTTTCCAACGAGGCACGGCTTTCCCTCCTGGCTCTTCGGGCGTGGGAGCTGTGGCCAGAGCCGCGGCCCTACCGGAAAATGCTTCGCAGGCTGGCTCGGCGGCGCCAGGTGGGCGCCGGTGGCGCCGAGGCTGACGGCCGCCGCAAAGCCCGCAGCCCCACGGGCTGTGGGGCCACGCGAGCGGCTGCCAAAGAGCTTTCCAACGAGGCACGGCTTTCCCTCCTGGCTCTTTGGGCGTGGGAGCTGTCACCAGAGCCGCGGCCCTACCAGAAAATGCTTCGCAGGCTGGCTCGGCGGTGCCAGGTGGGCGCCGGTGGCGCCGAGGCTGACGGCCGCCGCAAAGCCTGCAGCCCCACGGGCTGTGGGGCCACGCGAGCGGCTGCCAAAGAGCTTTCCAACGAGGCACGGCTTTCCCTCCTGGCTCTTCGGGCGTGGGAGCTGTGGCCAGAGCCGCGGCCCTACCGGAAAATGCTTCGCAGGCTGGCTCGGCGGCGCCAGGTGGGCGCCGGTGGCGCCGAGGCTGACAGCCGCCGCAAAGCCCGCAGCCCCACGGGCTGTGGGGCCACGCGAGCGGCTGCCAAAGAGCTTTCCAACGAGGCACGGCTTTCCCTCCTGGCTCTTTGGGCGTGGGAGCTGTGGCCAGAGCCGCGGCCCTACCGGAAAATGCTTCGCAGGCTGGCTCGGCGGCGCCAGGTGGGCGCCGGTGGCGCCGAGGCTGACGGCCGCCGCAAAGCCCGCAGCCCCACGGGCTGTGGGGCCACGCGAGCGGCTGCCAAAGAGCTTTCCAACGAGGCACGGCTTTCCCTCCTGGCTCTTTGGGCGTGGGAGCTGTCACCAGAGCCGCGGCCCTACCGGAAAATGCTTCGCAGGCTGGCTCGGCGGTGCCAGGTGGGCGCCGGTGGCGCCGAGGCTGACGGCCGCCGCAAAGCCTGCAGCCCCACGGGCTGTGGGGCCACGCGAGCGGCTGCCAAAGAGCTTTCCAACGAGGCACGGCTTTCCCTCCTGGCTCTTCGGGCGTGGGAGCTGTGGCCAGAGACGCGGCCCTACCGGAAAATGCTTCGGGGGCTGGCGCGGCGGCGCCAGGTGGGCGCCGGTGGCGCCGAGGCTGACGGCCGCCGCAAAGCCCGCAGCCCCACGGGCTGTGGGGCCACGCGAGCGGCTGCCAAAGAGCTTTCCAACGAGGCACGGCTTTCCCTCCTGGCTCTTCGGGCGTGGGAGCTGTGGCCAGAGACGCGGCCCTACCCGAAAATGCTTCGCAGGCTGGCGCGGCGGCGCCATGTGGGCGCCGGTGGCGCCGAGGCTGACGGCCGCCGCAAAGCCCGCAGCCCCACGGGCTGTGGGGCCACGCGAGCGGCTGCCAAAGAGCTTTCCAACGAGGCACGGCTTTCCCTCCTGGCTCTTCGGGCGTGGGAGCTGTCGCCAGAGCCGCGGCCCTACCGGAAAATGCTTCACAGGCTGGCGCGGCGGCGCCAGGTGGGCGCCGGTGGCGCCGAGGCTGACGGCCGCCGCAAAGCCCACAGCCCCACGGGCTGTGGGGCCACGCGAGCGGCTGCCAAAGAGCTTTCCAACGAGGCACGGCTTTCCCTCCTGGCTCTTCGGGCGTGGGAGCTGTGGCCAGAGCCGCGGCCCTACCGGAAAATGCTTCGCAGGCTGGCTCGGCGGTGCCAGGTGGGCGCCGGTGGCGCCGAGGCTGACGGCCGCCGGAAAGCCCGCAGCCCCACGGGCTGTGGGGCCACGCGAGCGGCTGCCAAAGAGCTTTCCAACGAGGCACGGCTTTCCCTCCTGGCTCTTCGGGCGTGGGAGCTGTGGCCAGAGCCGCGGCCCTACCGGAAAATGCTTCGCAGGCTGGCTCGGCGGCGCCAGGTGGGCGCCGGTGGCGCCGAGGCTGACGGCCGCCGCAAAGCCCGCAGCCCCACGGGCTGTGGGGCCACGCGAGCGGCTGCCAAAGAGCTTTCCAACGAGGCACGGCTTTCCCTCCTGGCTCTTTGGGCGTGGGAGCTGTGGCCAGAGCCGCGGCCCTACCGGAAAATGCTTCGCAGGCTGGCTCGGCGGCGCCAGGTGGGCGCCGGTGGCGCCGAGGCTGACGGCCGCCGCAAAGCCCGCAGCCCCACGGGCTGTGGGGCCACGCGAGCGGCTGCCAAAGAGCTTTCCAACGAGGCACGGCTTTCCCTCCTGGCTCTTTGGGCGTGGGAGCTGTCACCAGAGCCGCGGCCCTACCGGAAAATGCTTCGCAGGCTGGCTCGGCGGTGCCAGGTGGGCGCCGGTGGCGCCGAGGCTGACGGCTGCCGCAAAGCCTGCAGCCCCACGGGCTGTGGGGCCACGCGAGCGGCTGCCAAAGAGCTTTCCAACGAGGCACGGCTTTCCCTCCTGGCTCTTCGGGCGTGGGAGCTGTGGCCAGAGCCGCGGCCCTACCGGAAAATGCTTCGCAGGCTGGCTCGGCGGCGCCAGGTGGGCGCCGGTGGCGCCGAGGCTGACGGCCGCCGCAAAGCCCGCAGCCCCACGGGCTGTGGGGCCACGCGAGCGGCTGCCAAAGAGCTTTCCAACGAGGCACGGCTTTCCCTCCTGGCTCTTCGGGCGTGGGAGCTGTGGCCAGAGCCGCGGCCCTACCGGAAAATGCTTCGCAGGCTGGCTCGGCGGCGCCAGGTGGGCGCCGGTGGCGCCGAGGCTGACGGCCGCCGCAAAGCCCGCAGCCCCACGGGCTGTGGGGCCACGCGAGCGGCTGCCAAAGAGCTTTCCAACGAGGCACGGCTTTCCCTCCTGGCTCTTTGGGCGTGGGAGCTGTGGCCAGAGCCGCGGCCCTACCGGAAAATGCTTCGCAGGCTGGCTCGGCGGCGCCAGGTGGGCGCCGGTGGCGCCGAGGCTGACGGCCGCCGCAAAGCCCGCAGCCCCACGGGCTGTGGGGCCACGCGAGCGGCTGCCAAAGAGCTTTCCAACGAGGCACGGCTTTCCCTCCTGGCTCTTTGGGCGTGGGAGCTGTCACCAGAGCCGCGGCCCTACCGGAAAATGCTTCGCAGGCTGGCTCGGCGGTGCCAGGTGGGCGCCGGTGGCGCCGAGGCTGACGGCCGCCGCAAAGCCTGCAGCCCCACGGCTGTGGGGCCACGCGAGCGGCTGCCAAAGAGCTTTCCAACGAGGCACGGCTTTCCCTCCTGGCTCTTCGGGCGTGGGAGCTGTGGCCAGAGCCGCGGCCCTACCGGAAAATGCTTCGCAGGCTGGCTCGGCGGCGCCAGGTGGGCGCCGGTGGCGCCGAGGCTGACGGCCGCCGCAAAGCCCGCAGCCCCACGGGCTGTGGGGCCACGTGAGCGGCTGCCAAAGAGCTTTCCAACGAGGCACGGCTTTCCCTCCTGGCTCTTTGGGCGTGGGAGCTGTGGCCAGAGCCGCGGCCCTACCGGAAAATGCTTCGCAGGCTGGCTCGGCGGCGCCAGGTGGGCGCCGGTGGCGCCGAGGCTGACGGCCGCCGCAAAGCCCGCAGCCCCACGGGCTGTGGGGCCACGCGAGCGGCTGCCAAAGAGCTTTCCAACGAGGCACGGCTTTCCCTCCTGGCTCTTTGGGCGTGGGAGCTATCACCAGAGCCGCGGCCCTACCGGAAAATGCTTCGCAGGCTGGCTCGGCGGTGCCAGGTGGGCGCCGGTGGCGCCGAGGCTGACGGCCGCCGCAAAGCCTGCAGCCCCACGGGCTGTGGGGCCACGCGAGCGGCTGCCAAAGAGCTTTCCAACGAGGCACGGCTTTCCCTCCTGGCTCTTCGGGCGTGGGAGCTGTGGCCAGAGCCGCGGCCCTACCGGAAAATGCTTCGCAGGCTGGCGCGGCGGCGCCAGGTGGGCGCCGGTGGCGCCGAGGCTGACGGCCGCCGCAAAGCCCGCAGCCCCACGGGCTGTGGGGCCACGCGAGCGGCTGCCAAAGAGCTTTCCAACGAGGCACGGCTTTCCCTCCTGGCTCTTCGGGCGTGGGAGCTGTGGCCAGAGACGCGGCCCTACCCGAAAATGCTTCGCAGGCTGGCGCGGCGGCGCCATGTGGGCGGCGGTGGCGCCGAGGCTGACGGCCGCCGCAAAGCCCGCAGCCCCACGGGCTGTGGGGCCACGCGAGCGGCTGCCATAGAGCTTTCCAACGAGGCACGGCTTTCCCTCCTGGTTCTTCGGGCGTGGGAGCTGTGGCCAGAGCCGCGGCCCTACCGGAAAATGCTTCGCAGGCTGGCGCGGCGGCGCCAGGTGGGCGCCGGTGGCGCCGAGGCTGACGGCCGCCGCAAAGCCCACAGCCCCACGGGCTGTGGGGCCACGCGAGCGGCTGCCAAAGAGCTTTCCAACGAGGCACGGCTTTCCCTCCTGGCTCTTCGGGCGTGGGAGCTGTGGCCAGAGCCGCGTCCCTACCGGAAAATGCTTCGCAGGCTGGCTGGGCGGCGCCACGTGGGCGCCGGTGGCGCCGAGGCTGACGGCCGCCGCAAAGCCCGCAGCCCCACGGGCTGTGGGGCCACGCGAGCGGCTGCCAAAGAGCTTTCCAACGAGGCACGGCTTTCCCTCCTGGCTCTTCGGGCGTGGGAGCTGTGGCCAGAGCCGCGGCCCTACCGGAAAATGCTTCGCAGGCTGGCGCGGCGGCGCCATGTGGGCGCCGGTGGCGCCGAGGCTGACGGCCGCCGCAAAGCCCGCAGCCCCACGGGCTGTGGGGCCATGCGAGCGGCTGCCAAAGAGCTTTCCAACGAGGCACGTCTTTCCCTCCTGGCTCTTCGGGCGTCGGAGCTGTGGCCAGAGACGCGGCCCTACCGGAAAATGCTTCGCAGGCTGGCTCGGCGGCGCCAGGTGGGTGCCGGTGGCGCCGATGCTGACGGCCGCCGCAAAGCCCGCAGCCCCACGGGCTGTGGGGCCACGCGAGCGGCTGCCAAAGAGCTTTCCAACGAGGCACGGCTTTCCCTCCTGGCTCTTCGGGCGTGGGAGCTGTGGCCAGAGCCGCGGCCCTACCGGAAAATGCTTCGCAGGCTGGCTCGGCGGCGCCAGGTGGGCGCCGGTGGCGCCGAGGCTGACGGCCGCCGCAAAGCCCGCAGCCCCACGGGCTGTGGGGCCACGCGAGCGGCTGCCAAAGAGCTTTCCAACGAGGCACGGCTTTCCCTCCTGGCTCTTTGGGCGTGGGAGCTGTCACCAGAGCCGCGGCCCTACCGGAAAATGCTTCGCAGGCTGGCTCGGCGGTGCCAGGTGGGCGCCGGTGGCGCCGAGGCTGACGGCCGCCGGAAAGCCTGCAGCCCCACGGGCTGTGGGGCCACGCGAGCAGCTGCCAAAGAGCTTTCCAACGAGGCACGGCTTTCCCTCCTGGCTCTTCGGGCGTGGGAGCTGTGGCCAGAGCCGCGGCCCTAACGGAAAATGCTTCGGGGGCTGGCGCGGCGGCGCCAGGTGGGCGCCGGTGGCGCCGAGGCTGACGGCCGCCGCAAAGCCCGCAGCCCCACGGGCTGTGGGGCCACGCGAGCGGCTGCCAAAGAGCTTTCCAACGAGGCACGGCTTTCCCTCCTGGCTCTTCGGGCGTGGGAGCTGTGGCCAGAGCCACGGCCCTAACGGAAAATGCTTCGGGGGCTGGCGCGGCGGCGCCAGGTGGGCGCCGGTGGCGCCGAGGCTGACGGCCGCCGCAAAGCCCGCAGCCCCACGGGCTGTGGGGCCACGCGAGCGGCTGCCAAAGAGCTTTCCAACGAGGCACGGCTTTCCCTCCTGGCTCTTCGGGCGTGGGAGCTGTGGCCAGAGCCGCGGCCCTACTGGAAAATGCTTCGCAGGCTGGCTCGGAGGTGCCAGGTGGGCGCCGGTGGCGCCGAGGCTGACGGCCGCCGCAAAGCCCGCAGCCCCACGGGCTGTGGGGCCACGCGAGCGGCTGCCAAAGAGCTTTCCAACGAGGCACGGCTTTCCCTCCTGGCTCTTCGGGCGTGGGAGCTGTCGCCAGAGCCGCGGCCCTACCGGAAAATGCTTCGCAGGCTGGCTCGGCGGCGCCAGGTGGGCGCCGGTGGCGCCGAGGCTGATGGCCGCCGCAAAGCCCGCAGCCCCACGGGCTGTGGGGCCACGCGAGCGGCTGCCAAAGAGCTTTCCAATGAGGCACGGCTTTCCCTCCTGGCTCTTCAGGCGTGGGAGCTGTGGCCAGAGCCGCGGCCCTACCGGAAAATGCTTCGCAGGCTGGCTCGGCGGCGCCAGGTGGGCGCTGGTGGCACCGAGGCTGACGGCCGCCGCAAAGCCCGCAGCCCCACGGGCTGTGGGGCCACGCGAGCGGCTGCCATAGAGCTTTCCAACGAGGCACGGCTTTCCCTCCTGGTTCTTCGGGCGTGGGAGCTGTGGCCAGAGCCGCGGCCCTACCGGAAAATGCTTCGCAGGCTGGCGCGGCGGCGCCAGGTGGGCGCCGGTGGCGCCGAGGCTGACGGCCGCCGCAAAGCCCACAGCCCCACGGGCTGTGGGGCCACGCGAGCGGCTGCCAAAGAGCTTTCCAACGAGGCACGGCTTTCCCTCCTGGCTCTTCGGTCGTGGGAGCTGTGGCCAGAGCCGCGGCCCTACCGGAAAATGCTTCGCAGGCTGGCTGGGCGGCGCCACGTGGGCGCCGGTGGCGCCGAGGCTGACGGCCGCCGCAAAGCCCGCAGCCCCACGGGCTGTGGGGCCACGCGAGCGGCTGCCAAAGAGCTTTCCAACGAGGCACGGCTTTCCCTCCTGGCTCTTCGGGCGTGGGAGCTGTGGCCAGAGCCGCGGCCCTACCGGAAAATGCTTCGCAGGCTGGCGCGGCGGCGCCATGTGGGCGCCGGTGGCGCCGAGGCTGACGGCCGCCGCAAAGCCCGCAGCCCCACGGGCTGTGGGGCCATGCGAGCGGCTGCCAAAGAGCTTTCCAACGAGGCACGTCTTTCCCTCCTGGCTCTTCGGGCGTCGGAGCTGTGGCCAGAGCCGCGGCCCTACCGGAAAATGCTTCGCAGGCTGGCTCGGCGGCGCCAGGTGGGTGCCGGTGGCGCCGATGCTGACGGCCGCCGCAAAGCCCGCAGCCCCACGGGCTGTGGGGCCACGCGAGCGGCTGCCAAAGAGCTTTCCAACGAGGCACGGCTTTCCCTCCTGGCTCTTCGGGCGTGGGAGCTGTGGCCAGAGCCGCGGCCCTACCGGAAAATGCTTCGCAGGCTGGCTCGGCGGCGCCAGGTGGGCGCCGGTGGCGCCGAGGCTGACGGCCGCCGCAAAGCCCGCAGCCCCACGGGCTGTGGGGCCACGCGAGCGGCTGCCAAAGAGCTTTCCAACGAGGCACGGCTTTCCCTCCTGGCTCTTTGGGCGTGGGAGCTGTCACCAGAGCCGCGGCCCTACCGGAAAATGCTTCGCAGGCTGGCTCGGCGGTGCCAGGTGGGCGCCGGTGGCGCCGAGGCTGACGGCCGCCGGAAAGCCTGCAGCCCCACGGGCTGTGGGGCCACGCGAGCAGCTGCCAAAGAGCTTTCCAACGAGGCACGGCTTTCCCTCCTGGCTCTTCGGGCGTGGGAGCTGTGGCCAGAGCCGCGGCCCTAACGGAAAATGCTTCGGGGGCTGGCGCGGCGGCGCCATGTGGGCGCCGGTGGCGCCGAGGCTGACGGCCGCCGCAAAGCCCGCAGCCCCACGGGCTGTGGGGCCACGCGAGCGGCTGCCAAAGAGCTTTCCAACGAGGCACGACTTTCCCTCCTGGCTCTTCGGGCGTGGGAGCTGTGGCCAGAGCCGCGGCCCTACCGGAAAATGCTTCGCAGGCTGGCTCGGAGGTGCCAGGTGGGCGCCGGTGGCGCCGAGGCTGACGGCCGCCGCAAAGCCCGCAGCCCCACGGGCTGTGGGGCCACGCGAGCGGCTGCCAAAGAGCTTTCCAACGAGGCACGGCTTTCCCTCCTGGCTCTTCGGGCGTGGGAGCTGTCGCCAGAGCCGCGGCCCTACCGGAAAATGCTTCGCAGGCTGGCTCGGCGGCGCCAGGTGGGCGCCGGTGGCGCCGAGGCTGATGGCCGCCGCAAAGCCCGCAGCCCCACGGGCTGTGGGGCCACGCGAGCGGCTGCCAAAGAGCTTTCCAATGAGGCACGGCTTTCCCTCCTGGCTCTTCAGGCGTGGGAGCTGTGGCCAGAGCTGCGGCCCTACCGGAAAATGCTTCGCAGGCTGGCTCGGCGGCGCCAGGTGGGCGCTGGTGGCACCGAGGCTGACGGCCGCCGCAAAGCCCGCAGCCCCACGGGCTGTGGGGCCACGCGAGCGGCTGCCATAGAGCTTTCCAACGAGGCACGGCTTTCCCTCCTGGTTCTTCGGGCGTGGGAGCTGTGGCCAGAGCCGCGGCCCTACCGGAAAATGCTTCGCAGGCTGGCGCGGCGGCGCCAGGTGGGCGCCGGTGGCGCCGAGGCTGACGGCCACCGCAAAGCCCACAGCCCCACGGGTTGTGGGGCCACGCGAGCGGCTGCCAAAGAGCTTTCCAACGAGGCACGGCTTTCCCTCCTGGCTCTTCGGGCGTGGGAGCTGTGGCCAGAGCCGCGGCCCTACCGGAAAATGCTTCGCAGGCTGGCTGGGCGGCGCCACGTGGGCGCCGGTGGCGCCGAGGCTGACGGCCGCCGCAAAGCCCGCAGCCCCACGGGCTGTGGGGCCACGCGAGCGGCTGCCAAAGAGCTTTCCAACGAGGCACGGCTTTCCCTCCTGGCTCTTCGGGCGTGGGAGCTGGGGCCAGAGCCGCGGCCCTACCGGAAAATGCTTCGCAGGCTGGCGCGGCGGCGCCATGTGGGCGCCGGTGGCGCCGAGGCTGACGGCCGCCGCAAAGCCCGCAGCCCCACGGGCTGTGGGGCCATGCGAGCGGCTGCCAAAGAGCTTTCCAACGAGGCACGTCTTTCCCTCCTGGCTCTTCGGGCGTGGGAGCTGTGGCCAGAGCCGCGGCCCTACCGGAAAATGCTTCGCAGGCTGGCTCGGCGGCGCCAGGTGGGTGCCGGTGGCGCCGAGGCTGACGGCCGCCGCAAAGCCCGCAGCCCCACGGGCTGTGGGGCCACGCGAGCGGCTGCCAAAGAGCTTTCCAACGAGGCACGGCTTTCCCTCCTGGCTCTTCGGGCGTGGGAGCTGTGGCCAGAGACGCAGCCCTACCGGAAAATGCTGCGCAGGGTGGCTCGGAGGCGCCAGGTGGGCGCCGGTGGCGCCGAGGCTGACGGCCGCCGCAAAGCCCGCAGCCCCACGGGCTGTGGGGCCACGCGAGCGGCTGCCAAAGAGCTTTCCAACGAGGCACGGCTTTTCCTCCTGGCTCTTCGGGCGTGGGAGCTGTGGCCAGAGACGCAGCCCTACCGGAAAATGCTTCGCAGGCTGGCTCGGACGCGCCAGGTGGGCGCCGGTGGCGCCGAGGCTGACGGCCGCCGCAAACCCCGCAGCCCCACGGGCTGTGGGGCCACGCGAGCGGCTGCCAAAGAGCTTTCCAACGAGGCACGGCTTTCCCTCCTGGCTCTTCGGGCGTGGGAGCTGTGGCCAGAGCCGCGGCCCTACCGGAAAATGCTTCGCAGGCTGGCGCGGCGGCGCCATGTGGGCGCCGGTGGCGCCGAGGCTGACGGCCGCCGCAAAGCCCGCAGCCCCACGGGCTGTGGGGCCATGCGAGTGGCTGCCAAAGAGCTTTCCAACGAGGCACGGCTTTCCCTCCTGGCTCTTCGGGCGTGGGAGCTGTGGCCAGAGCCGCGGCCCTACCGGAAAATGCTTCGCAGGCTGGCTCGGCGGCGCCAGGTGGGCGCCGGTGGCGCCGAGGCTGACGGCCGCCGCAAAGCCCGCAGCCCCACGGGCTGTACGGCCACGCAAGCGGCTGCCAAAGAGCTTTCCAACGAGGCACGGCTTTCCCTCCTGGCTCTTCGGGCGTGGGAGCTGTGGCCAGAGCCGCGGCCCTACCGGAAAATGCTTCGCAGGCTGGCTCGGCGGCGCCAGGTGGGCGCCGGTGGCGCCAAGGCTGACGGCCGCCGCAAAGCCCGCAGCCCCACGGGCTGTGGGGCCACGCGAGCGGCTGCCAAAGAGCTTTCCAACGAGGCACGGCTTTCCCTCCTGGCTCTTCGGGCGTGGGAGCTGTGGCCAGAGCCGCGGCCCTACCGGAAAATGCTTTGCAGGCTGGCTCGGCGGCGCCAGGTGGGCGCCGGTGGCGCCGAGGCTGACGGCCGCCGCAAAGCCCGCAGCCCCACGGGCTGTGGGGCCACGCGAGCGGCTGCCAAAGAGCTTTCCAACGAGGCACGGCTTTCCCTCCTGGCTCTTCGGGCGTGGGAGCTGTGGCCAGAGCCGCGGCCCTACCGGAAAATGCTTCGCAGGCTGGCTCGGCGGCGCCAGGTGGGCGCCGGTGGCACCGAGGCTGACGGCCGCCGCAAAGCCCGCAGCCCCACGGGCTGTGGGGCCACGCGAGCGGCTGCCAAAGAGCTTTCCAACGAGGCACGGCTTTCCCTCCTGGCTCTTTGGGCGTGGGAGCTGTCACCAGAGCCGCGGCCCTACCGGAAAATGCTTCGCAGGCTGGCTCGGTGGCGCCAGGTGGGCACCGGTGGCGCCGAGGCTGACGGCCGCCGCAAAGCCCGCAGCCCCACGGGCTGTACGGCCACGCAAGCGGCTGCCAAAGAGCTTTCCAACGAGGCACGGCTTTCCCTCCTGGCTCTTCGGGCGTGGGAGCTGTGGCCAGAGCCGCGGCCCTACCGGAAAATGCTTCGCAGGCTGGCTCGGCGGTGCCAGGTGGGCGCCGGTGGCGCCGAGGCTGACGGCCGCCGCAAAGCCCGCAGCCCCACGGGCTGTGGGGCCACGCGAGCGGCTGCCAAAGAGCTTTCCAACGAGGCACGGCTTTCCCTCCTGGCTCTTCGGGCGTGGGAGCTGTGGCCAGAGCCGCGGCCCTACCGGAAAATGCTTCGCAGGCTGGCTCGGCGGTGCCAGGTGGGCGCCGGTGGCGCCAAGGCTGACGGCCGCCGCAAAGCCCGCAGCCCCACGGGCTGTGGGGCCACGCGAGCGGCTGCCAAAGAGCTTTCCAACGAGGCACGGCTTTCCCTCCTGGCTCTTCGGGCGTGGGAGCTGTGGCCAGAGCCGCGGCCCTACCGGAAAATGCTTCGCAGGCTGGCTCGGCGGCGCCAGGTGGGCGCCGGTGGCGCCGAGGCTGACGGCCGCCGCAAAGCCCGCAGCCCCACGGGCTGTGGGGCCACGCGAGCGGCTGCCAAAGAGCTTTCCAACGAGGCACGGCTTTCCCTCCTGGCTCTTCGGGCGTGGGAGCTGTGGCCAGAGCCGCGGCCCTACCGGAAAATGCTTCGCAGGCTGGCTCGGCGGCGCCAGGTGGGCGCCGGTGGCGCCGAGGCTGACGGCCGCCGCAAAGCCCGCAGCCCCACGGGCTGTGGGGCCACGCGAGCGGCTGCCAAAGAGCTTTCCAACGAGGCACGGCTTTCCCTCCTGGCTCTTTGGGCGTGGGAGCTGTCACCAGAGCCGCGGCCCTACCGGAAAATGCTTCGCAGGCTGGCTCGGCGGTGCCAGGTGGGCGCCGGTGGCGCCGAGGCTGACGGCCGCCGGAAAGCCTGCAGCCCCACGGGCTGTGGGGCCACGCGAGCGGCTGCCAAAGAGCTTTCCAACGAGGCACGGCTTTCCCTCCTGGCTCTTCGGGCGTGGGAGCTGTGGCCAGAGCCGCGGCCCTACCGGAAAATGCTTCGGGGGCTGGCGCGGCGGCGCCAGGTGGGCGCCGGTGGCGCCGAGGCTGACGGCCGCCGCAAAGCCCGCAGCCCCACGGGCTGTGGGGCCACGCGAGCGGCTGCCAAAGAGCTTTCCAACGAGGCACGGCTTTCCCTCCTGGCTCTTCGGGCGTGGGAGCTGTGGCCAGAGCCGCGGCCCTACCGGAAAATGCTTCGCAGGCTGGCTCGGCGGCGCCACGTGGGCGCCGGTGGCGCCGAGGCTGACGGCCGCCGCAAAGCCCGCAGCCCCACGGGCTGTGGGGCCACGCGAGCGGCTGCCAAAGAGCTTTCCAACGAGGCACGGCTTTCCCTCCTGGCTGTTCGGGCGTGGGAGCTGTTGCCAGAGCCGCGGCCCTACCGGAAAATGCTTCGCAGGCTGGCGCGGCGGCGCCATGTGGGCGCCGGTGGCGCCGAGGCTGACGGCCGCCGCAAAGCCCGCAGCCCCACGGGCTGTGGGGCCATGCGAGTGGCTGCCAAAGAGCTTTCCAACGAGGCACGGCTTTCCCTCCTGGCTCTTCGGGCGTGGGAGCTGTGGCCAGAGCCGCGGCCCTACCGGAAAATGCTTCGCAGGCTGGCTCGGAGGCGCCAGGTGGGCGCCGGTGGCGCCGAGGCTGACGGCCGCCGCAAAGCCCGCAGCCCCACGGGCTGTGGGGCCACGCGAGCGGCTGCCAAAGAGCTTTCCAACGAGGCACGGCTTTCCCTCCTGGCTCTTCGGGCGTGGGAGCTGTGGCCAGAGCCGCGGCCCTACCGGAAAATGCTTCGCAGGCTGGCTCGGCGGCGCCAGGTGGGCGCCGGTGGCGCCGAGGCTGATGGCCGCCGCAAAGCCCGCAGCCCCACGGGCTGTGGGGCCACGCGAGCGGCTGCCAAAGAGCTTTCCAACGAGGCACGGCTTTCCCTCCTGGCTCTTCGGGCGTGGGAGCTGTGGCCAGAGCCGCGGCCCTACCGGAAAATGCTTCGCAGGCTGGCTCGGCGGCGCCAGGTGGGCGCTGGTGGCACCGAGGCTGACGGCCGCCGCAAAGCCCGCAGCCCCACGGGCTGTGGGGCCACGCGAGCGGCTGCCATAGAGCTTTCCAACGAGGCACGGCTTTCCCTCCTGGCTCTTCGGGCGTGGGAGCTGTGGCCAGAGCCGCGGCCCTACCGGAAAATGCTTCGCAGGCTGGCTCGGCGGCGCCAGGTGGGCGCCGGTGGCGCCGAGGCTGACGGCCGCCGCAAAGCCCGCAGCCCCACGGGCTGTGGGGCCACGCGAGCGGCTGCCAAAGAGCTTTCCAACGAGGCACGGCTTTCCCTCCTGGCTCTTTGGGCGTGGGAGCTGTCACCAGAGCCGCGGCCCTACCGGAAAATGCTTCGCAGGCTGGCTCGGTGGCGCCAGGTGGGCGGCGGTGGCGCCGAGGCTGACGGCCGCCGCAAAGCCCGCAGCCCCACGGGCGGTACGGCCACGCAAGCGGCTGCCAAAGAGCTTTCCAACGAGGCACGGCTTTCCCTCCTGGCTCTTCGGGCGTGGGAGCTGTGGCCAGAGACGCGGCCCTACCGGAAAATGCTTCGCAGGCTGGCTCGGCGGTGCCAGGTGGGCGCCGGTGGCGCCGAGGCTGACGGCCGCCGCAAAGCCCGCAGCCCCACGGGCTGTGGGGCCACGCGAGCGGCTGCCAAAGAGCTTTCCAACGAGGCACGGCTTTCCCTCCTGGCTCTTCGGGCGTGGGAGCTGTGGCCAGAGCCGCGGCCCTACCGGAAAATGCTTCGCAGGCTGGCTCGGCGGTGCCAGGTGGGCGCCGGTGGCGCCGAGGCTGATGGCCGCCGCAAAGCCCGCAGCCCCACGGGCTGTGGGGCCACGCGAGCGGCTGCCAAAGAGCTTTCCAACGAGGCACGGCTTTCCCTCCTGGCTCTTCGGGCGTGGGAGCTGTGGCCAGAGCCGCGGCCCTACCGGAAAATGCTTCGCAGGCTGGCTCGGCGGCGCCAGGTGGGTGCCGGTGGCGCCGAGGCTGACGGCCGCCGCAAAGCCCGCAGCCCCACGGGCTGTGGGGCCACGCGAGCGGCTGCCAAAGAGCTTTCCAACGAGGCACGGCTTTCCCTCCTGGCTCTTCGGGCGTGGGAGCTGTGGCCAGAGCCGCGGCCCTACCGGAAAATGCTTCTCAGGCTGGCTCGGCGGCGCCACGTGGGCGCCGGTGGCGCCGAGGCTGACGGCCGCCGCAAAGCCCGCAGCCCCACGGGCTGTGGGGCCACGCGAGCGGCTGCCAAAGAGCTTTCCAACGAGGCACGGCTTTCCCTCCTGGCTCTTTGGGCGTGGGAGCTGTGGCCAGAGCCGCGGCCCTACCGGAAAATGCTTCGCAGGCTGGCTCGGCGGTGCCAGGTGGGCGCCGGTGGCGCCGAGGCTGACGGCCGCCGGAAAGCCTGCAGCCCCACGGGCTGTGGGGCCACGCGAGCGGCTGCCAAAGAGCTTTCCAACGAGGCACGGCTTTCCCTCCTGGCTGTTCGGGCGTGGGAGCTGTTGCCAGAGCCGCGGCCCTACCGGAAAATGCTTCGCAGGCTGGCGCGGCGGCGCCATGTGGGCGCCGGTGGCGCCGAGGCTGACGGCCGCCGCAAAGCCCGCAGCCCCACGGGCTGTGGGGCCATGCGAGTGGCTGCCAAAGAGCTTTCCAACGAGGCACGGCTTTCCCTCCTGGCTCTTCGGGCGTGGGAGCTGTGGCCAGAGCCGCGGCCCTACCGGAAAATGCTTCGCAGGCTGGCTCGGAGGCGCCAGGTGGGCGCCGGTGGCGCCGAGGCTGACGGCCGCCGCAAAGCCCGCAGCCCCACGGGCTGTGGGGCCACGCGAGCGGCTGCCAAAGAGCTTTCCAACGAGGCACGGCTTTCCCTCCTGGCTCTTCGGGCGTGGGAGCTGTCGCCAGTGCCGCGGCCCTACCGGAAAATGCTTCGCAGGCTGGCTCGGCGGCGCCAGGTGGGCGCCGGTGGCGCCGAGGCTGATGGCCGCCGCAAAGCCCGCAGCCCCACGGGCTGTGGGGCCACGCGAGCGGCTGCCAAAGAGCTTTCCAACGAGGCACGGCTTTCCCTCCTGGCTCTTCGGGCGTGGGAGCTGTGGCCAGAGCCGCGGCCCTACCGGAAAATGCTTCGCAGGCTGGCTCGGCGGCGCCAGGTGGGCGCTGGTGGCACCGAGGCTGACGGCCGCCGCAAAGCCCGCAGCCCCACGGGCTGTGGGGCCACGCGAGCGGCTGCCAAAGAGCTTTCCAACGAGGCACGGCTTTCCCTCCTGGCTCTTCGGGCGTGGGAGCTGTGGCCAGAGCCGCGGCCCTACCGGAAAATGCTTCGCCGACTGGCTCGGCGGCGCCAGGTGGGCGCCGGTGGCGCCGAGGCTGACGGCCGCCGCAAAGCCCGCAGCCCCACGGGCTGTGGGGCCACGCGAGCGGCTGCCAAAGAGCTTTCCAACGAGGCACGGCTTTCCCTCCTGGCTCTTCGGGCGTGGGAGCTGTGGCCAGAGCCGCGGCCCTACCGGAAAATGCTTCGCAGGCTGGCTCGGCGGCGCCAGGTGGGCGCCGGTGGCACCGAGGCTGACGGCCGCCGCAAAGCCCGCAGCCCCACGGGCTGTGGGGCCATGCGAGCGGCTGCCAAAGAGCTTTCCAACGAGGCACGGCTTTCCCTCCTGGCTCTTCGGGCGTGGGAGCTGTGGCCAGAGCCGCGGCCCTACCGGAAAATGCTTAGCAGGCTGGCTCGGCGACGCCAGGTGGGCGCCGGTGGCGCCGAGGCTGACGGCCGCCGCAAAGCCCGCAGCCCCACGGGCTGTGGGGCCACGCGAGCGGCTGCCAAAGAGCTTTCCAACGAGGCACGGCTTTCCCTCCTGGCTCTTCGGGCATGGGAGCTGTGGCCAGAGCCGCGGCCCTACCGGAAAATTCTTCGCAGGCTGGCTCGGCGACGCCAGGTGGGCGCCGGTGGCGCCGAGGCTGATGGCCACCGCAAAGCCCGCAGCCCCACGGGCTGTGAGGCCACGCGAGCGGCTGCCAAAGAGCTTTCCAACGAGGCACGGCTTTCCCTCCTGGCTCTTCGGGCGTGGGAGCTGTGGCCAGAGCCGCGGCCCTACCGGAAAATGCTTCGCAGGCTGGCTCGGCGGCGCCAGGTGGGCGCCGGTGGCGCTGAGGCTGACGGCCGCCACAAAGCCCGCAGCCCCACGGGCTGTGGGGCCACGCGAGCGGCTGCCAAAGAGCTTTCCAACGAGGCACGGCTTTCCCTCCTGGCTCTTCGGGCGTGGGAGCTGTGGCCAGAGTCGCGGCCCTACCGGAAAATGCTTCGCAGGCTGGCGCGGCGGCACCACGTGGGCGGCGGTGGCGACGAGGCTGACGGCCGCCGCAAAGCCCGCAGCCCCACGGGCTGTGGGGCCACGCGAGCGGCTGCCAAAGAGCTTTCCAACGAGGCACGGCTTTCCCTCCTGGCTCTTCGGGCGTGGGAGCTGTGGCCAGAGCCGCGGCCCTACTGGAAAATGCTTCGCAGGCTGGCTGAGCGGCGCCAGGTGGGAGCCGGTAGCGCCGAGGCTGACGGCCGCCGCAAAGCCCGCAGCCCCACGGGCTGTGGGGCCACGCGAGCGGCTGCCAAAGAGCTTTCCAACGAGGCACGGCTTTCCCTCCTGGCTCTTCGGGCGTGGGAGCTGTGGCCAGAGCCGCGGCCCTACCGGAAAATGCTTCGCAGGCTGGCTCGGCGACGCCAGGTGGGCGCCGGTGGCGCCGAGGCTGACGGCCGCCGCAAAGCCCGCAGCCCCACGGGCTGTGGGGCCACGCGAGCGGCTGCCAAAGAGCTTTCCAACGAGGCACGGCTTTCCCTCCTGGCTCTTCGGGCGTGGGAGCTGTGGCCAGAGCCGCGGCCCTACCGGAAAATGCTTCGCAGGCTGGCTGAGCGGCGCCAGGTGGGAGCCGGTAGCGCCGAGGCTGACGGCCGCCGCAAAGCCCGCAGCCCCACGGGCTGTGGGGCCACGCGAGCGGCTGCCAAAGAGCTTTCCAACGAGGCACGGCTTTCCCTCCTGGCTCTTCAGGCGTGGGAGCTGTGGCCAGAGCCGCGGCCCTACCGGAAAATGCTTCGCAGGCTGGCGCGACAGCACCACGTGGGCGCCGGTGGCGCCGAGGCTGACGGACGCCGCAAAGCCCGCAGCCCCACGGGCTGTGGGGCCACGCGAGCGGCTGCCAAAGAGCTTTCCAACGAGGCACGGCTTTCCCTCCTGGCTCTTCGGGCGTGGGAGCTGTGGCCAGAGCCGCGGCCCTACCGGAAAATGCTTCGCAGGCTGGCGCGACGGCACCACGTGGGCGCCGGTGGCGCCGATGCTGATAGCCACCGCAAAACCCGCAGCCCCACGGGCTGTGAGGCCACGCGAGCGGCTGCCAAAGAGCTTTCCAACGAGGCACGGCTTTCCCTCCTGGCTCTTCGGGCGTGGGAGCTGTGGCCAGAGCCGCGGCCCTACCGGAAAATGCTTAGCAGGCTGGCTCGGCGGCGCCAGGTGGGCGCCGGTGGCGCCGAGGCTGACGGCCGCCGCAAAGCCTGCAGCCCCACGGGCTGTGGGGCCACGCGAGCGGCTGCCAAAGAGCTTTCCAACAAGGCACGGCTTTCCCTCCTGGCTCTTCGGGCGTGGGAGCTGTGGCCAGAGCCGCGGCCCTACTGGAAAATGCTTCGCAGGCTGGCTGAGCGGCGCCAGGTGGGAGCCGGTAGCGCCGAGGCTGACGGCCGCCGCAAAGCCCGCAGCCCCACGGGCTGTGGGGCCACGCGAGCGGCTGACAAAGAGCTTTCCAACGAGGCACGGCTTTCCCTCCTGGCTCTTCGGGCGTGGGAGCTGTGGCCAGAGCCGCGGCCCTACCGGAAAATGCTTCGCAGGCTGGCTTGGCGACGCCAGGTGGGTGCCGGTGGCGCCGAGGCTGACGGCCGCCGCAAAGCCCGCAGCCCCACGGGCTGTGGGGCCACGCGAGCGGCTGCCAAAGAGCTTTCCAACGAGGCACGGCTTTCCCTCCTGGCTCTTCGGGCGTGGGAGCTGTGGCCAGAGCCGCGGCCCTACCGGAAAATGCTTCTCAGGCTGGCTCGGCGGCGCCAGGTGGGCGCCGGTGGCGCCGAGGCTGACGGCCGCCGCAAAGCCCGCAGCCCCACGGGCTGTGGGGCCACGCGAGCGGCTGCCAAAGAGCTTTCCAACGAGGCATGGCTTTCCCTCCTGGCTCTTCGGGCGTGGGAGCTGTGGCCAGAGCCGCGGCCCTACCGGAAAATGCTTCGCCGACTGGCTCGGCGGCGCCAGGTGGGCGCCGGTGGCGCCGAGGCTGATGGCCACCGCAAAGCCCGCAGCCCCACGGGTTGTGGGGCCACGCGAGCGGCTGCCAAAGAGCTTTCCAACGAGGCACAGCTTTCCCTCCTGGCTCTTCGGGCGTGGGAGCTGTGGCCAGAGCCGCGGCCCTACCGGAAAATGCTTCGCAGGCTGGCGCGACGGCACCACGTGGGCGCCGGTGGCGCCGAGGCTGACGGCCGCCGCAAAGCCCGCAGCCCCACGGGCTGTGGGGCCACGCGAGCGGCTGCCAAAGAGCTTTCCAACGAGGCACGGCTTTCCCTCCTGGCTCTTCGGGCGTGGGAGCTGTGGCCAGAGCCGCGGCCCTACCGGAAAATGCTTCGCAGGCTGGCGCGGCGGCGCAAGGTGGGCGCTGGTGGCGCCGAGGCTGACGGCCGCCGCAAAGCCCGCAGCCCCACGGGCTGTGGGGCCACGCGAGCGGCTGCCAAAGAGCTTTCCAACGAGGCACGGCTTTCCCTCCTGGCTCTTCGGGCGTGGGAGCTGTGGCCAGAGCCGCGGCCCTACCGGAAAATGCTTCGCAGGCTGGCTCGGCGGCGCCAGGTGGGCGCCGGTGGCACCGAGGCTGACGGCCGCCGCAAAGCCCGCAGCCCCACGGGCTGTGGGGCCATGCGAGCGGCTGCCAAAGAGCTTTCCAACGAGGCACGGCTTTCCCTCCTGGCTCTTCGGGCGTGGGAGCTGTGGCCAGAGCCGCGGCCCTACCGGAAAATGCTTAGCAGGCTGGCTCGGCGACGCCAGGTGGGCGCCGGTGGCGCCGAGGCTGACGGCCGCCGCAAAGCCCGCAGCCCCACGGGCTGTGGGGCCACGCGAGCGGCTGCCAAAGAGCTTTCCAACGAGGCACGGCTTTCCCTCCTGGCTCTTCGGGCATGGGAGCTGTGGCCAGAGCCGCGGCCCTACCGGAAAATTCTTCGCAGGCTGGCTCGGCGACGCCAGGTGGGCGCCGGTGGCGCCGAGGCTGATGGCCACCGCAAAGCCCGCAGCCCCACGGGCTGTGAGGCCACGCGAGCGGCTGCCAAAGAGCTTTCCAACGAGGCACGGCTTTCCCTCCTGGCTCTTCGGGCGTGGGAGCTGTGGCCAGAGCCGCGGCCCTACCGGAAAATGCTTCGCAGGCTGGCTCGGCGGCGCCAGGTGGGCGCCGGTGGCGCTGAGGCTGACGGCCGCCACAAAGCCCGCAGCCCCACGGGCTGTGGGGCCACGCGAGCGGCTGCCAAAGAGCTTTCCAACGAGGCACGGCTTTCCCTCCTGGCTCTTCGGGCGTGGGAGCTGTGGCCAGAGTCGCGGCCCTACCGGAAAATGCTTCGCAGGCTGGCGCGGCGGCACCACGTGGGCGGCGGTGGCGACGAGGCTGACGGCCGCCGCAAAGCCCGCAGCCCCACGGGCTGTGGGGCCACGCGAGCGGCTGCCAAAGAGCTTTCCAACGAGGCACGGCTTTCCCTCCTGGCTCTTCGGGCGTGGGAGCTGTGGCCAGAGCCGCGGCCCTACTGGAAAATGCTTCGCAGGCTGGCTGAGCGGCGCCAGGTGGGAGCCGGTAGCGCCGAGGCTGACGGCCGCCGCAAAGCCCGCAGCCCCACGGGCTGTGGGGCCACGCGAGCGGCTGCCAAAGAGCTTTCCAACGAGGCACGGCTTTCCCTCCTGGCTCTTCGGGCGTGGGAGCTGTGGCCAGAGCCGCGGCCCTACCGGAAAATGCTTCGCAGGCTGGCTCGGCGACGCCAGGTGGGCGCCGGTGGCGCCGAGGCTGACGGCCGCCGCAAAGCCCGCAGCCCCACGGGCTGTGGGGCCACGCGAGCGGCTGCCAAAGAGCTTTCCAACGAGGCACGGCTTTCCCTCCTGGCTCTTCGGGCGTGGGAGCTGTGGCCAGAGCCGCGGCCCTACCGGAAAATGCTTCGCAGGCTGGCGCGACGGCACCACGTGGGCGCCGGTGGCGCCGAGGCTGACGGCCGCCGCAAAGCCCGCAGCCCCACGGGCTGTGGGGCCACGCGAGCGGCTGCCAAAGAGCTTTCCAACGAGGCACGGCTTTCCCTCCTGGCTCTTCGGGCGTGGGAGCTGTGGCCAGAGCCGCGGCCCTACCGGAAAATGCTTCGGGGGCTGGCGCGACGGCACCACGTGGGCGCCGGTGGCGCCGATGCTGATAGCCACCGCAAAACCCGCAGCCCCACGGGCTGTGAGGCCACGCGAGCGGCTGCCAAAGAGCTTTCCAACGAGGCACGGCTTTCCCTCCTGGCTCTTCGGGCGTGGGAGCTGTGGCCAGAGCCGCGGCCCTACCGGAAAATGCTTCGCAGGCTGGCTCGGCGGCGCCAGGTGGGCGCCGGTGGCGCCGAGGCTGACGGCCGCCGCAAAGCCCGCAGCCCCACGGGCTGTGGGGCCACGCGAGCGGCTGCCAAAGAGCTTTCCAACGAGGCACGGCTTTCCCTCCTGGCTCTTCGGGCCTGGGAGCTGTGGCCAGAGCCGCGGCCCTACTGGAAAATGCTTCGCAGGCTGGCTGAGCGGCGCCAGGTGGGAGCCGGTAGCGCCGAGGCTGACGGCCGCCGCAAAGCCCGCAGCCCCACGGGCTGTGGGGCCACGCGAGCGGCTGACAAAGAGCTTTCCAACGAGGCACGGCTTTCCCTCCTGGCTCTTCGGGCGTGGGAGCTGTGGCCAGAGTCGCGGCCCTACCGGAAAATGCTTCGCAGGCTGGCGCGGCGGCACCACGTGGGCGGCGGTGGCGACGAGGCTGACGGCCGCCGCAAAGCCCGCAGCCCCACGGGCTGTGGGGCCACGCGAGCGGCTGCCAAAGAGCTTTCCAACGAGGCACGGCTTTCCCTCCTGGCTCTTCGGGCGTGGGAGCTGTGGCCAGAGCCGCGGCCCTACTGGAAAATGCTTCGCAGGCTGGCTGAGCGGCGCCAGGTGGGAGTCGGTAGCGCCGAGGCTGACGGCCGCCGCAAAGCCCGCAGCCCCACGGGCTGTGGGGCCACGCGAGCGGCTGCCAAAGAGCTTTCCAACGAGGCACGGCTTTCCCTCCTGGCTCTTCGGGCGTGGGAGCTGTGGCCAGAGCCGCGGCCCTACCGGAAAATGCTTCGTAGGCTGGCTCGGCGACGCCAGGTGGGCGCCGGTGGCGCCGAGGCTGACGGCCGCCGCAAAGCCCGCAGCCCCACGGGCTGTGGGGCCACGGGAGCGGCTGCCAAAGAGCTTTCCAACGAGGCACGGCTTTCCCTCCTGGCTCTTCGGGCGTGGGAGCTGTGGCCAGAGTCGCGGCCCTACCGGAAAATGCTTCGCAGGCTGGCGCGGCGGCACCACGTGGGCGGCGGTGGCGACGAGGCTGACGGCCGCCGCAAAGCCCGCAGCCCCACGGGCTGTGGGGCCACGCGAGCGGCTGCCAAAGAGCTTTCCAACGAGGCACGGCTTTCCCTCCTGGCTCTTCGGGCGTGGGAGCTGTGGCCAGAGCCGCGGCCCTACTGGAAAATGCTTCGCAGGCTGGCTGAGCGGCGCCAGGTGGGAGCCGGTAGCGCCGAGGCTGACGGCCGCCGCAAAGCCCGCAGCCCCACGGGCTGTGGGGCCACGCGAGCGGCTGCCAAAGAGCTTTCCAACGAGGCACGGCTTTCCCTCCTGGCTCTTCGGGCGTGGGAGCTGTGGCCAGAGCCGCGGCCCTACCGGAAAATGCTTCGTAGGCTGGCTCGGCGACGCCAGGTGGGCGCCGGTGGCGCCGAGGCTGACGGCCGCCGCAAAGCCCGCAGCCCCACGGGCTGTGGGGCCACGGGAGCGGCTGCCAAAGAGCTTTCCAACGAGGCACGGCTTTCCCTCCTGGCTCTTCGGGCGTGGGAGCTGTGGCCAGAGCCGCGGCCCTACCGGAAAATGCTTCGCAGGCTAGCGCGACGGCACCACGTGGGCGCCGGTGGCGCCGATGCTGATGGCCACCGCAAAGCCCGCAGCCCCACGGGCTGTGAGGCCACGCGAGCGGCTGCCAAAGAGCTTTCCAACGAGGCACGGCTTTCCCTCCTGGCTCTTTGGGCGTGGGAGCTGTGGCCAGAGCCGCGGCCCTACCGGAAAATGCTTCGCAGGCTGGCTCGGCGGCGCCAGGTGGGCGCCGGTGGCGCCGAGGCTGACGGCCGCCACAAAGCCCGCAGCCCCACGGGCTGTGGGGCCACGCGAGCGGCTGCCAAAGAGCTTTCCAATGAGGCACGGCTTTCCCTCCTGGCTCTTCGGGCGTGGGAGCTGTGGCCAGAGCCGCGGCCCTACCGGAAAATGCTTCGCAGGCTGGCTCGGCGACGCCAGGTGGGCGCCGGTGGCACCGAGGCTGACGGCCGCCGCAAAGCCCGCAGCCCCACGGGCTGTGGGGCCACGCGAGCGGCTGCCAAAGAGCTTTCCAACGAGGCACGGCTTTCCCTCCTGGCTCTTCGGGCGTGGGAGCTGTGGCCAGAGCCGCGGCCCTACCGGAAAATGCTTCGCAGGCTGGCGCGACGGCACCACGTGGGCGCCGGTGGCGCCGAGGCTGACGGCCGCCGCAAAGCCCGCAGCCCCACGGGCTGTGGGGCCACGCGAGCGGCTGCCAAAGAGCTTTCCAACGAGGCACGGCTTTCCCTCCTGGCTCTTCGGGCGTGGGAGCTGTGGCCAGAGCCGCGGCCCTACCGGAAAATGCTTCGCAGGCTGGCGCGACGGCACCACGTGGGCGCCGGTGGCGCCGATGCTGATAGCCACCGCAAAACCCGCAGCCCCACGGGCTGTGAGGCCACGCGAGCGGCTGCCAAAGAGCTTTCCAACGAGGCACGGCTTTCCCTCCTGGCTCTTCGGGCGTGGGAGCTGTGGCCAGAGCCGCGGCCCTACCGGAAAATGCTTAGCAGGCTGGCTCGGCGGCGCCAGGTGGGCGCCGGTGGCGCCGAGGCTGACGGCCGCCGCAAAGCCCGCAGCCCCACGGGCTGTGGGGCCACGCGAGCGGCTGCCAAAGAGCTTTCCAACGAGGCACGGCTTTCCCTCCTGGCTCTTCGGGCGTGGGAGCTGTGGCCAGAGCCGCGGCCCTACTGGAAAATGCTTCGCAGGCTGGCTGAGCGGCGCCAGGTGGGAGCCGGTAGCGCCGAGGCTGACGGCCGCCGCAAAGCCCGCAGCCCCACGGGCTGTGGGGCCACGCGAGCGGCTGACAAAGAGCTTTCCAACGAGGCACGGCTTTCCCTCCTGGCTCTTCGGGCGTGGGAGCTGTGGCCAGAGTCGCGGCCCTACCGGAAAATGCTTCGCAGGCTGGCGCGGCGGCACCACGTGGGCGGCGGTGGCGACGAGGCTGACGGCCGCCGCAAAGCCCGCAGCCCCACGGGCTGTGAGGCCACGCGAGCGGCTGCCAAAGAGCTTTCCAACGAGGCACGGCTTTCCCTCCTTGCTCTTTGGGCTTGGGAGCTGTGGCCAGAGCCGCGGCCCTACCGGAAAATGCTTCGCAGGCTGGCGCGACGGCACCACGTGGGCGCCGGTGGCGCCGATGCTGATAGCCACCGCAAAACCCGCAGCCCCACGGGCTGTGAGGCCACGCGAGCGGCTGCCAAAGAGCTTTCCAACGAGGCACGGCTTTCCCTCCTGGCTCTTCGGGCGTGGGAGCTGTGGCCAGAGCCGCGGCCCTACCGGAAAATGCTTAGCAGGCTGGCTCGGCGGCGCCAGGTGGGTGCCGGTGGCGCCGAGGCTGACGGCCGCCGCAAAGCCCGCAGCCCCACGGGCTGTGGGGCCACGCGAGCGGCTGCCAAAGAGCTTTCCAACGAGGCACGGCTTTCCCTCCTGGCTCTTCGGGCGTGGGAGCTGTGGCCAGAGCCGCGGCCCTACTGGAAAATGCTTCGCAGGCTGGCTGAGCGGCGCCAGGTGGGAGCCGGTAGCGCCGAGGCTGACGGCCGCCGCAAAGCCCGCAGCCCCACGGGCTGTGGGGCCACGCGAGCGGCTGACAAAGAGCTTTCCAACGAGGCACGGCTTTCCCTCCTGGCTCTTCGGGCGTGGGAGCTGTGGCCAGAGCCGCGGCCCTACCGGAAAATGCTTCGCAGGCTGGCTTAGCGACGCCAGGTGGGTGCCGGTGGCGCCGAGGCTGACGGCCGCCGCAAAGCCCGCAGCCCCACGGGCTGTGGGGCCACGCGAGCGGCTGCCAAAGAGCTTTCCAACGAGGCACGGCTTTCCCTCCTGGCTCTTCGGGCGTGGGAGCTGTGGCCAGAGCCGCGGCCCTACCGGAAAATGCTTCGCAGGCTGGCGCGACGGCACCACGTGGGCGCCGGTGGCGCCGATCCTGATGGCCACCGCAAAACCCGCAGCCCCACGGGCGTGAGGCCACGCGAGCGGCTGCCAAAGAGCTTTCCAACGAGGCACGGCTTTCCCTCCTGGCTCTTCGGGCGTGGGAGCTGTGGCCAGAGCCGCGGCCCTACCGGAAAATGCTTCGCAGGCTGGCTCGGCGGCGCCAGGTGGGCGCCGGTGGCGCCGAGGCTGACGGCCGCCGCAAAGCCCGCAGCCCCACGGGCTGTGGGGCCATGCGAGCGGCTGCCAAAGAGCTTTCCAACGAGGCACGGCTTTCCCTCCTGGCTCTTCGGGCGTGGGAGCTGTGGCCAGAGCCGCGGCCCTACTGGAAAATGCTTCGCAGGCTGGCTGAGCGGCGCCAGGTGGGAGCCGGTAGCGCCGAGGCTGACGGCCGCCGCAAAGCCCGCAGCCCCACGGGCTGTGGGGCCACGCGAGCGGCTGACAAAGAGCTTTCCAACGAGGCACGGCTTTCCCTCCTGGCTCTTCGGGCGTGGGAGCTGTGGCCAGAGTCGCGGCCCTACCGGAAAATGCTTCGCAGGCTGGCGCGGCGGCACCACGTGGGCGGCGGTGGCGACGAGGCTGACGGCCGCCGCAAAGCCCGCAGCCCCACGGGCTGTGGGGCCACGCGAGCGGCTGCCAAAGAGCTTTCCAACGAGGCACGGCTTTCCCTCCTGGCTCTTCGGGCGTGGGAGCTGTGGCCAGAGCCGCGGCCCTACTGGAAAATGCTTCGCAGGCTGGCTGAGCGGCGCCAGGTGGGAGCCGGTAGCGCCGAGGCTGACGGCCGCCGCAAAGCCCGCAGCCCCACGGGCTGTGGGGCCACGCGAGCGGCTGCCAAAGAGCTTTCCAACGAGGCACGGCTTTCCCTCCTGGCTCTTCGGGCGTGGGAGCTGTGGCCAGAGCCGCGGCCCTACCGGAAAATGCTTCGTAGGCTGGCTCGGCGACGCCAGGTGGGCGCCGGTGGCGCCGAGGCTGACGGCCGCCGCAAAGCCCGCAGCCCCACGGGCTGTGGGGCCACGGGAGCGGCTGCCAAAGAGCTTTCCAACGAGGCACGGCTTTCCCTCCTGGCTCTTCGGGCGTGGGAGCTGTGGTCAGAGCCGCGGCCCTACCGGAAAATGCTTCGCAGGCTGGCGCGACGGCACCACGTGGGCGCCGGTGGCACCGAGGCTGACGGACGCCGCAAAGCCCGCAGCCCCACGGGCTGTGGGGCCACGCGAGCGGCTGCCAAAGAGCTTTCCAACGAGGCACGGCTTTCCCTCCTGGCTCTTCGGGCGTGGGAGCTGTGGCCAGAGCCGCGGCCCTACCGGAAAATGCTTCGCAGGCTGGCGCGACGGCACCACGTGGGCGCCGGTGGCGCCGATGCTGACGGCCGCCGCAAAGCCTGCAGCCCCACGGGCTGTGGGGCCACGCGAGCGGCTGCCAAAGAGCTTTCCAACGAGGCACGGCTTTCCCTCCTGGCTCTTCGGGCGTGGGAGCTGTGGCCAGAGCCGCGGCCCTACCGGAAAATGCTTAGCAGGCTGGCTCGGCGGCGCCAGGTGGGTGCCGGTGGCGCCGAGGCTGACGGCCGCCGCAAAGCCCGCAGCCCCACGGGCTGTGGGGCCACGCGAGCGGCTGCCAAAGAGCTTTCCAACGAGGCACGGCTTTCCCTCCTGGCTCTTCGGGCGTGGGAGCTGTGGCCAGAGCCGCGGCCCTACTGGAAAATGCTTCGCAGGCTGGCTGAGCGGCGCCAGGTGGGAGCCGGTAGCGCCGAGGCTGACGGCCGCCGCAAAGCCCGCAGCCCCACGGGCTGTGGGGCCACGCGAGCGGCTGACAAAGAGCTTTCCAACGAGGCACGGCTTTCCCTCCTGGCTCTTCGGGCGTGGGAGCTGTGGCCAGAGCCGCGGCCCTACCGGAAAATGCTTCGCAGGCTGGCTTGGCGACGCCAGGTGGGTGCCGGTGGCGCCGAGGCTGACGGCCGCCGCAAAGCCCGCAGCCCCACGGGCTGTGGGGCCACGCGAGCGGCTGCCAAAGAGCTTTCCAACGAGGCACGGCTTTCCCTCCTGGCTCTTCGGGCGTGGGAGCTGTGGCCAGAGCCGCGGCCCTACCGGAAAATGCTTCGCAGGCTGGCGCGACGGCACCACGTGGGCGCCGGTGGCGCCGAGGCTGACGGCCGCCGCAAAACCCGCAGCCCCACGGGCGTGAGGCCACGCAAGCGGCTGCCAAAGAGCTTTCCAACGAGGCACGGCTTTCCCTCCTGGCTCTTCGGGCGTGGGAGCTGTGGCCAGAGCCGCGGCCCTACCGGAAAATGCTTCGCAGGCTGGCTCGGCGGCGCCAGGTGGGCGCCGGTGGCGCCGAGGCTGACGGCCGCCGCAAAGCCCGCAGCCCCACGGGCTGTGGGGCCATGCGAGCGGCTGCCAAAGAGCTTTCCAACGAGGCACGGCTTTCCCTCCTGGCTCTTCGGGCGTGGGAGCTGTGGCCAGAGCCGCGGCCCTACTGGAAAATGCTTCGCAGGCTGGCTGAGCGGCGCCAGGTGGGAGCCGGTAGCGCCGAGGCTGACGGCCGCCGCAAAGCCCGCAGCCCCACGGGCTGTGGGGCCACGCGAGCGGCTGCCAAAGAGCTTTCCAACGAGGCACGGCTTTCCCTCCTGGCTCTTCGGGCGTGGGAGCTGTGGCCAGAGCCGCGGCCCTACCGGAAAATGCTTCGCAGGCTGGCTCGGGGACGCCAGGTGGGCGCCGGTGGCGCCGAGGCTGATGGCCACCGCAAACCCCGCAGCCCCACGGGCTATGAGGCCACGCGAGCGGCTGCCAAAGAGCTTTCCAACGAGGCACGGCTTTCCCTCCTGGCTCTTCGGGCGTGGGAGCTGTGGCCAGAGCCGCGGCCCTACCGGAAAATGCTTCGCAGGCTGGCTCGGCGGCGCCACGTGGGCGCCGGTGGCGCCGAGGCTGACGGCCGCTACAAAGCCCGCAGCCCCACGGGCTGTGGGGCCACGCGAGCGGCTGCCAAAGAGCTTTCCAACGAGGCACGGCTTTCCCTCCTGGCTCTTCGGGCGTGGGAGCTGTGGCCAGAGACGCGGCCCTACCCGAAAATGCTTCGCAGGCTGGCGCGGCGGTACCACGTGGGCGGCGGTGGCGACGAGGCTGACGGCCGCCGCAAAGCCCGCAGCCCCACGGGCTGTGGGGCCACGCGAGCGGCTGCCAAAGGGCTTTCCAACGAGGCACGGCTTTCTCTCCTGGCTCTTCGGGCGTGGGAGCTGTCGCCAGAGCTGCGGCCCTACCGGAAAATGCTTCGCAGGCTGGCTCGGCGGCGCCAGGTGGGCGCCGGTGGCACCGAGGCTGACGGCCGCCGCAAAGCCCGCAGCCCCACGGGCTGTGGGGCCACGCGAGCGGCTGCCAAAGAGCTTTCCAACGAGGCACGGCTTTCCCTCCTGGCTCTTCGGGCGTGGGAGCTGTGGCCAGAGCCGCGGCCCTACCGGAAAATGCTTCTCAGGCTGGCTCGGCGGCGCCAGGTGGGCGCCGGTGGCGCCGAGGCTGACGGCCGCCGCAAAGCCCGCAGCCCCACGGGCTGTGGGGCCACGCGAGCGGCTGCCAAAGAGCTTTCCAACGAGGCACGGCTTTCCCTCCTGGCTCTTCGGGCGTGGGAGCTGTGGCCAGAGCCGCGGCCCTACCGGAAAATGCTTCGCCGACTGGCTCGGCGGCGCCAGGTGGGCGCCGGTGGCGCCGAGGCTGACAGCCGCCGCAAAGCCCGCAGCCCCACGGGCTGTGGGGCCACGCGAGCGGCTGCCAAAGAGCTTTCCAACGAGGCACGGCTTTCCCTCCTGGCTCTTCGGGCGTGGGAGCTGTGGCCAGAGCCGCGGCCCTACCGGAAAATGCTTCGCAGGCTGGCGCGACGGCACCACGTGGGCGCCGGTGGCGCCGAGGCTGACGGCCGCCGCAAAGCCCGCAGCCCCACGGGCTGTGGGGCCACGCGAGCGGCTGCCAAAGAGGTTTCCAACGAGGCACGGCTTTCCCTCCTGGCTCTTCGGGCGTGGGAGCTGTGGCCAGAGCCGCGGCCCTACCGGAAAATGCTTCGCAGGCTGGCACGGCGGCACCACGTGGGCACCGGTGGCACCGAGGCTGACGGCCGCCGCAAAGCCCGCAGCCCCACGGGCTGTGGGGCCACGCGAGCGGCTGCGAAAGAGCTTTCCAACGAGGCACGGCTTTCCCTCCTGGCTCTTCGGGCGTGGGAGCTGTGGCCAGAGATGCGGCCCTACCGGAAAATGCTTCGCAGGCTGGCGCGGCGGCGCAAGGTGGGCACCGGTGGCGCCGAGGCTTACGGCCGCCGCAAAGCCCGCAGCCCCACGGGCTGTGGGGCCACGCGAGCGGCTGCCAAAGAGCTTTCCAACGAGGCACGGCTTTCCCTCCTGGCTCTTCGGGCATGGGAGCTGTGGCCAGAGCCGCGGCCCTACCGGAAAATGCTTCGCCGACTGGCTCGGCGGCGCCAGGTGGGCGCCGGTGGCACCGAGGCTGACGGCCGCCGCAAAGCCCGCAGCCCCACGGGCTGTGGGGCCACGCGAGCGGCTGCCAAAGAGCTTTCCAACGAGGCACGGCTTTCCCTCCTGGCTCTTCGGGCGTGGGAGCTGTGGCCAGAGCCGCGGCCCTACCGGAAAATGCTTCGCAGGCTGGCGCGACGGCACCACGTGGGCGCCGGTGGCGCCGAGGCTGACGGCCGCCGCAAAGCCCGCAGCCCCACGGGCTGTGGGGCCACGCGAGCGGCTGCCAAAGAGCTTTCCAACGAGGCACGGCTTTCCCTCCTGGCTCTTCGGGTGTGGGAGCTGTGGCCAGAGACGCGGCCCTACCGGAAAATGCTTCGCAGGCTGGCGCGGCGGCGCAAGGTGGGCGCCGGTGGCGCCGAGGCTGACGGCCGCCGCAAAGCCCGCAGCCCCACGGGCTGTGGGTCCACGCGAGCGGCTGCCAAAGAGCTTTCCAACGAGGCACGGCTTTCCCTCCTGGCTCTTCGGGCGTGGGAGCTGTGGCCAGAGCCGCGGCCCTACCGGAAAATGCTTCGCAGGCTGGCTCGGCGGCGCCACGTGGGCGCCGGTGGCACCGAGGCTGACGGCCGCCGCAAAGCCCGCAGCCCCACGGGCTGTGGGGCCATGCGAGCGGCTGCCAAAGAGCTTTCCAACGAGGCACGGCTTTCCCTCCTGGCTCTTCGGGCGTGGGAGCTGTGGCCAGAGCCGCGGCCCTACCGGAAAACGCTTAGCAGGCTGGCTCGGCGGCGCCAGGTGGGCGCCGGTGGCGCCGAGGCTGACGGCCGCCGCAAAGCCCGCAGCCCCACGGGCTGTGGGGCCACGCGAGCGGCTGCCAAAGAGCTTTCCAACGAGGCACGGCTTTCCCTCCTGGCTCTTCGGGCGTGGGAGCTGTGGCCAGAGCCGCGGCCCTACTGGAAAATGCTTCGCAGGCTGGCTGAGCGGCGCAAGGTGGGAGCCGGTAGCGCCGAGGCTGACGGCCGCGGCAAAGCCCGCAGCCCCACGGGCTGTGGGGCCATGCGAGCGGCTGCCAAAGAGCTTTCCAACGAGGCACGGCTTTCCCTCCTGGCTCTTCGGGCGTGGGAGCTGTGGCCAGAGCCGCGGCCCTACCGGAAAATGCTTCGCAGGCTGGCTCGGCGACGCCAGGTGGGCGCCGGTGGCGCCGAGGCTGACGGCCGCCGCAAAGCCCGCAGCCCCACGGGCTGTGGGGCCACGCGAGCGGCTGCCAAAGAGCTTTCCAACGAGGCACGGCTTTCCCTCCTGGCTCTTCGGGCGTGGGAGCTGTGGCCAGAGCCGCGGCCCTACCGGAAAATGCTTCGCAGGCTGGCGCGACGGCACCACGTGGGCGCCGGTGGCGCCGATGCTGATGGACGCCACAAAGCCCGCAGCCCCACGGGCTGTGGGGCCACGCGAGCGGCTGCCAAAGAGCTTTCCAACGAGGCACGGCTTTCCCTCCTGGCTCTTCGGGCGTGGGAGCTGTGGCCAGAGCCGCGGCCCTACCGGAAAATGCTTCGCAGGCTGGCTCGGCGGCGCCAGGTGGGCGCCGGTGGCGCCGAGGCTGACGGCCGCCACAAAGCCCGCAGCCCCACGGGCTGTGGGGCCACGCGAGCGGCTGCCAAAGAGCTTTCCAACGAGGCACGGCTTTCCCTCCTGGCTCTTCGGGCGTGGGAGCTGTGGCCAGAGCCGCGGCCCTACCGGAAAATGCTTCGCAGGCTGGCTCGGCGACGCCAGGTGGGCGCCGGTGGCACCGAGGCTGACGGACGCCGCAAAGCCCGCAGCCCCACGGGCTGTGGGGCCACGCGAGCGGCTGCCAAAGAGCTTTCCAACGAGGCACGGCTTTCCCTCCTGGCTCTTCGGGCGTGGGAGCTGTGGCCAGAGCCGCGGCCCTACTGGAAAATGCTTCGCAGGCTGGCGCGACGGCACCACGTGGGCGCCGGTGGCGCCGATGCTGATGGCCACCGCAAAGCCCGCAGCCCCACGGGCTGTGGGGCCACGCGAGCGGCTGCCAAAGAGCTTTCCAACGAGGCACGGCTTTCCCTCCTGGCTCTTCGGGCGTGGGAGCTGTGGCCAGAGACGCGGCCCTACCGGAAAATGCTTCGCAGGCTGGCTCGGCGGCGCCAGGTGGGCACCGGTGGCGCCGAGGCTGACGGCCGCCACAAAGCCCGCAGCCCCACGGGCTGTGGGGCCACGCGAGCGCCTGCCAAAGAGCTTTCCAACGAGGCACGGCTTTCCCTCCTGGCTCTTCGGGCGTGGGAGCTGTGGCCAGAGCCGCGGCCCTACCGGAAAATGCTTCGCAGGCTGGCGCGACGGCACCACGTGGGCGCCGGTGGCGCCGAGGCTGATGGGCACCGCAAAGCCCGCAGCCCCACGGGCTGTGGGGCCACGTGAGCGGCTGCCAAAGAGCTTTCCAACGAGGCACGGCTTTCCCTCCTGGCTCTTCGGGCGTGGGAGCTGTGGCCAGAGCCGCGGCCCTACCGGAAAATGCTTCGCAGGCTGGCACGGCGGCACCACGTGGGCGCCGGTGGCACCGAGGCTGACGGCCGCCGCAAAGCCCGCAGCCCCACGGGCTGTGGGGCCACGCGAGCGGCTGCCAAAGAGCTTTGCAACGAGGCACGGCTTTCCCTCCTGGCTCTTCGGGCGTGGGAGCTGTGGCCAGAGCCGCGGCCCTACCGGAAAATGCTTCGCAGGCTGGCGCGACGGCACCACGTGGGCGCCGGTGGCGCCGAGGCTGACGGACGCCGCAAAGCCCGCAGCCCCACGGTCTGTGGGGCCACGCGAGCGGCTGCCAAAGAGCTTTCCAACGAGGCACGGCTTTCCCTCCTGGCTCTTCGGGCGTGGGAGCTGTGGCCAGAGCCGCGGCCCTACCGGAAAATGCTTCGCAGGCTGGCTCGGCGGCACCACATGGGCGGCGGTGGCACCGAGGCTGACGGCCGCCGCAAAGCCCGCAGCCCCACGGGCTGTGGGGCCACGCGAGCGGCTGCCAAAGAGCTTTCCAACGAGGCACGGCTTTCCCTCCTGGCTCTTCGGGCGTGGGAGCTGTGGCCAGAGCCGCGGCCCTACCGGAAAATGCTTCGCAGGCTGGCGCGACGGCACCACGTGGGCGCCGGTGGCGCCGAGGCTGACGGCCGCCGCAAAGCCCGCAGCCCCACGGGCTGTGGGGCCACGCGAGCGGCTGCCAAAGAGCTTTCCAACGAGGCACGGCTTTCCCTCCTGGCTCTTCGGGCGTGGGAGCTGTGGCCAGAGCCGCGGCCCTACCGGAAAATGCTTCGCAGGCTGGCGCGACGGCACCACGTGGGCGCCGGTGGCGCCGATGCTGATGGCCACCGCAAAACCCGCAGCCCCACGGGCTGTGAGGCCAAGCGAGCGGCTGCCAAAGAGCTTTCCAACGAGGCACGGCTTTCCCTCCTGGCTCTTCGGGCGTGGGAGCTGTGGCCAGAGACGCGGCCCTACCGGAAAATGCTTCGCAGGCTGGCTCGGCGGCGCCAGGTGGGCGCCGGTGGCGCCGAGGCTGACGGCCGCCGCAAAGCCCGCAGCCCCACGGGCTGTGGGGCCACGCGAGCGGCTGCCAAAGAGCTTTCCAACGAGGCACGGCTTTCCCTCCTGGCTCTTCGGGCGTGGGAGCTGTGGCCAGAGACGCGGCCCTACCGGAAAATGCTTCGCAGGCTGGCGCGACGGCACCACGTGGGAGCCGGTGGCGCCGAGGCTGATGGCCACCGCAAAGCCCGCAGCCCCACGGGCTGTGGGGCCACGCGAGCGGCTGCCAAAGAGCTTTCCAACGAGGCACGGCTTTCCCTCCTGGCTCTTCGGGCGTGGGAGCTGTGGCCAGAGCCGCGGCCCTACCGGAAAATGCTTCGCAGGCTGGCTGAGCGGCGCCAGGTGGGAGCCGGTAGCGCCGAGGCTGACGGCCGCCGCAAAGCCCGCAGCCCCACGGGCTGTGGGGCCACGCGAGCGGCTGCCAAAGAGCTTTCCAACGAGGCACGGCTTTCCCTCCTGGCTCTTCGGGCGTGGGAGCTGTGGCCAGAGCCGCGGCCCTACCGGAAAATGCTTCGCAGGCTGGCGCGACGGCACCACGTGGGCGCCGGTGGCGCCGATGCTGATGGCCACCGCAAAGCCCGCAGGCCCACGGGCTGTGAGGCCACGCGAGCGGCTGCCAAAGAGCTTTCCAACGAGGCACGGCTTTCCCTCCTGGCTCTTCGGGCGTGGGAGCTGTGGCCAGAGACGCGGCCCTACCGGAAAATGCTTCGCAGGCTGGCGCGGCGGCGCAAGGTGGGCGCCGGTGGCGCCGAGGCTGACGGCCGCCGCAAAGCCCGCAGCCCCACGGGCTGTGGGGCCACGCGAGCGGCTGCCAAAGAGCTTTCCAACGAGGCACGGCTTTCCCTCCTGGCTCTTCGGGCGTGGGAGCTGTGGCCAGAGCCGCGGCCCTACCGGAAAATGCTTCGCAGGCTGGCTCGGCGGCGCCAGGTGGGCGCCGGTGGCACCGAGGCTGACGGCCGCCGCAAAGCCCGCAGCCCCACGGGCTGTGGGGCCATGCGAGCGGCTGCCAAAGAGCTTTCCAACGAGGCACGGCTTTCCCTCCTGGCTCTTCGGGCGTGGGAGCTGTGGCCAGAGCCGCGGCCCTACCGGAAAATGCTTAGCAGGCTGGCTTGGCGGCGCCAGGTGGGCGCCGGTGGCGCCGAGGCTGACGGCCGCCGCAAAGCCCGCAGCCCCACAGGCTGTGGGGCCACGCGAGCGGCTGCCAAAGAGCTTTCCAACGAGGCACGGCTTTCCCTCCTGGCTCTTCGGGCGTGGGAGCTGTGGCCAGAGCCGCGGCCCTACTGGAAAATGCTTCGGGTGCTGGCTGAGCGGCGCCAGGTGGGAGCCGGTAGCGCCGAGGCTGACGGCCGCCGCAAAGCCCGCAGCCCCACGGGCTGTGGGGCCACGCGAGCGGCTGCCAAAGAGCTTTCCAACGAGGCACGGCTTTCCCTCCTGGCTCTTCGGGCGTGGGAGCTGTGGCCAGAGCCGCGGCCCTACCGGAAAATGCTTCGCAGGCTGGCTCGGCGACGCCAGGTGGGCGCCGGTGGCGCCGAGGCTGACGGCCGCCGCAAAGCCCGCAGCCCCACGGGCTGTGGGGCCACGCGAGTGGCTGCCAAAGAGCTTTCCAACGAGGCACGGCTTTCCCTCCTGGCTCTTCGGGCGTGGGAGCTGTGGCCAGAGCCGCGGCCCTACCGGAAAATGCTTCGCAGGCTGGCGCGACGGCACCACGTGGGCGCCGGTGGCGCCGATGCTGATGGCCACCGCAAAGCCCGCAGCCCCACGGGCTGTGGGGCCACGTGAGCGGCTGCCAAAGAGCTTTCCAACGAGGCACGGCTTTCCCTCCTGGCTCTTCGGGCGTGGGAGCTGTGGCCAGAGCCGCGGCCCTACCGGAAAATGCTTCGCAGGCTGGCTCGGCGGCGCCAGGTGGGCGCCGGTGGCGCCGAGGCTGACGGCCGCCGCAAAGCCCGCAGCCCCACGGGCTGTGGGGCCACGCGAGCGGCTGCCAAAGAGCTTTCCAACGAGGCACGGCTTTCCCTCCTGGCTCTTCGGGCGTGGGAGCTGTGGCCAGAGCCGCGGCCCTACCGGAAAATGCTTCGCAGGCTGGCTCGGCGGCGCCAGGTGGGCGCCGGTGGCGCCGAGGCTGACGGCCGCCGCAAAGCCCGCAGCCCCACGGGCTGTGGGGCCACGCGAGCGGCTGCCAAAGAGCTTTCCAACGAGGCACGGCTTTCCCTCCTGGCTCTTCGGGCGTGGGAGCTGTGGCCAGAGCCGCGGCCCTACCGGAAAATGCTTCGCAGGCTGGCTCGGCGACGCCAGGTGGGCGCCGGTGGCACCGAGGCTGACGGCCGCCGCAAAGCCCGCAGCCCCACGGGCTGTGGGGCCACGCGAGCGGCTGCCAAAGAGCTTTCCAACGAGGCACGGCTTTCCCTCCTGGCTCTTCGGGCGTGGGAGCTGTGGCCAGAGCCGCGGCCCTACCGGAAAATGCTTCGCAGGCTGGCGCGACGGCACCACGTGGGCGCCGGTGGCGCCGATGCTGATGGCCACCGCAAAGCCCGCAGGCCCACGGGCTGTGAGGCCACGCGAGCGGCTGCCAAAGAGCTTTCCAACGAGGCACGGCTTTCCCTCCTGGCTCTTCGGGCGTGGGAGCTGTGGCCAGAGCCGCGGCCCTACCGGAAAATGCTTCGCAGGCTGGTTCGGCGGCGCCAGGTGGGCGCCGGTGGCGCCGAGGCTGACGGCCGCCACAAAGCCCGCAGCCCCACGGGCTGTGGGGCCACGCGAGCGGCTGCCAAAGAGCTTTCCAACGAGGCACGGCTTTCCCTCCTGGCTCTTCGGGCGTGGGAGCTGTGGCCAGAGCCGCGGCCCTACCGGAAAATGCTTCGCAGGCTGGCTCGGCGACGCCAGGTGGGCGCCGGTGGCACCGAGACTGACGGCCGCCGCAAAGCCCGCAGCCCCACGGGCTGTGGGGCCACGCGAGCGGCTGCCAAAGAGCTTTCCAACGAGGCACGGCTTTCCCTCCTGGCTCTTCGGGCGTGGGAGCTGTGGCCAGAGACGCGGCCCTACCGGAAAATGCTTCGCAGGCTGGCTCGGCGGCGCCAGGTGGGTGCCGGTGGCGCCGAGGCTGACGGCCGCCGCAAAGCCCGCAGCCCCACGGGCTGTGGGGCCACGCGAGCGGCTGCCAAAGAGCTTTCCAACGAGGCACGGCTTTCCCTCCTGGCTCTTCGGGCGTGGGAGCTGTGACCAGAGCCGCGGCCCTACCGGAAAATGCTTCTCAGGCTGGCTCGGCGGCGCCAGGTGGGCGCCGGTGGCGCCGAGGCTGACGGCCGCCGCAAAGCCCGCAGCCCCACGGGCTGTGGGGCCACGCGAGCGGCTGCCAAAGAGCTTTCCAACGAGGCACGGCTTTCCCTCCTGGCTCTTCGGGCGTGGGAGCTGTGGCCAGAGCCGCGGCCCTACCGGAAAATGCTTCGCAGGCTGGCTCGGCGGCGCCAGGTGGGCGCCGGTGGCGCCGAGGCTGACGGCCGCCGCAAAGCCCGCAGCCCCACGGGCTGTGGGGCCACGCGAGCGGCTGCCAAAGAGCTTTCCAACGAGGCACGGCTTTCCCTCCTGGCTCTTCGGGCGTGGGAGCTGTGGCCAGAGCCGCGGCCCTACCGGAAAATGCTTCGCAGGCTGGCTCGGCGGCGCCAGGTGGGCGCCGGTGGCACCGAGGCTGACGGCCGCCGCAAAGCCCGCAGCCCCACGGGCTGTGGGGCCACGCGAGCGGCTGCCAAAGAGCTTTCCAACGAGGCACGGCTTTCCCTCCTGGCTCTTCGGGCGTGGGAGCTGTGGCCAGAGCCGCGGCCCTACCGGAAAATGCTTCGCAGGCTGGCTCGGCGGCGCCAGGTGGGCGCCGGTGGCACCGAGGCTGACGGCCGCCGCAAAGCCCGCAGCCCCACGGGCTGTGGGGCCACGCGAGCGGCTGCCAAAGAGCTTTCCAACGAGGCACGGCTTTCCCTCCTGGCTCTTCGGGCGTGGGAGCTGTGGCCAGAGCCGCGGCCCTACCGGAAAATGCTTCGCAGGCTGGCGCGACGGCATCACGTGGGCGCCGGTGGCGCCGATGCTGATGGCCACCGCAAAGCCCGCAGGCCCACGGGCTGTGAGGCCACGCGAGCGGCTGCCAAAGAGCTTTCCAACGAGGCACGGCTTTCCCTCCTGGCTCTTCGGGCGTGGGAGCTGTGGCCAGAGACGCGGCCCTACCGGAAAATGCTTCGCAGGCTGGTTCGGCGGCGCCAGGTGGGCGCCGGTGGCGCCGAGGCTGACGGCCGCCACAAAGCCCGCAGCCCCACGGGCTGTGGGGCCACGCGAGCGGCTGCCAAAGAGCTTTCCAACGAGGCACGGCTTTCCCTCCTGGCTCTTCGGGCGTGGGAGCTGTGGCCAGAGCCGCGGCCCTACCGGAAAATGCTTCGCAGGCTGGCTCGGCGACGCCAGGTGGGCGCCGGTGGCACCGAGGCTGACGGCCGCCGCAAAGCCCGCAGCCCCACGGGCTGTGGGGCCACGCGAGCGGCTGCCAAAGAGCTTTCCAACGAGGCACGGCTTTCCCTCCTGGCTCTTCGGGCGTGGGAGCTGTGGCCAGAGACGCGGCCCTACCGGAAAATGCTTCGCAGGCTGGCGCGGCGGCGCAAGGTGGGCGCCGGTGGCGCCGAGGCTGACGGCCGCCGCAAAGCCCGCAGCCCCACGGGCTGTGGGGCCACGCGAGCGGCTGCCAAAGAGCTTTCCAACGAGGGACGGCTTTCCCTCCTGGCTCTTCGGGCGTGGGAGCTGTGGCCAGAGCCGCGGCCCTACCGGAAAATGCTTCGCAGGCTGGCTCGGCGGCGCCAGGTGGGCGCCGGTGGCACCGAGGCTGACGGCCGCCGCAAAGCCCGCAGCCCCACGGGCTGTGGGGCCATGCGAGCGGCTGCCAAAGAGCTTTCCAACGAGGCACGGCTTTCCCTCCTGGCTCTTCGGGCGTGGGAGCTGTGGCCAGAGCCGCGGCCCTACCGGAAAATGCTTCGCAGGCTGGCTCGGCGGCGCAAGGTGGGCGCCGGTGGCGCCGAGGCTGACGGCCGCCGCAAAGCCCGCAGCCCCACGGGCTGTGGGGCCACGCGAGCGGCTGCCAAAGAGCTTTCCAACGAGGCACGGCTTTCCCTCCTGGCTCTTCGGGCGTGGGAGCTGTGGCCAGAGCCGCGGCCCTACCGGAAAATGCTTCGCAGGCTGGCGCGGCGGCGCCAGGTGGGAGCCGGTAGCGCCGAGGCTGACGGCCGCCGCAAAGCCCGCAGCCCCACGGGCTGTGGGGCCACGCAAGCGGCTGCCAAAGAGCTTTCCAACGAGGCACGGCTTTCCCTCCTGGCTCTTCGGGCGTGGGAGCTGTGGCCAGAGCCGCGGCCCTACCGGAAAATGCTTCGCAGGCTGGCTCGGCGACGCCAGGTGGGCGCCGGTGGCGCCGAGGCTGACGGCCGCCGCAAAGCCCGCAGCCCCACGGGCTGTGGGGCCACGCGAGTGGCTGCCAAAGAGCTTTCCAACGAGGCACGGCTTTCCCTCCTGGCTCTTCAGGCGTGGGAGCTGTGGCCAGAGCCGCGGCCCTACCGGAAAATGCTTCGCAGGCTGGCGCGACGGCACCACGTGGGCGCCGGTGGCGCCGATGCTGATGGCCACCGCAAAGCCCGCAGCCCCACGGGCTGTGGGGCCACGCGAGCGGCTGCCAAAGAGCTTTCCAACGAGGCACGGCTTTCCCTCCTGGCTCTTCGGGCGTGGGAGCTGTGGCCAGAGCCGCGGCCCTACCGGAAAATGCTTCGCAGGCTGGCGCGGAGGCGCCACGTGGGCGCCGGTGGCGCCGAGGCTGACGGCCGCCGCAAAGCCCGCAGCCCCACGGGCTGTGGGGCCACGCGAGCGGCTGCCAAAGAGCTTTCCAACGAGGCACGGCTTTCCCTCCTGGCTCTTCGGGCGTGGGAGCTGTGGCCAGAGCCGCGGCCCTACCGGAAAATGCTTCGCAGGCTGGCTCGGCGGCGCCAGGTGGGCGCCGGTGGCACCGAGGCTGACGGCCGCCGCAAAGCCCGCAGCCCCACGGGCTGTGGGGCCACGCGAGCGGCTGCCAAAGAGCTTTCCAACGAGGCACGGCTTTCCCTCCTGGCTCTTCGGGCGTGGCAGCTGTGGCCAGAGCCGCGGCCCTACCGGAAAATGCTTCGCAGGCTGGCTCGGCGGCGCCAGGTGGGCGCCGGTAGCGCCGAGGCTGACGGCCGCCGCAAAGCCCGCAGCCCCACGGGCTGTGGGGCCACGCGAGCGGCTGCCAAAGAGCTTTCCAACGAGGCACGGCTTTCCCTCCTGGCTCTTCGGGCGTGGGAGCTGTCGCCAGAGCCGCGGCCCTACCAGAAAATGCTTCGCAGGCTGGCGCGGAGGCGCCACGTGGGCGCCGGTGGCGCCGAGGCTGACGGCCGCCGCAAAGCCCGCAGCCCCACGGGCTGTGGGGCCACGCGAGCGGCTGCCACAGAGCTTTCCAACAAGGCACGGCTTTCCCTCCTGGCTCTTCGGGCGTGGGAGCTGTCGCCAGAGCCGCGGCCCTACCAGAAAATGCTTCGCAGGCTGGCACGGCGGCACCACGTGGGCGCCGGTGGCGCCGAGGATGACGGCCGCCGCAAAGCCCGCAGCCCCACGGGCTGTGGGGCCACGCGAGCGGCTGCCAAAGAGCTTTCCAACAAGGCACGGCTTTCCCTCCTGGCTCTTCGGGCGTGGGAGCTGTGGCCAGAGCCGCGGCCCTACCGGAAAATGCTTCGCAGGCTGGTGCGGCAGCGCCAGGTGGGCGCCGGTGGCGCCGAGGCTGACGGCCGCCGCAAAGCCCGCAGCCCCACGGGCTGTGGGGCCACGCGAGTGGCTGCCAAAGAGCTTTCCAACGAGGCACGGCTTTCCCTCCTGGCTCTTTGGGCGTGGGAGCTGTGGCCAGAGCCGCGGCCCTACCGGAAAATGCTTCGCAGGCTGGCTCAGCGGCACCACGTGGGCGGCGGTGGCGCCGAGGCTGACGGCCGCCGGAAAGCCCGCAGCCCCATGGGCTGTGGGGCCACGCGAGCGGCTGCCAAAGAGCTTTCCAACGAGGCACGGCTTTCCCTCCTGGCTCTTCGGGCGTGGCAGCTGTGGCCAGAGCCGCGGCCCTACCGGAAAATGCTTCGCAGGCTGGCTCGGCGGCGCCACGTGGGCGCCGGTGGCGCCGAGGCTGACGGCCGCCGCAAAGCCCGCAGCCCCACGGGCTGTGGGGCCACGCGAGCGGCTGCCAAAGAGCTTTCCAACGAGGCACGGCTTTCCCTCCTGGCTCTTCGGGCGTGGGAGCTGTGGCCAGAGCCGCGGCCCTACCGCAAAATGCTTCGCAGGCTGGTGCGGCAGCGCCAGGTGGGCGCCGGTGGCGCCGAGGCTGACGGCCGCCGCAAAGCCCGCAGCCCCACGGGCTGTGGGGCCACGCGAGTGGCTGCCAAAGAGCTTTCCAACGAGGCACGGCTTTCCCTCCTGGCTCTTTGGGCGTGGGAGCTGTGGCCAGAGCCGCGGCCCTACCGGAAAATGCTTCGCAGGCTGGCTAGGCGGCACCACGTGGGCGGCGGTGGCGCCGAGGCTGACGGCCGCCGGAAAGCCCGCAGCCCCATGGGCTGTGGGGCCACGCGAGCGGCTGCCAAAGAGCTTTCCAACGAGGCACGGCTTTCCCTCCTGGCTCTTCGGGCGTGGCAGCAGTGGCCAGAGCCGCGGCCCTACCGGAAAATGCTTCGCAGGCTGGCTCGGCGGCGCCACGTGGGCGCCGGTGGCACCGAGGCTGACGGCCGCCGGAAAGCCCGCAGCCCCACGGGCTGTGGGGCCACGCGAGCGGCTGCCAAAGAGCTTTCCAACGAGGCACGGCTTTCCCTCCTGGCTCTTCGGGCGTGGGAGCTGTGGCCAGAGCCGCGGCCCTACCGGAAAATGCTTCGCAGGCTGGCACGGCGGCACCACATGGGCGGCGGTGGCGCCGAGGCTGACGGCCGCCGCAAAGCCCGCAGCCCCACGGGCTGTGGGGCCACGCGAGCGGCTGCCAAAGAGCTTTCCAACGAGGCACGGCTTTCCCTCCTGGCTCTTCGGGCGTGGGAGCTGTGGCCAGAGCCGCAGCCGTACCGGAAAATGCTTCGCAGGCTGGCTCGGCGGCGCCAGGTGGGCGCCGTTGGCGCCGAGGCTGACGGCCGCCGCAAAGCCCGCAGCCCCACGGGCTGTGGGGCCACGCGAGCGGCTGCCAAAGAGCTTTCCAACGAGGCACGGCTTTCCCTCCTGGCTCTTCGGGCGTGGGAGCTGTGGCCAGAGCCGCGGCCCTACCGGAAAATGCTTCGCAGGCTGGCACGGCGGCACCACGTGGGCGCCGGTGGCGCCGAGGCTGACGGCCGGCGGAAAGCCCGCAGCCCCACGGGCTGTGGGGCCACGCGAGCGGCTGCCAAAGAGCTTTCCAACGAGGCACGGCTTTCCCTCCTGGCTCTTCGGGCGTGGGAGCTGTGGCCAGAGCCGCGGCCCTACCGGAAAATGCTTCGCAGGCTGGCTCGGCGGCGCCAGGTGGGCGCCGGTGGCGCCGAGGCTGACGGCCGCCGCAAAGCCCGCAGCCCCACGGGCTGTGGGGCCACGCGAGCGGCTGCCAAAGAGCTTTCCAACGAGGCACGGCTTTCCCTCCTGGCTCTTCGGGCGTGGGAGCTGTGGCCAGAGCCGCGGCCCTACCGGAAAATGCTTCGCAGGCTGGCTCGGCGGCACCACGTGGTCGCCGGTGGCGCGGAGGCTGACGGCCGCCGGAAAGCCCGCAGCCCCACGGGCTGTGGGGCCACGCGAGCGGCTGCCAAAGAGCTTTCCAACGAGGCACGGCTTTCCCTCCTGGCTCTTCGGGCGTGGGAGCTGTGGCCAGAGACGCGGCCCTACCCGAAAATGCTTCGCAGGCTGGCTCGGCGGCGCCAGGTGGGCGCCGGTGGCACCGAGGCTGACGGCCGCTGCAAAGCCCGCAGCCCCACGGGCTGTGGGTCCACGCGAGCGGCTGCCAAAGAGCTTTCCAACGAGGCACGGCTTTCCCTCCTGGCTCTTCGGGCGTGGGAGCTGTGGCCAGAGCCGCGGCCCTACCGGAAAATGCTTCGCAGGCTGCCTCGGCGGCACCACATGGGCGGCGGTGGCGCCGAGGCTGACGGCCGCCGCAAAGCCCGCAGCCCCACGGGCTGTGGGGCCACGCGAGCGGCTGCCAAAGAGCTTTCCAACGAGGCACGGCTTTCCCTCCTGGCTCTTCGGGCGTGGGAGCTGTGGCCAGAGACGCGGCCCTACCGGAAAATGCTTTGCAGGCTGGCTCGGCGGCACCAGGTGGGCGCCGGTGGCGCCGAGGCTGACGGCCGCCGCAAAGCCCGCAGCCCCACGGGCTGTGGGGCCACGCGAGCCCCTGACAAAGAGCTTTCCAACGAGGCACGGCTTTCCCTCCTGGCTCTTCGGGCGTGGGAGCTGTGGCCAGAGCTGCGGCCCTACCGGAAAATGCTTCGCAGGCTGGCTCGGAGGCGCCAGGTGGGCGCCGTTGGCACCGAGGCTGACAGCCGCCGCAAAGCCCGCAGCCCCACGGGCTGTGGGGCCACGCGAGCAGCTGCCAAAGAGGTTTCCAACGAGGCACTGCTTTCCCTCCTGGCTCTTTGGGCGTGGGAGCTGTGGCCAGAGCCGCGGCCCTACCGGAAAATGATTCGCAGGCTGGCGCCGCGGCGCCAGGTGGGCGCCGGTGGCGCCGAGGCTGACGGCCGCCGGAAAGCCCGCAGCCCCACGGGCTGTGGGGCCACGTGAGCGGCTGCCAAAGAGCTTTCCAACGAGGCACGGCTTTCCCTCCTGGCTCTTCGGGCGTGGGAGCTGTGGCCAGAGCCGCGGCCCTACCGGAAAATGCTTCGCAGGCTGGCTCGGTGGCGCCAGGTGGGCGCCGGTGGCGCCGAGGCTGACGGCCGCGGCAAAGCCCGCAGCCCCACGGGCTGTGGGGCCACGCGAGCGGCTGCCAAAGAGCTTTCCAACGAGGCACGGCTTTCCCTCCTGGCTCTTCGGGCGTGGGAGCTGTGGCCAGAGCCGCGGCCCTACCGGAAAATGCTTCGCAGGCTGCCTCAGCAGCACCACGTGGACGCCGGTGGCGCCGAGGCTGACGGCCGCCGCAAAGCCCGCAGCCCCACGGGCTGTGGGGCCACGCGAGTGGCTGCCAAAGAGCTTTCCAACGAGGCACGGCTTTCCCTCCTGGCTCTTCGGGCGTGGGAGCTGTGGCCAGAGCCGCGGCCCTACCGCAAAATGCTTCGCAGGCTGGCTCGGCGGCGCCAGGTGGGCGCCGGTGGCGCCGAAGCTGACGGCCACCGCAAAGCCCGCAGCCCCACGGGCTGTGGGGCCACGCGAGCGGCTGCCAAAGAGCTTTCCAACGAGGCACGGCTTTCCCTCCTGGCTCTTCGGGCGTGGGAGCTGTGGCCAGAGCCGCGGCCCTACCGGAAAATGCTTCGCAGGCTGGCTCGGCGGCGCCAGGTGGGCGCCGGTGGCACCGAGGCTGACGGCCGCCGCAAAGCCCGCAGCCCCACGGGCTGTGGGGCCACGCGAGCGGCTGCCAAAGAGCTTTCCAACGAGGCACGGCTTTCCCTCCTGGCTCTTCGGGCGTGGGAGCTGTGGCCAGAGCCGCGGCCCTACCGGAAAATGCTTCGCAGGCTGGCGCGGCAGCGCCACGTGGGCGCCGGTGGCGCCGAGGCTGACGGCCGCCGCAAAGCCCGCAGCCCCACGGGCTGTGGGGCCACGCGAGCGGCTGCCAAAGGGCTTTCCAACGAGGCACGGCTTTCCCTCCTGGCTCTTCGGGCGTGGGAGCTGTGGCCAGAGCCGCGGCCCTACCGCAAAATGCTTCGCAGGCTGGCGCGACGGCAACACGTGGGCACCGGTGGCGCCGAGGCTGATGGCCACCGCAAAGCCCGCAGCCCCACGGGCTGTGGGGCCATGCGAGCGGCTGCCAAAGAGCTTTCCAACGAGGCACAGCTTTCCCTCCTGGCTCTTCGGGCGTGGGAGCTGTGGCCAGAGACGCGGCCCTACCGGAAAATGCTTCGCAGGCTGGCTCAGCGGCGCCAGGTGGGCGCCGGTGGCACCGAGGCTGACGGCCGCCGCAAAGCCCGCAGCCCCACGGGCTGTGGGGCCACGCGAGCGGCTGCCAAAGAGCTTTCCAACGAGGCACGGCTTTCTCTCCTGGCTCTTCGGGCGTGGGAGCTGTGGCCAGAGCCGCGGCCCTACCGGAAAATGCTTCGCAGGCTGGCTCGGCGGCGCCAGGTGGGCGCCGGTGGCGCCGAGGCTGACGGCCGCCGCAAAGCCCGCAGCCCCACGGGCTGTGGGGCCACGCGAGCGGCTGCCAAAGAGCTTTCCAACGAGGCGCGGCTTTCCCTCCTGGCTCTTCGGGCGTGGGAGCTGTGGCCAGAGCCGCGGCCCTACCGGAAAATGCTTCGCAGGCTGGCTCGACGGCGCCAGGTGGGCGCCGGTAGCGCCGAGGCTGACGGCCGCCGCAAAGCCCGCAGCCCCACGGGCTGTGGGGCCACGCAAGCGGCTGCCAAAGAGCTTTCCAACGAGGCACGGCTTTCCCTCCTGGCTCTTCGGGCGTGGGAGCTGTCGCCAGAGCCGCGGCCCTACCAGAAAATGCTTCGCAGGCTGGCGCGGAGGCGCCACGTGGGCGCTGGTGGCGCCGAGGCTGACGGCCGCCGCAAAGCCCGCAGCCCCACGGGCTGTGGGGCCACGCGAGCAGCTGCCAAAGAGCTTTCCAACGAGGCACGGCTTTCCCTCCTGGCTCTTCGGGCGTGGGAGCTGTCGCCAGAGCCGCGGCCCTACCAGAAAATGCTTCGCAGGCTGGCACGGCGGCACCACGTGGGCGCCGGTGGCGCCGAGGATGACGGCCGCCGCAAAGCCCGCAGCCCCACGGGCTGTGGGGCCACGCGAGTGGCAGCCAAAGAGCTTTCCAACGAGGCACGGCTTTCCCTCCTGGCTCTTCGGGCGTGGCAGCTGTGGCCAGAGCCGCGGCCCTACGGGAAAATGCTTCGCAGGCTGGCTCGGCGGCGCCAAGTGGGCGCCGGTGGCACCGAGGCTGACGGCCGCCGGAAAGCCCGCAGCCCCACGGGCTGTGGGGCCACGCGAGCGGCTGCCAAAGAGCTTTCCAATGAGGCACGCCTTTCCCTCCTGGCTCTTCGGGCGTGGGAGCTGTGGCCAGAGCCACGGCCCTACCGGAAAATGCTTCGCAGGCTGGCACGGCGGCACCACATGGGCGGCGGTGGCGCCGAGGCTGACGGCCGCCGGAAAGCCCGCAGCCCCACGGGCTGTGGGGCCACGCGAGCGGCTGCCAAAGAGCTTTCCAACGAGGCACGGCTTTCCCTCCTGGCTCTTCGGGCGTGGGAGCTGTGGCCAGAGCCGCAGCCGTACCGGAAAATGCTTCGCAGGCTGGTTCGGAGGCGCCAGGTGGGCGCCGTTGGCGCCGAGGCTGACGGCCGCCGCAAAGCCCGCAGCCCCACGGGCTGTGGGGCCACGCGAGCAGCTGCCAAAGAGCTTTCCAACGAGGCACGGCTTTCCCTCCTGGCTCTTCGGGCGTGGGAGCTGTGGCCAGAGCCGCGGCCCTACCGGAAAATGCTTCGCAGGCTGGCGCGGCGGCGCCAGGTGGGCGCCAGTGGCGCCGAGGCTGACGGCCGCCGCAAAGCCCGCAGCCCCACGGGCTGTGGGGCCACGCGAGCGGCTGCCAAAGAGCTTTCCAACGAGGCACGGCTTTCCCTCCTGGCTCTTCGGGCGTGGGAGATGTGGCCAGAGCCGCGGCCCTACCGGAAAATGCTTCGCAGGCTGGCGCGGCGGCGCCACGTGGGCGCCGGTGGCGCCGAGGCTGACGGCCGCCGCAAAGCCCGCAGCCCCACGGGCTGTGGGGCCACGCGAGCGGCTGCCAAAGAGCTTTCCAACGAGGCACGGCTTTCCCTCCTGGCTCTTCGGGCGTGGGAGCTGTGGCCAGAGCCGCGGCCCTACCGGAAAATGCTTCGCAGGCTGGCACGGCGGCACCACGTGGGCGCCGGTGGCGCCGAGGCTGACGGCCGGCGGAAAGCCCGCAGCCCCACGGGCTGTGGGGCCACGCGAGCGGCTGCCAAAGAGCTTTCCAACGAGGCACGGCTTTCCCTCCTGGCTCTTCGGGCGTGGGAGCTGTGGCCAGAGCCGCGGCCCTACCGGAAAATGCTTCGCAGGCTGGCTCGGCGGCGCCAGGTGGGCGCCGGTGGCGCCGAGGCTGACGGCCGCCGCAAAGCCCGCAGCCCCACGGGCTGTGGGGCCACGCGAGCGGCTGCCAAAGAGCTTTCCAACGAGGCACGGCTTTCCCTCCTGGCTCTTCGGGCGTGGGAGCTGTGGCCAGAGCCGCGGCTCTACCGGAAAATGCTTCGCAGGCTGGCTCGGCGGCACCACGTGGTCGGCGGTGGCGCGGAGGCTGACGGCCGCCGGAAAGCCCGCAGCCCCACGGGCTGTGGGGCCACGCGAGCGGCTGCCAAAGAGCTTTCCAACGAGGCACGGCTTTCCCTCCTGGCTCTTCGGGCGTGGGAGCTGTGGCCAGAGCCGCGGCCCTACCCGAAAATGCTTCGCAGGCTGCCTCGGCGGCACCACATGGGCGGCGGTGGCGCCGAGGCTGACGGCCGCCGCAAAGCCCGCAGCCCCACGGGCTGTGGGGCCACGCGAGCGGCTGCCAAAGAGCTTTCCAACGAGGCACGGCTTTCCCTCCTGGCTCTTCGGGCGTGGGAGCTGTGGCCAGAGCCGCGGCCCTACCGGAAAATGCTTCGCAGGCTGGCGCGGCGGCGCCAGGTGGGCGCCGGTGGCGCCGAGGCTGACGGCCGCCGGAAAGCCCGCAGCCCCACGGGCTGTGGGGCCACGCGAGCGTCTGCCAAAGAGCTTTCCAACGAGGCACGGCTTTCCCTCCTGGCTCTTCGGGCGTGGGAGCTGTGGCCAGAGCCGCGGCCCTACCGGAAAATGCTTCGCAGGCTGGCTCGGTGCCGCCAGGTGGGCGCCGGTGGCGCTGAGGCCGACGGCCGCGGCAAAGCCCGCAGCCCCACGGGCTGTGGGGCCACGCGAGCGGCTGCCAAAGAGCTTTCCAACGAGGCACGGCTTTCCCTCCTGGCTCTTCGGGCGTGGGAGCTGTGGCCAGAGACGCGGCCCTACCGGAAAATGCTTCGCAGGCTGGCTCAGCGGCGCCAGGTGGGCGCCGGTGGCGCCGAGGCTGACGGCCGCGGCAAAGCCCGCAGCCCCACAGGCTGTGGGGCCACGCGAGCGGCTGCCAAAGAGCTTTCCAACGAGGCACGGCTTTCCCTCCTGGCTCTTCGGGCGTGGGAGCTGTGGCCAGAGCCGCGGCCCTACCGGAAAATGCTTCGCAGGCTGGCTCGGCGGCGCCAGGTGGGCGCCGGTGGCGCCGAGGCTGACGGCCGCGGCAAAGCCCGCAGCCCCACGGGCTGTGGGGCCACGCGAGCGGCTGCCAAAGAGCTTTCCAACGATGCACGGCTTTCCCTCCTGGCTCTTCGGGCGTGGGAGCTGTGGCCAGAGCCGCGGCCCTACCGGAAAATGCTTCGCAGGCTGGCTCAGCGGCGCCAGGTGGGCGCCGGTGGCGCCGAGGCTGACGGCCGCGGCAAAGCCCGCAGCCCCACAGGCTGTGGGGCCACGCGAGCGGCTGCCAAAGAGCTTTCCAACGAGGCACGGCTTTCCCTCCTGGCTCTTCGGGCGTGGGAGCTGTGGCCAGAGCCGCGGCCCTACCGGAAAATGCTTCGCAGGCTGGCGCGGCGGCACCACGTGGGCGGCGGTGGCGCCGAGGCTGACGGCCGCCGCAAAGCCCGCAGCCCCACGGGCTGTGGGGCCACGCGAGCGGCTGCCAAAGAGCTTTCCAACGAGGCACGGCTTTCCCTCCTGGCTCTTCGGGCGTGGGAGCTGTGGCCAGAGCCGCGGCCCTACCGGAAAATGCTTCGCAGGCTGGCTCGGCGGCGCCAGGTGGGCGCCGGTGGCGCCGAAGCTGACGGCCACCGCAAAGCCCGCAGCCCCACGGGCTGTGGGGCCACGCGAGCGGCTGCCAAAGAGCTTTCCAACGAGGCACGGCTTTCCCTCCTGGCTCTTTGGGCGTGGGAGCTGTGGCCAGAGCCGCGGCCCTACCGGAAAATGCTTCGCAGGCTGGCTCGGCGGCGCCAGGTGGGCGGCGGTGGCGCCGAGGCTGACGGCCGCCGCAAAGCCCGCAGCCCCATGGGCTGTGGGGCCACGCGAGCGGCTGCCAAAGAGCTTTCCAACGAGGCACGGCTTTCCCTCCTGGCTCTTCGGGCGTGGGAGCTGTGGCCAGAGCCGCGGCCCTACCGGAAAATGCTTCGCAGGCTGGCGCGGCGGCGCCACGTGGGCGCCGGTGGCGCCGAGGCTGACGGCCGCCGCAAAGCCCGCAGCCCCACGGGCTGTGGGGCCACGCGAGCGGCTGCCAAAGAGCTTTCCAACGAGGCACGGCTTTCCCTCCTGGCTCTTCGGGCGTGGGAGCTGTGGCCAGAGCCGCGGCCCTACCGGAAAATGCTTCTCAGGCTGGCTCGGCGGCGCCAGGTGGGCGCCGGTGACACCGAGGCTGACGGCCGCCGGAAAGCCCGCAGCCCCACGGGCTGTGGGGCCACGCGAGTGGCTGCCAAAGAGCTTTCCAACGAGGCACGGCTTTCCCTCCTGGCTCTTCGGGCGTGGGAGCTGTGGCCAGAGACGCGGCCCTACCGGAAAATACTTCGCCGACTGGCTCGGCGGCGCCAGATGGGTGGCGGTGGCGCCGAGGCTGACGGCCGCCGCAAAGCCCGCAGCCCCACGAGCTGTGGGGCCACGCGAGCGGCTGCCAAAGAGCTTTCCAACGAGGCACGGCTTTCCCTCCTGGCTCTTCGGGCGTGGGAGCTGTGGCCAGAGCCGCGGCCCTACCGGAAAATGCTTCGCAGGCTGGCGCGACGGCACCACGTGGGCGCCGGTGGCGCCGAGGCTGACGGCCGCCGCAAAGCCCGCAGCCCCACGGGCTGTGGGGCCACGCGAGCGGCTGCCAAAGAGCTTTCCAACGAGGCACGGCTTTCCCTCCTGGCTCTTCGGGCGTGGGAGCTGTGGCCAGAGACGCGGCCCTACCGGAAAATGCTTCGCAGGCTGGCTCGGTGGCGCCAGGTGGGCGCCGGTGGCGCCGAGGCTGACGGCCGCGGCAAAGCCCGCAGCCCCACGGGCTGTGGGGCCACGCGAGCAGCTGCCAAAGAGCTTTCCAACGAGGCACGGCTTTCCCTCCTGGCTCTTCGGGCGTGGGAGCCGTGGCCAGAGCCGCGGCCCTACCGGAAAATGCTTCGCAGGCTGGCTCGGCGGCGCCAGGTGGGCGCTGGTGGCGCCGAGGCTGACGGCCGCGGCAAAGCCCGCAGCCCCACAGGCTGTGGGGCCACTCGAGCGGCTGCCAAAGAGCTTTCCAACGAGGCACGGCTTTCCCTCCTGGCTCTTCGGGCGTGGGAGCTGTGGCCAGAGACGCGGCCCTACCGTAAAATGCTTCGCAGGCTGGCGCGGCGGCACCACGTGGGCGCCGGTGGCGCCGAGGCTGACGGCCGCCGCAAAGCCCGCAGCCCCAGGGGCTGTGGGGCCACGCGAGCGGCTGCCAAAGAGCTTTCCAACGAGGCACGGCTTTCCCTCCTGGCTCTTCGGGCATGGGAGCTGTGGCGAGAGACGCGGCCCTACCGGAAAATGCTTCTCAGGCTGGCTCGGCGGCGCCAGGTGGGCGCCGGTGACACCGAGGCTGACGGCCGCCGCAAAGCCCGCAGCCCCACGGGCTGTGGGGCCACGCGAGCGGCTGCCAAAGAGCTTTCCAACGAGGCACGGCTTTCCCTCCTGGCTCTTCGGGCGTGGGAGCTGTGGCCAGAGACGCGGCCCTACCGGAAAATGCTTCTCAGGCTGGCTCGGCGGCGCCAGGTGGGCGCCGGTGACACCGAGGCTGACGTCCGCGGCAAAGCCCGCAGCCCCACGGGCTGTGGGGCCACGCGAGCCCCTGCCAAAGAGCTTTCCAACGAGGCACGGCTTTCCCTCCTGGCTCTTCGGGCGTGGGAGCTGTGGCCAGAGCCGCGGCCCTACCCGAAAATGCTTCGCAGGCTGGCACGGCGGCACCACGTGGGCGCCGGTGGCGCCGAGGCTGACGGCCGCTGCAAAGCCCGCAGCCCCACGGGCTGTGGGGCCACGCGAGCGGCTGCCAAAGAGCTTTCCAACAAGGCACGGCTTTCCCTCCTGGCTCTTCGGGCGTGCGAGCTGTGGCCAGAGCCGCAGCCCTACCGGAAAATGCTTCGCAGGCTGGCGCGACGGCACCACGTGGGCGCCGGTGGCGCCGAGGCTGACGGCCGCCGCAAAGCCCGCAGCCCCACGGGCTGTGGGGCCACGCGAGCGGCTGCCAAAGAGCTTTCCAACGAGGCACGGCTTTCCCTCCTGGCTCTTCGGGCGTGGGAGCTGTAGCCAGAGCAGCGGCCCTACCAGAAAATGCTTCGCAGGCTGGCTCAGCGGCGCCAGGTGGGCGCCGGTGGCGCCGAGGCTGACGGCTGCCGCAAAGCCCGCAGCCCCACGGGCTGTGGGGCCACGCGAGCGGCTGCCAAAGAGCTTTCCAACGAGGCACGGCTTTCCCTCCTGGCTCTTCGGGCGTGGGAGCTGTCGCCAGAGCCGCGGCCCTACCGGAAAATGCTTCGCAGGCTGGCACGGCGGCACCACGCAGACACCGGTGGCGCCGAGGCTGACGGCCGCCGCAAAGCCCGCAGCCCCACGGGCTGTGGGGCCACGCGAGCGGCTGCCAAAGAGCTTTCCAACGAGGCACGGCTTTCCCTCCTGGCTCTTCGGGCGTGGGAGCTGTGGCCAGAGACGCGGCCCTACCGCAAAATGCTTCGCAGGCTGGCGCGGCGGCGCCAGGTGGGCGCCGGTGACACCGAGGCTGACGGCCGCCGCAAAGCCCGCAGCCCCACGGGCTGTGGGGCCACGCGAGCGGCTGCCAAAGAGCTTTCCAACGAGGCACGGCTTTCCCTCCTGGCTCTTCGGGCGTGGGAGCTGTGGCCAGAGCCGCGGCTCTACCGGAAAAATACTTCTCAGGCTGGCTCGGCGGCGCCAGGTGGGCGCCGGTGACACCGAGGCTGACGGCCGCCGCAAAGCCCGCAGCCCCACGGGCTGTGGGGCCACGCGAGCGGCTGCCAAAGAGCTTTCCAACGAGGCACGGCTTTCCCTCCTGGCTCTTCAGGCGTGGGAGCTGTGGCCAGGGACGCGGCCCTACCGGAAAATGCTTCGCAGGCTGGCTCGGTGGCGCCAGGTGGGCGCCGGTGGCGCCGAGGCTGACGGCTGCCGCAAAGCCCGCAGCCCCACGGGCTGTGGGGCCACGCGAGCGGCTGCCAAAGAGCTTTCCAACGAGGCACGGCTTTCCCTCCTGGCTCTTCGGGCGTGGGAGCTGTCGCCAGAGCCGCGGCCCTACCGGAAAATGCTTCGCAGGCTGGCACGGCGGCACCACGTGGGCGCCGGTGACACCGAGGCTGACGGCTGCCGCAAAGCCCGCAGCCCCACGGGCTGTGGGGCCACGCGAGCCCCTGACAAAGAGCTTTCCAACGAGGCACGGCTTTCCCTCCTGGCTCTTCGGGCGTGGGAGCTGTGACCAGAGACGCAGCCCTACCGGAAAATGCTTCGCAGGCTGGCTCGGCGGCGCCAGGTGGGCGCTGGTGGCGCCGAGGCTGACGGCCGCCGCAAAGCCCGCAGCCCCACGGGCTGTGGGGCCACGCAAGCGGCTGCCAAAGAGCTTTCCAACGAGGCACGGCTTTCCCTCCTGGCTCTTCGGGCATGGGAGCTGTGGCCAGAGCCGCGGCCCTACCGGAAAATGCTTCGCAGGCTGGCACGGCGGCACCACGTGGGCGCCGGTGGCGCCGAGGCTGACGGCCGCCGCAAAGCCCGCAGCCCCACGGGCTGTGGGGCCACGCGAGCGGCTGCCAAAGAGCTTTCCAACAAGGCACGGCTTTCCCTCCTGGCTCTTCGGGCGTGGGAGCTGTGGCCAGAGACGCAGCCCTACCGGAAAATGCTTCGCAGGCTGGCTCGGCGGCGCCAGGTGGGCGCTGGTGGCGCCGAGGCTGACGGCAGCCGCAAAGCCCGCAGCCCCACGGGCTGCGGGGCCACGCGAGCGGCTGCCAAAGAGCTTTCCAACGAGGCACGGCTTTCCCTCCTGGCTCTTCGGGCGTGGGAGCTGTGGCCAGAGCCGCGGCCCTACCGGAAAATGCTTCGCAGGCTGGCGCGACAGCACCACGTGGGCGCCGGTGGCGCCGAGGCTGACGGCCGCCGCAAAGCCCGCAGCCCCACGGGCTGTGGGGCCACGCGAGCGGCTGCCAAAGAGCTTTCCAACGAGGCACGGCTTTCCCTCCTGGCTCTTCGGGCGTGGGAGCTGTGGCCAGAGCCGCGGCCCTACCGGAAAATGCTTTGGGGGCTGGCGCGGCGGCGCCAGGTGGGCGCCGGTGGCGCCGAGGCTGACGGCCGCCGCAAAGCCCGCAGCCCCACGGGCTGTGGGGCCACGCGAGCGGCTGCCAAAGAGCTTTCCAACGAGGCACGGCTTTCCCTCCTGGCTCTTCGGGCATGGGAGCTGTGGCCAGAGCCGCGGCCCTACCGGAAAATGCTTTGGGGGCTGGCGCGGCGGCGCCACGTGGGGCTGGGTGCTTTCCTGCTGCCTTTAGAATCTCACAACCACCCTTTCCCACTTGGTGCTACACCAGCCTATAGAATTTCTGTTTTCAAGTCAAGACAGTGCACCACTTGACATTATGCAGAGCGCTACCCATCAATACATGCTCAAATAAAGAATAGCCAATGGACAGTGCCATCGTATGTTAATAAGTGTCACATCTCATTGAAGACAATGACAGAGCGATACAACGTAAAGCGTAACACAGTACGGGGCAGTGCCAGGCAATACGCCGTCACAGAATCACCCATAGAGAAATTCACAACAGAGTGCAGTCTTACGACAGAATCTCTAAAGCCGCCGTTAAGCCAGTCACAGGCGGTACAATGCCACACGTTACAGGATACAGGGCAGTACAACCCGATTCGCAGACAAATATATTAGAGGAAATTACAAAACTCCCAATACAGTCCAGTACAATGCCAGACAGTCTCAGATGTCGGTCAAGACAATGCCAGGGCAACGCAGTGCAAGACATAACGTTATACAGGTCAGTACAAGGCAATACGCAGTCAAATGAAGAACAGTAAACTACGATACCCAAACCACACTGCAGTACAATGGCAAACAATCCCACATGTCGGTCGAGACAATGACAACGCGAGACGGAACACCGTGCAGGGCAGCGCAAGGCAGTACGCAGTCAAATAAAGAACAGCTGACCAGAAAACCCGCACTACGCTGCCATACGATCTCAAAACGTCTCGGATGGCAGTCAAGGCAATTACAGGGCAATACAAAGCACCACGTCGCAGTACACAAGGCAGTACAAGGCAACACTCAGTCAAATAAATAACAGACAGTCAAAAAATTCACAGTGCAGTGCACTACTCTGACACCATGGGTCAGATGGCAACCAAAAGAAGGACAGGGCAATACAAGGCGAGAGGTAACCCAATACGGGGCTGGACAAGGCAAGATGCAGTTGTGGCGGGTGGAGCGATTCACTTCAGTCCTGAGAGAAGTAGAGAAACATTTAGAAACATCAACACAGTGATTCGACAAAGGCAGCAGTGCACGTAACATCCCTTTACCAGGTTCCGTGGCCACGTCCCCCGGATAATTTATTGCACAGGGGCCAGGGTCAGACGAGCTGTTAGGGAGACCCTCCCGTTGAGCCGCAACCCCCTTGCTTTCTAAACTCCTTCTTGAAGAGCAGTCTGAGTGCGGCTGGATCCAATTCCTAGCCCTGGACTTGGGCAACAGTTCACCTCTAAAGGATTGTATCCGCGCCATCAACCCTTTATATCACTGAGCTAAGGCTACGAGGTTTAGCGTGGTATCAGTCACTTACCGAGACTCTGTTGCGGCAAGGGATCTCTCAGCCTTGAGGAGCAGAACCTGAAGCAAGCGTCCCCGCTCAAGGGCACATCCTGGTGCTATGACAGACTATGACAGGCAATACTATGACAGGGCAATACAATGCAAGACGTAACTTTACACAGGGCAGTACAAGGCCAATACACAGTCAAATAGGGAACGACCGATCACAAAATTGATGCATGGTCAAATAGAGTACAACAGCCTAAGAAGCTCTCAATACAGCGCCTGTCAACGCCAGAATACATCAGATGGCTCGCGGCACGGTGAGAGGGCAATACGACACAAGACTTGGGAAAATACAGGGCAGTACAAAGCAATACATAGTCAAATATAGAACAGCCGATCAAAAACACCCTCAGTTCGGTGCGGTACAACCCCAGAGAGTGTAAAAGGACAGTTAAGACTATTTCATGGCAACACAACGCACAATGTAACACAATACAGGTTGCTACAACGCAATACAGAATAATAAACAACCGATCAAAACGCCACAATACGGTGCAGTACGATCCCACACGGTCTCGGGTGGCAGTCAAGACAACTATAGGGCGACACGATCCAAGATGCAACATTACACGACAGAGCAGAACGGAAGACGCAGTCAACTAAATACCAACCGATTAGGAGAACCGCAATACAGTGCAGGAGAAAACAAAAATAAGTGGAGATGCCAGTCAAGACAATGACAGAGCAATACGAGGCAAGAAATAACGCAATACAGGGCAGTACAGTGAAATACACGGTCAAATAAATAACTGATTAAGTATCCCGCAATACCGTGCGATGCAATGCCAAAACGTGTGAGACAGCAGTCGAGGCAGTGACAGAGCTATACAATGGAAGACATAACGCAGGGCTGTACAACACCGAAACGTATCAGATGGCACTCAGAACAACAACATGGCAATACAACGCAAGCCGCAACACAATACAAGGTGGTAACAAGGCAATACACGGGTCAAACACAGAACAACGAATAAAACCTGCACAATACGGATCGCTGCAATCCCAGAACATCTAAAGTGACAGTGAAGGGAATGACGGGGCAGTACAATGCAAGATACAACACTAGACAGGGCAACACGCATTCAAATAATGCAAAACCGATTAAAAAACCCACAATACACACCAGTACAATGCCGGAACAGATCAGATGGCAGTCCGGGCGAATAGAGGGCAACACAATGCCAAACGTGACACCATACAGGGCTGGACAAGGCAATACGCTGTTGTGGCAGGCCGAGCGGCTAACTTCGCCTCTAAGAGAGAAGCAGTGAAACATTCAGAAACATCACCACAGTGATTCTCCAAAGGCAGCAGCGCACGTGACGGCGCTTTACCAGATTCCATATGGCCACGCACCCCGGATTATTTCCTGCCTAGGGGCCAGGGTCAGACAAGCTGTCTGGGAGACCCTCCCCTTGAGTCACGAGGCTCGGAAAGGACCCCCTTGCTTTCTAAACTCCTTCTCGGAGAGGAGTCTAGGTGCGGCTGGATCCAATTCCTAGCTCGGAAAGGACCCCCTTGCTTTCTAAACTCCTTCTCCGAGAGGAGTCTAGGTGCGGCTGGATCCAATTCCTAGCCCCGGACTTAGGCAATGGTTCACCTCTAAAGGATTGTATCTGCGCCATCGACCCTTTATATCACTGAGCTAAGACTACAAGGTTTTGCATGCTATTAGTGACTTACTGAGAATCTGTTGCGGCAAGGCATATCTCAATCTCGAGGAGCAGAACCTTAATCAAGCGTCCCTGCTCAAGGGGAGATCCTGGCACGGAGGCCCCTGCCATGCAGAAGTCAAAAGGCTCTTGGGCTGTCCACTACTTATGGGGTAAGCCAATTGACTTATAGTCACATCAGCACGGGAACAAAATATCTAGGTCCCCACTGTGTTGCCAACCATCCCCCAACTTCAAGTACCACTCAGAACAACTCCATGGATGATTGGGGCGCCAAAACGAAGGGGCGCCCACACCACCCCAACAGTCAAATAAGGAACAACCAATGGAACTTTCACAATAAATAAGTACAATCCCAGACAGTCCAAAGTAACAGCCAAGACAATGACAGACCAATACAGTGCAAGACCTAACATCATACAGAGCAGTAAAAGGCAACGCGCAGCCAAGTCAAGAACAGTTAAAATACCCAAAATCCAGTGCAGCACTATGACACTGTCCCAAAACACAGTCAAAACAACAACAGAGTAATGCAACACGAGCCGTAACACAACACAGGGCAGCACAAGGCAATACACAGTCACACAAAGAACAGCCAATTAAAAAACCCACAACAGAACACCCTACAATCTCAGGAAGTCTCAGAGGGCCGTCACAGCAAATACAGGGCAATACGGTGCAAGACAACACAATACAGGCCACTGCCAGCCAATATCAGTCAAATAAATAACAGACAGTCAAAAAATTCACAGTGCAGTGCACTACTATGACACCATGGGTCAGGCGGCAATCATGACAACGACAGGGCAACACAAGGCAAGACGTAACCCAATACGGGGCCGGACAAGGCAATATGCAGTTGTGGCGGGTGGAGCCATTCACTTCAGTCCTAAGAGAAAAGTAGAGAAACATTCAGAAACATCAACACAGTGATTCTCCAAAGGCAGCAGCGCACATGACGGCGCTTTATCAGGTTCCGTGGCCACGTACCCTGGATTATTTCCTGCCTAGGGGCCAGGGTCAGACGAGCTGTCTGGGAGACCCTCCCCTTGAGTCACGAGGCTCGGAAAGGACCCCCTTGCTTTCTAAACTCCTTCTCCGAGAGGAGTCTAGGTGCGGCTGGATCCAATTCCTAGCCCCGGACTTGGGCAACGGTTCTCCTCTAAAGGATTATGTCTGTGCCGTCAACCCTTTACGTGGCTCATAAAAAACAGCTGATGAAGGAAGTGGCAATATGGTGGCCTACAACGGCAGAATAGATCAGATGACAATCAAGACAACAACAGAGCAATACAATGGAAGACGTAACACCACACGGGGCCGGACAAGGCAATACGCAGCCACATCAGAACCCATGAGAGACATCACACTACAGTCCAGACCTAGGACAGATTCTCTAACGTGACCGTCAAGACGACGGGGTAATAAAACGCAAGACGTAACACAGGCCATATGCAGTTGTGGCGGGCGCAGTGATAAAATTCACTCCTAAGAGAGAGGCAGAGAAACATTTACAAACATAACAGCAGTGATTCACCAAAGGTAGCAGCGCACATGATGGCACTTTACCAGACTGCACGGCCACGCACCCCGGGTCATTTACTGCCTTGGGGCCAGGGTCAGACGAGCTGTCAGGGAGACCCTCCCCTTGAGTCACGAGGCTCAGAAAGGACCCCCTTGCTTTCTAAACTCCTTCTCCGAGAGGAGTCTAGGTGCGGCTGGATCCCATCCTCGCCCCGGACTTGGGCAACGGTTCACCTCTAAAGGATCATATCTGCGTGATCAAACCCTTGGTATCGCTCAGCCAAGATGGCAAAGTCTGGCATGCTGTTAGTCACTGACCCAGAATCTGTTGTGGCAAGGCTTCTCTCAGCCTCGAGGAGCAGAACCTTAAGTGAGTGTCCCCGGGAAATGCTGGTGAACAGGCTGCTGCCTTGCAAGAAAGCTCCAAGGGCTCTTGGTCTGTCCGCTAGGTCTATAGCGAGCTAACTGACTCACAGTGTCTTGACTCTGGTGCCAGCCATCCCACAAAGTTCAAGTGCCACTCGTAGCGACTCCTCCTGGTCGTTATAGCTCGAGCAGCAGCCCGGGGGAAAAAGGGGGGTGACATCCCAACAGCGGTCAAATACAGAACAACCGGTTAAAAATTGCACAATACAGTGCCAGAGACTCTAAAATATCTGGCAAGACAACGACAGGGCAACACCATGCAAGATCTAACCTTACACAGGGCAGTACAAGGCAACGTACAATCAAATGCAGAGCAGACAATGAAAGAATTGACGGTACAGTGCCACGCAATGGTAGACTATATCAGATGTCGGTCACCACAATGACAGAGCAATACAAGGCAAGACGTAACGCGATACGGGGCCCTACCAGGCAACACAGTCAAGGAAACAACCACCCCATGAAAGAACTCACAACACAGCGCGGTCCTAGGACGGAAGGTGTAAAATGACCGTCGAGACAGTGACAGGGCAATACAATGCAAGATGCAACACCATACCAAGGCAACATGCAGCCAAATGAACAACCGATTAAGAAACCCAGCATACGTTCAACTGTAATACCAGAAAAGATCAGAAGGCAGTCAAGACAATGACAGCGCACTATAACGCGAGAAGTAACACAATACAGGGCAGTACAAGGCATTACACAGGCAAATAAAGAAGAACCCATTAAAAACCACACAATACAGTGCGGTGCGAGGCCAGAGTAGATCAGAAGGCAGTCGAGACTACGACGGGGCAATATAATGCGAGATGTTACATGGTACAGGGCAGTACAAGGCATTAGAAAGCCAAACGAAGAACAACCCCAAATGAAGAACAACCGATTAAAAAAACCCGCAATACAGTGTGGTACGAGGCCCGAACAGATCAGAAGGCAGTCAAGGCTACGACAGGGCAATATAACGCTAGACGTAATGCAATAGAGGGCGGTACAAGGCATTACACAGTCAAAGAACAACGGATTAAAAAAAAAAAATGCAACACAGTATGGTACGATGCCAGAATAAATCACAGAGCAGTCAAGAGCGTGACGGGGCAACACGATGCGAAACCGATACTGAGTGAGGCGGAGCAATACTATTTCAAATATACAAGAACACAGTACGGAACCAAGTTCTTAAGCGTACGACGCAAGACCATCTCAAATGGCAGTCAAGGAAGTTCCTGAGCAACGTAATCCCGATTTGCACAAAATGGTGCCATCAGGCACCATCGCGTCGGTCAACACTAAGTTGTACTGCAATATCCCCCGCATCACACGCGCCATACCCTCCTGCTCACCTGCTCCGCATGGATTCCGGATTCGGACTTCGTGGCACTCTCTGGTTCTGGCACCTAAAACACCTAAGACACACAATATTCCTGTTGAGCTTACGGGAAACCACCACCCCCATGCGCTACCTCGCTGCTACCCAGCTCACCTCCAACGCTCGTCCGGCTCCGGATGCCTGCGGCGCCTGCAAAACCAAAGACAAACACTCCCCTGAGCTCCCCAACGTGTCCACAACCGCCTCACTCGCTGGGACTACTCAGTGGGCGTGCAGCATCGCCCCTCTGACCCTGCGTGTCACACCAACCGAAGAAACGCACGCCGAGATACCGCCCAAAACCCTACCAAATTCCCATCTCCCACTCCCTCACCTTGCCCGCCCGTCCTCCCCCGAGGCGTGCAACCTGAAGGCTCGCAAACCACCCATAAAACCCAACCGACATGGGTTGCTTTACAACTTGAAAGTTGCTCCCTCTGAGGCAGATGTGATACTTCAGCCCACCCGCCCCTGCTGACCTTGACTGGCTCATCCCCATCCCCACATCCCACGTCATTCATTGCTTCAAAACTTCAAATTGGAAAGAACCAATACATACAGTACTCAGAGCCACATCTTCTCTCTAACACCACGTGCTGACCCACCTTCTTACGTCGCTCTCCTCCTCTACGCTGCCCCGCCAAGCTTGTCCCGCTGCATCTGCAAGAACGACATCAGAGAAATCACCCTGAGGCAGAGCAATAGAGTCATAACAACAAAAAGTCTTGCACCTTTTCACAAATACCATCTAAGGTCCAAATACAACCGTACACAAAGAAAGTTACAAAAAAAAAATCCGCACCAAAACCAGCCGTACCCTCTTGGACATGAGCTCTTCTTCACTGCTGCTGTGTTGCCTTCCCAACATGCCTCTGCTCTTCCCAAACAAAACAGAAGAGGTGTCTACACAGCCTCCCGATGGCTACCCTGAGATGACTCTAACACCTTTGCCCCGATCTACAGGGATTCATGTACTACATACAGACTCTCCACACGACTCCGCCCACCCTGGACACTACGCGCCCGGGCAGGGCAGCCCCGAGCCAAACACTCACGGTTACAGACAGACACTACACGGAACGCTACGAACGACACGCCTCAAAGATGAGAGAAAACTCTCAGCAAGAAAGATGACACGGGGACCAAAGTCACCATCGTGCAAGAAAATCTGTGGGATCGTGATGATGTCAACGTGAAGACGCTCTACGGAACCCCCTGAAGCAAACTGTAGAACGTGATGGTACGGAATAAGAATGGACTGTTGAGCCCGATAAGATGGACGTGCAGGAAGCCTGGCTTCAAGACCTAAGAACGTAACGACGCAGGGAAGAACTCCCAGACGTGGAAGTGGGCCGTCCAGAAACTTCCGAGAGGCAAGACTGATGCACGCTTTAAGATGCTAACGCAAGAAGAGCATCAGATGAATGGTGCTACGCCCACAGGCCCAAGCAGTCGAGACCCTAAGAATGACGCCCAGGGCCCCACGTTGTGCTCCTGGAGCTCAAAGATGACCTCGAGACCCAAGAAGGGGCGAAGATACACAACACAGACCACATGAACGACATGACAACACGCACAGGCTGGAACTGCCCTGCCCGGGACACGCTAGCGTCACACTGAACAGTAAGCAACATCCTTTACCTTCCTAAATATGACTGTGCCCCGGGACAGCCCTCGCCACTACGCTAACGTCAAAGACCCCATTTTGCAATTGTCCACCTCGGCCCCTCTCCGGCGCCTGACTGTCAACTTAGCTTTTGGAGGGCCAGGCATCTGAATCCTTCTTCGATGCGGTCCGCAAAAACCAGCCATCCGATACATTTCCGCAGTCACCAGGTTCCTCCTCTTCCTCTGCAAAAGGAAAATAAAACATAACCCCAGAGGCCGCCACAGCACCAGCAATAAGCATCCTGAGAGGAGACGCCAACCTCTTCCACGACACCCTCAGCCTCCCGAAGGCCGTGGCGTTCTGCTCGCCCGCTCCGCGCCGATTCCGGAGTCCGAGGCTGCGGTGATAGTTATTCACAGCACCTAAGAGACCAAGAAACACAACTTTACCACTGCGCTTCTGCCAAACCACCACACCATCGACTCCTATCTTCTGTCTTCATTCACATGAGAAAAAAAAGCACCCAATTGTATTCATAGAGGCGCCAGTCACATCTTCCCTCTAACGCCACATGCCGAGCCACCTCCGTACAGCGCTCCTCTCGGCTCCCCTGCGTCACCCTGCACATCTCGTCTCTCGGCATCTAAAAAGAGAAAAAAAAAAAATCAAGCATTACCCTGATGGCAGAGTGATAGCTTAATTCCAAAGGTCTTGTTTCTACTTCGGAACACTGTTCAATTAGATCCAACTACAGCCTGCCGTCAAAAAAAAAAAAACACCACAGAAAAAGCCCACAAACATTACACCCCACACAAAGCAGCCCGAACGTCTTTGAGATACTGCGTCCTTCACTGGCTGTGAACAGCCTCTCCGACTTGGCTCTGCTTATGCCAACACCCACTAATAAAACACCCCCGCACCCAACCTACTGAGAGCCAATTAATTCCAGACGACTACCCAACCTTTGCCTCGGTCTCCACAGATCCACATATTAACCATAGACTCCCGTCACTATTCTGCCTGCCCTGGACTCTACACACCCGGGCAGGGGGGCTCCGAGCCAGACACACACACAAGCACAGACCAACACTACACAGAACGCTAAAAACCACGCGCCTCAAGGATGAGAGAAAACTCTCAGCAAGAAGGATGACACCCGGACGGAAGTCACCGTCGGGCAAGACGACCTGGAGACCGTGGTGGTGATGCGAAGAGGCTCTATGGAAGCCCCTGAAACAGAGTGTAGGACATCATTGTCTGCGATAAGAAGGGACTGTCAAGACTGATAAATGTATGCGGGGGAAGCCTGGCTTCAAGACCTAAGAACATAATGACATAGGGAAGAAGTCCCAGTTGCAGACGCAGGCCATCCGGAAACTTCCAAGACGCAAGACCGATGCGAGCTTTAAGCTTCTAACGCAAGAAGACCAGCAGCCGAACGGTGCTATGCCCACGGGTGCAGGTGTTCGAGACCCTAGGGATGGTGCCTGAGGCGCCATGCCGTGCTCCTGGAGCTTAAAGACGACCTCGAGACCCAAGAAAGGTCTAAGACACAGAACACGGACCACACGAAAGACACGACAACACACACAGGCTGGAACCGCCCTGCCCGGGAATGCCGAACAGTAAGCCACGTCCCTTACGTGCCTAAATGAGACTGCGCTCCAGGACAAACCTCTCCCCTACGCCAACTTCAAAGACACCTTTTTGCAATTCTCAACCTCGTCCCCTCTCGGGCGCCAGTCTCTCAACTTAGCTTTTGGAGGGCCAGGGGTCCGAATCCATCCTTGAGGCAGTCCACAGAAAACAGCCATCCAGTACGTTCCTGTGGTCACCAGCTTCCTCCTCTTCCTCTGCAAAAGGAAAAGAAAAAAAAAGTTATCCCAAAGGCAGCCACAGCACCAGCAATAAGCATCCTGAGCGGAGATGCCAACCTCTTCCACAACACCCTCAGCCTCATGAACGCCGAGGCATTCTGCTCGCCCGCTCAGCGCCAATTCCAGCGTCTGACGCTGCGGCAACAGTTATTCACAGCACCTAAGATACCAAGAAACACAGCATTACCACCGCGCTACTGCCAACCCACCAGTCCTGTGCTCCTCCTCGATACTATCTGGCTTGCCTCAAATGCGAGAGCCTAGAACACACCAGGCTCCGACGACACCCGAACCCATCTGCAAAACCTGTCCAAGGACAACTCATGAACCCGGCTCCCTTTCCTAGCCCTCCCCCAGTGGCAAAGCTTTAGAAACCCCTTCTCTTCTCCCTGAGCTGCCAGGGAAGGAGCCCCACTTCTTCCCCACAGCTCCCACCCATTTATTTGCCAGCCCAAACACCGGGCGTTGGACGCTTCTCAAGAGCCACTCTTCCCAGCCTCTCCCTGCGTCCGCCACCACCTCCCATCTTCTGTCTTCCCACGGACTCCGGGCTCTGCTGCAGACCCACAGAGTCAGCGAAGCCCTGACCCGACCTACACCAGGGGCCTGCCGCAAGCCGCAAAGGCTCCAGGGACACGGCGAAACCCTGAGCACAGTGGGGGAAGGCGACGAGGCGCCCCACATCCTGAAACGCGTTACACCTTATGGCCCTGCTGCTTTCCTGAGAAATGCGAAAACTCCATCTACAGCTGCAGACAAGGTGCTCACCCAGTCCCTGCAAAGTGATCTCATCACCTGCCCGATTGAGACAGATTCTATTGGCATCTTATCTGGGATACAGCAAAGCTAGTGGGAAAAAAAAAAACACAAACAAGAAAGTTCCGTCTTCAATACAGCCAGGGATTCCAGGATAACGCGCCATGCCTGGAAGAGAGAAAACCATACCCTTAAACCATCTCACCCCCCCCGAATGCTCATTACCACGCGACTCACCTGAAAAACCGCACGGAAGAGAAGCGGCGCATGAGGCCGCTCTCTACTGTACGTGCTGCCAAACCTCACCTGGTCCCCAAGGTCTTGCCACCTCCAGCTTCCTACCTGCGGTTCTCTAAATGGGATAACGTCTCCACCCCAGGAGCTGAGCCGCCTCCGAAGCTGCAATCGACTGAAGGACAGGCAGAGCTCTGACCCTGGAGACGCCTGGCAGCAGAATGAGCTGCCCCAGCAGAGGCTGTGGGTTATATACCCCGGGCCCTGCCCACCCCCCTTCCCACCATCCCCTGGGAAAGGGGCCCGGCTGACCTCCAGGAGGCACAGAGCCTGCCAGAGGAGCAGCTGCTCCTTTCCTCACAGGCCTGAGAAGTCCAGCGTGCAAAACACCAAAACGGAGAAAGCGACCCTTAGAGGAACGGACAATACGTGCTCTTTTATTACAACTACGTCAATTGTGTCAGCAACGGGGCCCGGTAGGTACGTAAACTTAAACTTCTGCAGGGCGTAGACATAAAGAGAAAGACATCATCCTAACCTCCATAGGCAAGTAGACCATTAGGCCCGATAACCACGTTTTTAATCAAGACTCGATGTCCTTTAGTTTCCTTGTGAAAGAAAACCCACAATGCTGGGGGGGGTCATATGTCACTTCTAGCAAGACGACACGTATTACCCGACTTCTGCCAGAACCACGTTCTGGATAGGAAGGACGGACAGAGCGCAAGCAGAGGCTTGTGCGCCGCCTGTAATACAGCGGCTGAGAAAGAACCAACCCTTCCGACCGCCGCTCTCCTCAGCCGAGTCCGCTCCGGTGCCCCTTCTGTCATTGCTGTCATGGCTTAGGCTGGGCATTAAATGAAACGACAGATGCTCTCTTTTAACTTCTCTCCTGAGGGAGAAAACAATGTGAGGGAGACTTAGGAACTGAAAGAGAAACTGAACTCTAACGAAATATAAACAGAAAAGTAGTACCGAGGAAAGACAAGAATAACAGGAAAACAGTAGCAGAGAGAAAATATATACACACAACCCGGCATGGAGCTCCCAAGATGACCATCGCCTCACCCGCTGGCACGGGGAAAGTCCGGGACCAGACTCGGCGACAGACTGGAACCAGATTCCAGACCTGGTTGCATAAATGCACGGATCGGCGTCAAAGGACAATGACCAGACAGAGGAGTCCTCAAAGGCCAGACGACAGGTACCGACCCCTTCGATCCCCCCGCTTTTATACTGAGGGTGATGAGGATGGGATGCGATACCCCATCAGTCAGATTCGGGTCACCGGTCCCGTCTACTCTTCACCATGGGTGCAACCCCTCTACGCTTTTCTGCTTCCGACCCTCCGACGGGGCATATATAAAAGTCAGCTGCGCTGTGCTGTTATAGGAATAAGTATAAGCAAGAGCCTCTCTGCACGGCATCCCTTCGCATTAAGTGTAAATATAAGTTCTTGGCGCTCTGAAGGCAGATACTACCTGAAAAATACGTCATTACCTTCAGAGAGTTCAGTTCATTGGAAGAGACTTACCTGCAAAGTGACGTGACTGCAAACAACACCGGTTCTGTTGTACCTCAGACCAGCACTTCCACACATGGCTACGTAACCTCACATTCACACGAAAAAAAGAAGAAATGGCCAAATGTATTCATGGAGCCGCCGGTCACATCTTCCCTTTAATACCTCGGGCTCAGCCACCTTCGTCCTGCGCTCCCGTCAGCTCCCCTGCGTATCCCCGGCCACCTCATCTCTCTGCACCTGAAAAAAAAGCAACACAACATCAAACATTACCCAATGCGGAGCAGTAGCTTAACTCCAAAGGTCTTGTTTCTACTGAAGAACCCTGTTCACATAAGTCCAACTACAGCCTGTCATCCAGAGAAGAGACGCCTGCAAACGTTACACCCCACACAACGCAGGCTTACCATCTTTGAGATACTGTCCCCTTCACTGGCCACGAACACCCTCTCCAACTTGGCTGCGCTTGTGCCAGCGCCCGCTAATGAAACACCCGTCCACGCAGCCTCTCGAGAGCTAATCAAGTCGAGACGACTGAGCAACCTGTGCCCGGGTCTAGACAGATCCTCATATTCACTACAGACTGCCGTCGTGATTCTGCCTACCCTGGACGCTACGCACCCGGGCAGGGCAGCCCCGAGCCAGACACACACAGACTGACGCCACACAGAACACGACAAACGACGCGCCTCAAGGATGAGAGAAAACTCTCAGCAAGAGGGATGACACCGGGACCAAAGTCACCGTCGGGCAAGACGACCTGCGGCACTGTGATGGCGACGATGTGAAGAGGCTCCACAGAACCCCCTGAAACCAAGTGTAGAACTTCACAGTTCCTGAGGAGGGACTGTCGAGCCTGACAAGATGGACGCGTAGGAAGCCCAGCTTCAAGACCTAAGAGCGTAACGACACAGGGAAGAAGCCCCAGTCGCTGAAGTGGGCCATCCGGAAAGTTCCAAGATGCAAGACCGATGCACGCTTTAAGATGCTAATGCAAGAAGAGAGGCAGACGGTTGGTGCTACACCCACGGGTGCAGGTGTTCGACACCATAAGGATGGCGCCCGATGCACGTTCCGTGCTCCTGGAGCTTCAAGATGATCTCGAGACCCAGAAAAAGGGTCTAGGATGCAAAACACAGACCACACGAACGACACGACAACACACACAGGCTGGAACTGCCCTGCCCAGGTTGCGTTCACATCACACCGGACAGTAAGCTACGTCATTTACCTGCCCAAAGGAGACTGTGCCCCAGAACAGCCCTCCCCCCTACACTAACATCAAAGACCCCATTACACAGTTGTCAGCCTCCGCCCCTCTCCGGTGCTGGTCTCTCAACTTAGCTTTTGGAGGGCTAGCATCTGATTCCATCCTCGACATAGTCCACAAGACACAACCATCCGATACGTTCCTGCGGTCACCGGCTTACTCCTCTTCCTCTGCAAAAGGAAAAGGAAAAGTCATCGCAAGAGCAGCCCCAACACCAGCAATAAGTGCCCCGAGGGGAGATGCCGACCTCCTCCACAAAACCCCTCAAGCCTCCTGAACGCTGACGCAGTCTGATTGCCTGCCCCGCGCCGATTCTAGAGTGGGATGCTGCAGCGACGGTTATTCACGGCACCTAAGATACCAAGAAACACAACATGACCACCGCGCTTCTGCCAACCCACCAGTCCCGTGCTCCTCCTCGATACCATCTGTCTTGCCTCAAATGCGAGAGCCTAGAGCAGACTAGACACCATCGACAACCAAACCCAACTACAAGACTGGTTTGAGAAAGACACATGAACCCGCCTCCCTTGCCCAGCCATCCCCTAATGCCAAAACTTTAGAGACTCCCTCCCTTCTCCTGAGCCGTCAGGGAAGGAGACCCACTGCCCCCCCACAACTCCTGCCCCTGATTTTCCAACCGCTCCTCGGGACCTGCTCTTCTGAGCCCTGTGTGTGGCAGACACCTCCCGTCTTCTGCCTTCACAGAGACTCCGGGCTCTGCTACAGACCCGGAAAGCCAGGAAAACAGTTACAGAACCTACTGGTAGCCTCCTGCAAGAGCTTCAGGGCCACCGTGATGCCCTGTGTGCTCTGGGGGGAAATGATGAGCCATCCCTGCTGTTACATCCCTGCTGCTTTCTCAAAACAAACTCAATATATAGATACCTACAAAACGCTTGCCCTAAATCCTGCTCCAGTATCTCATAACGCACCCAATTAAGACTAACAAAAACACCAACTAACGTAGCATACATCAAAATTGGAAAAAAATACAACATTTTATCTTCAGTGAAGTCAGAAATTATAGTAAAACACACACCACCTGCCATAAGCAAGAAAAAAAAGAAGAGACGCATACTATTAAACCATTTAAACAAACTAAATGCTCCCTACGAAACTAAAGATATGGGGGGGGAAAAAAAAAAGAAAAAAGATAACATACAACTCCACTTTCTGTGGCAACCACCCTTCCATTGAGGAGTCTCACCTCTGATGTCTCACCTACGCTAGTTCAAACGCCAAAACAAGCCTTCCCGAACGGCCGCACGAGCTCCAAGACAACACCGAAGGAGCTCCAGAGCTCTGACCCCGGAGAAGACCAGCAGCAGAACGAGCTCCTGACCCGAAGCTGTGGCTCATGTACCCCGGGCCCCGCCCACCACCTTTCCCACAATCCCCTGGGTAAAGGGTGGGGCCGCCCCCCAGAAGCATAAAAGCAGCTGAAGGGGCAGCAGGTGTTGTTATTTGCTTTAATTTTACCATCTAACAAGTAGTGAAGAGTGAGAGCGACCCTTGCTAGAAAAAGCATCATCTGCTCCTCCCATTGCATCAACGGTGTGTCCAGGGGAGCAGTTAGAGAGAGGTGAGACAGAAAAAAAATAAACATCAGACTTATCTCTACGGGAAAGTGGCTTATTCAATGCAATGGTAACATTATTATTAAAATTTATGTACTTGAGTGTCCTTCAAAACAAAAAAAATACAAACCCAGACACAATCTGTTACTACGGGGTCGTTCCTCATTTCTAGCGAGAGCGTGTGCACTAACGACCTTCTGCCAGAACCCCTTTCTGGATGGGAGCGAATAACAAAACAGAACCAGATTCTAGGAGAAAACTTCCTCAAAAACATCTTCCCCTGTGAAATAAGTTATTTATTGTAAACTGCTGGCAATTTAAAGTCATATTGATAATCTCGCTTTGACTTTTTACACCACAGCGCTACTTGCGTCCCAAAATACAGAAAGCAACAAAAAAGCATGGAATTACAAGTCACGTGTTTCCTGAACCTGCATAAAGCACCCTAATTAACATCTCAGTAGCTAGAACAAAAACGAGTTTATACACATAAACTCATATTTTACAATATCTGTAAAAATGAGAAAATCTTCTTTATTTCAATGCCTCACGCCCATATAGACAGGTTTTATTCTATTTTTAAACACACATTCCCCCCATGAATTTTCAGGCATTTTTGGGGGGGACCCAGTGTGACACCCCACACACCCCCTCCGGAAAAGGTCGTCTTTTGACTTAGAAATACCATCTGGAGTACAATTGCCGCCTGACATCAAAAAGAAACCAAACTACACAAACATGACACCCCACACAAAGCGGCTTTAACATCTCGGAGACGCAGTCTGCGTCACTACTGCGGAACAGCCCCTCCCACACAGCTCTGCTCATCCCAAAAAACCCCTTAATTAAAGAGCTGCCCACACCACCTGCTGGTGGCTCCTTGATGGGAGTTGACTGTGCCACCTTGGCCTCAACAGTCTCGTTACGTCAACGTATTACCCATAGAGTCCTGCTGCTCTTCCCCCTGCCCCTGACTCTACGCGACCGGGCAGAGCAGCTTCGAGCCCAACACGCACAAGCACAGACCAACGCTACACACAACGCCACAAACAACGCACCTCGCGGATCAGAGAAAACTCCCAGCAAGAAGGATGACACCCCGACGACGTAAGGGATTGTCAGGCAAGAAGACCTGCGGGCCCATGGCGGTGACGTGAGAAGGCTCGAGGGAAAGCCCAGGAAATGACGACAACGCAACGGCCCGGGACAACGAGTGACTCTCAGACTGAGGAGGTGTATGCGCGGGAAGCCGGTCTTCAAGACCGAAGAACTTAAGGATGCAGGGAAGAAGTCGCAGTCACTGAAAAGGGGTGGCTAGAGAACAGGGCTGCTCCCGCAGCCAGGAACAATGCCGCAGATGAGGACCGTCCAGAAACTTCCGAGTTTCTAAAGACCCAGCCACGCTTTAAGCTTATGATGCAAGAAAAGCAGCCCCCGACTGGGGCAATGCCAATGGGGACAGGCATTCGAGGCTCTAGGGATGGTGCCTGAAGTACAGACCGCGCTCCTCAAGTGGAAAGAGGACACTGAGTCCCAAGGAAGGTTTAAGACACAGAAAACACACCACACAAACAACACAACAGACGCGGGCCAGAACTGCCCTGCCCAGCACACGCTACCTTTGTGCTGAAGAGTAACCCGCCCCCTTTACCTGCGCAGAGGACACTGCTCCTGGATACGCCTCTGCTCTACCCTGACTTGAAAACTCCTCCCTGAAACTGCCAACCTTGGCCCCCTCCAGCGCCTGTCCCTCTACTTCGCTTTCGGAGGGCCAGTGGCCTGAATTCATCCTTGACGAAAAAAACCCACAACAAACAGCTAACTGAGGCGTTCCTGCAGTCACCACGTTCCTCTTCATCGGCAAAACAAAGAGAAAGCACAGCTCCAGCAGCGACCGCCATGACAGTAGATGTCAACCTCTTCCACAACACCCTCGTCCTCAGAGGTGCCACGGCAATCCGCTCACCTGCGTCGCGTCGATTCCAGAGTCGGAGGCTGCCGCAACAATTATTTATGGCACCGACGATACCAACAAACACAAAATTACCATTGCGTTTCCGCGACATCACCAGTCCCGCGCTCCTCCTCCACACCGTCCAGCTCGCCTCAACTGCAAGAGACTAGAACAGACCGGACCCCGTCGACACCCAGATCCAAAGGCAAAACCGACACGACAGAGACTGACGAACCCAGTTTGCTGCCAGCTGCAGACACGCGAGGGACACCGTGGCACTCCGCGGGCAATGGGGGAAGGTGACGAGCCACGCCACACCCTGAGCGACGCTACGCCTTACGTCCCTGCTGCTTTCTTGAGAAACGCTAGTGCCATATGCAGCCGCATACAAAACGCTCGCCGTAACCCCTACAAGATAATCTCGTCGTCAGCCCAATTAAGAGAAACAATATCAGCAATTCACACAGCCTACTGCAAAACCGGTGAAAACCCCACAGTTCCATCTTCAAAGAAGTCAGGAATTCTAGGAAAACGCGGTGCTCCTAGAACAAAGCAAAGCAAAGCACGCTGTTAAACCATCCGGGCACCCCCCAAACACGCATCACGAAGTCACTGACCTGAGAAAAAGGAAACAAAAAAGCAGCAGACCAGCCAACTTTCTGCCGTACAGGCGGCTGGAGGTTTACTGCTCCCGAAGGCCTCAGCTCAGCCCTTCTCACCCCCGCCCCCCGAAACGCCAAAACGCGCCTCCCCAGACAGCTGAGCCCGCCCCAGAGCTGCCGCCAACCGAAGGCCCAGCAGAGCACCGACCCCCCGGGGCCCAGCAGCAGAACGAGCTCCTGAGCCCGGGCGGGGGCTCACGTACCCCGGGCCCCGCCCACCGCCCTTCCCACAATCCCCTGGGAAAGGGGCAGGGCCGACCCCCAGGAGACGCGAAGGCGGCCGCAGGAGCAGCAGCTGCTTTTCCCCTGCCTTAAGTTCCCCGCAGGCGAAGCACCACCCCTTTTTCTGTCCCTTTGGGACTCGCCTCTGGTGATTCTCTCACCGCCTTGGGTTGATTTCTGTCCAGTCGTTGCTGTGGAGAAGAGAGTTCCGCAGGGGTCGCTTTGTTTTTGCGATCTTCGGATATTTTTGTGGTTAACTGTTCATCGCGCTTTGCGGTCTGGGAAGAGTGCTGGAATCATGGGATTCCCAGAAGACTGATGGGCATTTCCGGGCTCCCGGAGGACTAAAGTACCACGGAGACGCGCGTCGGCTGCCTGAGGGGGCCCCTGGAGGACTAAACTGCCATAGAGACGCGTGCCGGCTGACTGAGGGGGCACTTCCGAGTTTCTGGAGGACTAAACTGCCATAGAGACACGCGTCGGCTGACTGAGGGGGCACTTCCGGGTTTCTGGAGGACTAAACTGCCATAGAGACGCGCGTCGGCTGACTGAGGGGGCACTTCCGGGTTCACGGAGGACTAAAGTGCCATAGAGACGCGCGTCGGCTGACTGAGAGGGCACTTCCGGGGTCCTGGAGGACTAAAGTGCCATAGAGATGCGCGTCGGCTGACTGAGGGGGCACTTCCGGGTTTCTGGAGGACTAAAGTGCCATAGAGACGCGCGTCGGCTGACTGAGGGGGCACTTCCGGGGTCCTGGAGGACTAAAGTGCCATAGAGATGCGCGTCGGCTGACTGAAGGGACCCCTGGAGGACTAAACTGCCATAGAGACGCGCGTCGGCTGACTGAGGGGGCACTTCCGGGTTCCCGGAGGACTAAACTGCCATAGAGACGCGCGTCGGCTGACTGAAGGGACCCCTGGAGGACTAAACTGCCATAGAGACGCGCGTCGGCTGACTGAGGGGGCACTTCCGGGTTCCCGGAGGACTAAACTGCCATAGAGACGCGCGTCGGCTGACTGAAGGGACCCCTGGAGGACTAAAGTGCGATAGAGACGCGCGTCGGCTGACTGAGGGGGCACTTCCGGGGTCCTTGAGGACCGCAGGGCCATGGAGATGGACGCCCGGAAAACTGCCGGGCACCACCGGGGGCGCGTTAACGCGTTAAGAGCCGATTACTGGAGGGCCGACGGCCGCTCTCGGGGCCGGGCGGGCGGCACCGATGCCGCTCCAGGCGGCGCAGAGCTCGCCGGTGCCCCGGCGGTCCCGGTTCGGCCTCCAGCCGCCGCTCTCTCGGGACAGGCGCCGGACCGGGCAGCCGCGAAGCCGCGCATGCGCACGAGCTGCGGAGCCGAGGAGCGGGGCCAAGGGGCGCGGGGGGCGTGGCCGGGGCTGCCGGGGGCGGGGCCGGGGAGGGCAGGAGGCGGGGCCACAGCGCACGCACCGCTCCCCCCGCCCCCCCCCCCCCGCAGGACCCGCCCTCGGTCCCGCCGCTCCCACGCGCCGCCGCCGCCCGCGGCCCCTCAGCGCCGCCGGGCCCCGCGGCCTCTCTGCAGCCGCCGCCGCCGCGCCCCGGACCCGCCCAGCGCGGCCTTGCCCCCCGCAACCAGCCCCGGGGACGCGGCATCGCCCCGCGCGGGGCGGCGGGGCCGGAGGGGGGGGGGCAGGGGGGGGCCTCGTCCGCCGGAACGGGAGAATCGGGGATATGGGCCTTTTCCCGCATGAATTATGGGGGTTTTTTCCGCATTTTTTTTTTTGTTTTCCTTTCCGGCTGCACGAGCCCAGCTGCAGCCCCGGCCCCCGCAGTCGCGCCGCCCTTTACACAAACGTTAATCTGTGTTTTATACATATATTATATCTGTATTTTACACAAACGTTAATCTGTGTTTTATACATATATTATATCTGTATTTTACACAAACATTACATCTATATTTTACACAAACGCTGTATCTGTATTTTACACAAACGTTATATCTGTAATTTGTGTTTTCTGTTCACTCTTACGCGGAGAATCTGCCTAAACACGTACGTCCGCGCAGGCCGCCGGCTCACCCGTCTGTTCTGACACTAAAACCTTTCTGTAAATGCATTTTTTAAGTACTTTTATATTCTGGGACCTTTTGTGTAACGCAGAAGCACAGAATCAGCGACTCCTCAGAGACGGAGGTTTTTATTTTGAACTTATTTCACACCCACAAACGAATATTATTTCTCAATACACACATTCCTTACGTATAAATGAGAGATTTCGGTCTGTCCCGACGCCTCACGCCCGCAGTTACAGGTTTTCCCATTTTTTTAACGCATCCCGAGAATTAGAGAGAATTAGAGAAATAGAGCCACGGCCCTACCGGAAAATGCTTCGCAGGCTGGCGCGGCGGCGCCAGGTGGGCACCGGTGGCGGCGAGGCTGACGGCCGCCTGAAAGCCCGCACTCCACGGGCTGTGGGGCCACGCGAGCGACTGCCAAAGAGCTTTCCAACGAGGCACGGCTTTCCCTCCTGGCTCTTCGGGCGTGGGAGCTGTGGCCAGAGCCACGGCCCTACCGCAAAATGCTTCGGGGGCTGGCGCGGCGGCGCCAGGTGGGCGCCGGTGGCGCCGAGGCTGACGGCCGCCGCAAAGCCCGCAGCCCCACAGGCTGTGGGGCCACGTGAGCGGCTGCCAAAGATCTTTCCAACGAGGCACGGCTTTCCCTCCTGGCTCTTCGGGCATGGGAGCTGTGGCCAGAGCCGCGGCCCTACCGGAAAATGCTTCGCAGGTTGGAGCGGTGGCGCCACGTGGGCACCGGTGGCGCCGAGGCTGACGGCTGCCGGAAAGCCCGCAGCCCCACGGGCTGTGGGGCCACGCGAGCGGCTGCCAAAGAGCTTTCCAACAAGGCACGGCTTTTCCTCCTGGCTCTTCGGGCGTGGGAGCTGTGGCCAGAGCCGCGGCCCTACCGGAAAATGCTTCGCAGGCTGGCGCGGTGGCGCCAGTTGGGCGCCGGTGGCGCCGAGGCTGACGGCCGCCGCAAAGCCCGCAGCCCCACGGGCTGTGGGGCCACGCGAGCGACTGCCAAAGAGCTTTCCAACGAGGCACGGCTTTCCCTCCTGGCTCTTCGGGCGTGGGAGCTGTGGCCAGAGCCGCGGCCCTACCGGAAAATGCTTCGCAGGCTGCCGCGGCGGCGCCACGTGGGCGCCGGTGGCACCGAGGCTGACGGCCGCCGCAATGCCCGCAGCCCCACGGGCTGTGGGGCCACGCGAGCGGCTGCCAAAGAGCTTTCCAACGAGGCACGGCTTTCCCTCCTGGCTCTTCGGGCGTGGGAGCTGTGGCCAGAGCCGCGGCCCTACCGGAAAATGCTTCGCAGGCTGGCTCGGCGGCGCCAGGTGGGCGGCGGTGGCGCCGAGGCTGACGGCCGCCGCAAAGCCCGCAGCCCCACGGGCTGTGGGGCCACGCGAGCGGCTGCCAAAGAGCTTTCCAACGAGGCACGGCTTTCCCTCCTGGCTCTTCGGGCGTGGGAGCTGTGGCCAGAGCCGCGGCCCTACCGGAAAATGCTTCGCAGGCTGGCGCGGCGGCGCCAGGTGGGCGCTGGTGGCGCCGAGGCTGACGGCCGCCGCAAAGCCCGCAGCCCCACACCCTGTGGGGCCACGCGAGCGGCTGCCAAAGAGCTTTCCAACAAGGCACGGCTTTTCCTTCTGGCTCTTCGGGCGTGGGAGCTGTGGGCAGAGCCGCGTCCCTACCGGAAAATGCTTCGGGGGCTGGCGCGGCGGCGCCACGTAGGCGCCAGTGGCGCCGACTCTGACTGCCGCCGCAAAGCCCACAGCCCCACGGGCTGTGGGGCCACGCGAGCGGCTGCCAAAGAGCTTTCCAACGAGGCACGGCTTTCCCTCCTGGCTCTTCGGGCGTGGGAGCTGTGGCCAGAGCCGCGGCCCTACCGGAAAATGCTTCGGGGGCTGGCGCGGCGGCGCCAGGTGGGCGCCGGTGGCGCCGAGGCTGACGGCCGCCGGAAAGCCCGCAGCCCCACGGGCTGTGGGGCCACGCGAGCGGCTGCCAAAGAGCTTTCCAACGAGGCACGGCTTTCCCTCCTGGCTCTTCGGGCGTGGGAGCTGTGGCCAGAGCCGCGGCCCTACCGGAAAATGCTTCGCAGGCTGGCGCGGCGGTGCCAGGTGGGCGCCGGTGGCGCCGAGGCTGACGGCCGCCGCAAAGCCCGCAGCCCCACGGGCTGTGGGGCCACGCGAGCGGCTGCCAAAGAGCTTTCCAACGAGGCATGGCTTTCCCTCCTGGCTCTTCGGGCGTGGGAGCTGTGGCCAGAGCCGCGGCCCTACCGGAAAATGCTTCGCAGGCTGCCGCGGCGGCACCACGTGGGTGCCGGTGGCACCGAGGCTGACGGCCGCCGCAATGCCCGCAGCCCCACGGGTTGTGGGGCCACGCGAGCGGCTGCCAAAGAGCTTTCCAACGAGGCATGGCTTTCCCTCCTGGCTCTTCGGGCGTGGGAGCTGTGGCCAGAGCCGCGGCCCTACCGGAAAATGCTTCGCAGGCTGGCACGGCGGCGCCACGTAGGCGCCGTTGGCGCCGAGGCTGACGGCTGACAGAAAGCCCGCAACCCCACGGGCTGTGGGGCCACGCGAGCGGCTGCCAAAGAGCTTTCCAACGAGGCACAACTTTCCCTCCTGGCTCTTTGGGCGTGGGAGCTGTGGCCAGAGCCGCGGCCCTACCGGAAAATGCTTCGCAGGCTGGCTCGGAGGAGCCAGGTGGGCGCCGGTGGCGCCGAGGCTGACGGCCGCCGCAAAGCCCGCAGCCCCACGGGCTGTGGGGCCACGCGAGCGGCTGCCAAAGAGCTTTCCAACGAGGCACGGCTTTCCCTCCTGGCTCTTCGGGCGTGGGAGCTGTGGCCAGAGCCGCGGCCCTACCGGAAAATGCTTCGCAGGCTGCCGCGGTGGCGCCACGTGGGCGCCGGTGGCACCGAGGCTGACGGCCGCCGCAATGCCCGCAGCCCCACGGGCTGTGGGGCCACGCGAGCGGCTGCCAAAGAGCTTTCCAACGAGGCATGGCTTTCCCTCCTGGCTCTTCGGGCGTGGGAGCTGTGGCCAGAGCCGCGGCCCTACCGGAAAATGCTTTGCAGGCTGGCACGGCGGCGCCACGTAGGCGCCGGTGTAGCCGAGGCTGACGGCTGACAGAAAGCCCGCAACCCCACGGTCTGTGGGGCCACGCGAGCGGCTGCCAAAGAGCTTTCCAACGAGGCACGGCTTTCCCTCCTGGCTCTTTGGGCGTGGGAGCTGTGGCCAGAGCCGCGGCCCTACCGGAAAATGCTTCGGGGGCCGGCGCGGCGGCGCCAGGTGGGCGCTGGTGGCGCCGAGGCTGACGGCCGCCGCAAAGCCCGCAGCCCCACGGGCTGTGGGGCCACGCGAGCGGCTGCCAAAGAGCTTTCCAACAAGGCACGGCTTTTCCTCCTGGCTCTTCGGGCATGGGAGCTGTGGCCAGAGCCGCGGCCCTACCGGAAAATGCTTCGGGGGCTGGCGCGGCAGCGCCACGTAGGCGCCAGTGGCGCCGAGGCTGACTGCCGCCGCAAAGCCCACAGCCCCACGGGCTGTGGGGCCACGCGAGCGGCTGCCAAAGAGCTTTCCAACGAGGCACGGCTTTCCCTCCTGGCTCTTCGGGCGTGGGAGTTGTGGCCAGAGCCGCGGCCCTACCGGAAAATGCTTCGCAGGCTGGCTCGGCGGCGCCAGGTGGGCGCCGGTGGCGCCGAGGCTGACGGCCGCCGCAAAGCCCGCAGCCCCACGGGCTGTGGGGCCACGCGAGCGGCTGCCAAAGAGCTTTCCAACGAGGCACGGCTTTCCCTCCTGGCTCTTCGGGCGTGGGAGCTGTGGCCAGAGCCGCGGCCCTACCGGAAAATGCTTCGCAGGCTGCCGCGGCGGCACCACGTGGGCGCCGGTGGCACCGAGGCTGATGGCCGCCGCAATGCCCGCAGCCCCACGGGTTGTGGGGCCACGCGAGCGGCTGCCAAAGAGCTTTCCAACGAGGCATGGCTTTCCCTCCTGGCTCTTCGGGCGTGGGAGCTGTGGCCAGAGCCGCGGCCCTACCGGAAAATGCTTCGCAGGCTGGCACGGCGGCGCCACGTAGGCGCCGTTGGCGCCGAGGCTGACGGCTGACAGAAAGCCCGCAACCCCACGGGCTGTGGGGCCACGCGAGCGGCTGCCAAAGAGCTTTCCAACGAGGCACAACTTTCCCTCCTGGCTCTTTGGGCGTGGGAGCTGTGGCCAGAGCCGCGGCCCTACCGGAAAATGCTTCGCAGGCTGGCTCGGAGGCGCCAGGTGGGCGCCGGTGGCGCCGAGGCTGACGGCCGCCGCAAAGCCCGCAGCCCCACGGGCTGTGGGGCCACGCGAGCGGCTGCCAAAGAGCTTTCCAACGAGGCACGGCTTTCCCTCCTGGCTCTTCGGGCGTGGGAGCTGTGGCCAGAGCCGCGGCCCTACCGGAAAATGCTTCGCAGGCTGCCGCGGCGGCGCCACGTGGGCGCCGGTGGCACCAAGGCTGACGGCCGCCGCAATGCCCGCAGCCCCACGGGCTGTGGGGCCACGCGAGCGGCTGCCAAAGAGCTTTCCAACGAGGCACGGCTTTCCCTCCTGGCTCTTCGGGCGTGGGAGCTGTGGCCAGAGCCGCGGCCCTACCGGAAAATGCTTTGCAGGCTGGCACGGCGGCGCCACGTAGGCGCCGGTGGCGCCGAGGCTGACTGCCGCCGCAAAGCCCACAGCCCCACGGGCTGTGGGGCCACGCGAGCGGCTGCCAAAGAGCTTTCCAACGAGGCACGGCTTTCCCTCCTGGCTCTTCGGGCGTGGGAGTTGTGGCCAGAGCCGCGGCCCTACCGGAAAATGCTTCGCAGGCTGGCTCGGCGGCGCCAGGTGGGCGCCGGTGGCGCCGAGGCTGACGGCCGCCGCAAAGCCCGCAGCCCCACGGGCTGTGGGGCCACGCGAGCGGCTGCCAAAGAGCTTTCCAACGAGGCACGGCTTTCCCTCCTGGCTCTTCGGGCGTGGGAGCTGTGGCCAGAGCCGCGGCCCTACCGGAAAATGCTTCGCAGGCTGCCGCGGCGGCACCACGTGGGCGCCCGTGGCACCGAGGCTGACGGCCGCCGCAATGCCCGCAGCCCCACGGGTTGTGGGGCCACGCGAGCGGCTGCCAAAGAGCTTTCCAACGAGGCATGGCTTTCCCTCCTGGCTCTTCGGGCGTGGGAGCTGTGGCCAGAGCCGCGGCCCTACCGGAAAATGCTTCGCAGGCTGGCACGGCGGCGCCATGTAGGCGCCGTTGGCGCCGAGGCTGACGGCTGACAGAAAGCCCGCAACCCCACGGGCTGTGGGGCCACGCGAGCGGCTGCCAAAGAGCTTTCCAACGAGGCACAACTTTCCCTCCTGGCTCTTCGGGCGTGGGAGCTGTGGCCAGAGCCGCGGCCCTACCGGAAAATGCTTCGCAGGCTGGCTCGGAGGCGCCAGGTGGGCGCCGGTGGCGCCGAGGCTGACGGCCGCCGCAAAGCCCGCAGCCCCACGGGCTGTGGGGCCACGCGAGCGGCTGCCAAAGAGCTTTCCAACGAGGCACGGCTTTCCCTCCTGGCTCTTCGGGCGTGGGAGCTGTGGACAGAGCCGCGGCCCTACCGGAAAATGCTTCGCAGGCTGGCTCGGCGGCGCCAGGTGGGCGCCGGTGGCGCCGAGGCTGACGGCCGCCGCAAAGCCCGCAGCCCCACGGGCTGTGGGGCCACGCGAGCGGCTGCCAAAGAGCTTTCCAACGAGGCACGGCTTTCCCTCCTGGCTCTTCGGGCGTGGGAGCTGTGGCCAGAGCCGCGGCCTTACCGGAAAATGCTTCGCAGGCTGCCGCGGCGGCACCACGTGGGTGCCGGTGGCACCGAGGCTGACGGCCGCCGCAATGCCCGCAGCCCCACGGGTTGTGGGGCCACGCGAGCGGCTGCCAAAGAGCTTTCCAACGAGGCATGGCTTTCCCTCCTGGCTCTTCGGGCGTGGGAGCTGTGGCCAGAGCCGCGGCCCTACCGGAAAATGCTTCGCAGGCTGGCACGGCGGCGCCACGTAGGCGCCGTTGGCGCCGAGGCTGACGGCTGACAGAAAGCCCGCAACCCCACGGGCTGTGGGGCCACGCGAGCGGCTGCCAAAGAGCTTTCCAACGAGGCACAACTTTCCCTCCTGGCTCTTTGGGCGTGGGAGCTGTGGCCAGAGCCGCGGCCCTACCGGAAAATGCTTCGCAGGCTGGCTCGGAGGAGCCAGGTGGGCGCCGGTGGCGCCGAGGCTGACGGCCGCCGCAAAGCCCGCAGCCCCACGGGCTGTGGGGCCACGCGAGCGGCTGCCAAAGAGCTTTCCAACGAGGCACGGCTTTCCCTCCTGGCTCTTCGGGCGTGGGAGCTGTGGCCAGAGCCGCGGCCCTACCGGAAAATGCTTCGCAGGCTGCCGCGGTGGCGCCACGTGGGCGCCGGTGGCACCGAGGCTGACGGCCGCCGCAAAGCCCGCAGCCCCACGGGCTGTGGGGCCACGCGAGCGGCTGCCAAAGAGCTTTCCAACGAGGCATGGCTTTCCCTCCTGGCTCTTCGGGCGTGGGAGCTGTGGCCAGAGCCGCGGCCCTACCGGAAAATGCTTTGCAGGCTGGCTGAGCGGCGCCACGTAGGCGCCGGTGTAGCCGAGGCTGACGGCTGACAGAAAGCCCGCAACCCCACGGTCTGTGGGGCCACGCGAGCGGCTGCCAAAGAGCTTTCCAACGAGGCACGGCTTTCCCTCCTGGCTCTTTGGGCGTGGGAGCTGTGGCCAGAGCCGCGGCCCTACCGGAAAATGCTTCGGGGGCCGGCGCGGCGGCGCCAGGTGGGCGCTGGTGGCGCCGAGGCTGACGGCCGCCGCAAAGCCCGCAGCCCCACGGGCTGTGGGGCCACGCGAGCGGCTGCCAAAGAGCTTTCCAACAAGGCACGGCTTTTCCTCCTGGCTCTTCGGGCATGGGAGCTGTGGCCAGAGCCGCGGCCCTACCGGAAAATGCTTCGGGGGCTGGCGCGGCAGCGCCACGTAGGCGCCAGTGGCGCCGAGGCTGACTGCCGCCGCAAAGCCCACAGCCCCACGGGCTGTGGGGCCACGCGAGCGGCTGCCAAAGAGCTTTCCAACGAGGCACGGCTTTCCCTCCTGGCTCTTCGGGCGTGGGAGTTGTGGCCAGAGCCGCGGCCCTACCGGAAAATGCTTCGCAGGCTGGCTCGGCGGCGCCAGGTGGGCGCCGGTGGCGCCGAGGCTGACGGCCGCCGCAAAGCCCGCAGCCCCACGGGCTGTGGGGCCACGCGAGCGGCTGCCAAAGAGCTTTCCAACGAGGCACGGCTTTCCCTCCTGGCTCTTCGGGCGTGGGAGCTGTGGCCAGAGCCGCGGCCCTACCGGAAAATGCTTCGCAGACTGCCGCGGCGGCACCACGTGGGCGCCGGTGGCACCGAGGCTGATGGCCGCCGCAATGCCCGCAGCCCCACGGGTTGTGGGGCCACGCGAGCGGCTGCCAAAGAGCTTTCCAACGAGGCATGGCTTTCCCTCCTGGCTCTTCGGGCGTGGGAGCTGTGGCCAGAGCCGCGGCCCTACCGGAAAATGCTTCGCAGGCTGGCACGGCGGCGCCACGTAGGCGCCGTTGGCGCCGAGGCTGACGGCTGACAGAAAGCCCGCAACCCCACGGGCTGTGGGGCCACGCGAGCGGCTGCCAAAGAGCTTTCCAACGAGGCACAACTTTCCCTCCTGGCTCTTTGGGCGTGGGAGCTGTGGCCAGAGCCGCGGCCCTACCGGAAAATGCTTCGCAGGCTGGCTCGGAGGCGCCAGGTGGGCGCCGGTGGCGCCGAGGCTGACGGCCGCCGCAAAGCCCGCAGCCCCACGGGCTGTGGGGCCACGCGAGCGGCTGCCAAAGAGCTTTCCAACGAGGCACGGCTTTCCCTCCTGGCTCTTCGGGCGTGGGAGCTGTGGCCAGAGCCGCGGCCCTACCGGAAAATGCTTTGCAGGCTGGCACGGCGGCGCCACGTAGGCGCCGGTGGCGCCGAGGCTGACTGCCGCCGCAAAGCCCACAGCCCCACGGGCTGTGGGGCCACGCGAGCGGCTGCCAAAGAGCTTTCCAACGAGGCACGGCTTTCCCTCCTGGCTCTTCGGGCGTGGGAGTTGTGGCCAGAGCCGCGGCCCTACCGGAAAATGCTTCGCAGGCTGGCTCGGCGGCGCCAGGTGGGCGCCGGTGGCGCCGAGGCTGACGGCCGCCGCAAAGCCCGCAGCCCCACGGGCTGTGGGGCCACGCGAGCGGCTGCCAAAGAGCTTTCCAACGAGGCACGGCTTTCCCTCCTGGCTCTTCGGGCGTGGGAGCTGTGGCCAGAGCCGCGGCCCTACCGGAAAATGCTTCGCAGGCTGCCGCGGCGGCACCACGTGGGCGCCGGTGGCACCGAGGCTGACGGCCGCCGCAATGCCCGCAGCCCCACGGGTTGTGGGGCCACGCGAGCGGCTGCCAAAGAGCTTTCCAACGAGGCATGGCTTTCCCTCCTGGCTCTTCGGGCGTGGGAGCTGTGGCCAGAGCCGCGGCCCTACCGGAAAATGCTTCGCAGGCTGGCACGGCGGCGCCATGTAGGCGCCGTTGGCGCCGAGGCTGACGGCTGACAGAAAGCCCGCAACCCCACGGGCTGTGGGGCCACGCGAGCGGCTGCCAAAGAGCTTTCCAACGAGGCACAACTTTCCCTCCTGGCTCTTCGGGCGTGGGAGCTGTGGCCAGAGCCGCGGCCCTACCGGAAAATGCTTCGCAGGCTGGCTCGGAGGCGCCAGGTGGGCGCCGGTGGCGCCGAGGCTGACGGCCGCCGCAAAGCCCGCAGCCCCACGGGCTGTGGGGCCACGCGAGCGGCTGCCAAAGAGCTTTCCAACGAGGCACGGCTTTCCCTCCTGGCTCTTCGGGCGTGGGAGCTGTGGACAGAGCCGCGGCCCTACCGGAAAATGCTTCGCAGGCTGGCTCGGCGGCGCCAGGTGGGCGCCGGTGGCGCCGAGGCTGACGGCCGCCGCAAAGCCCGCAGCCCCACGGGCTGTGGGGCCACGCGAGCGGCTGCCAAAGAGCTTTCCAACGAGGCACGGCTTTCCCTCCTGGCTCTTCGGGCGTGGGAGCTGTGGCCAGAGACGCGGCCTTACCGGAAAATGCTTCGCAGGCTGCCGCGGCGGCACCACGTGGGTGCCGGTGGCACCGAGGCTGACGGCCGCCGCAATGCCCGCAGCCCCACGGGTTGTGGGGCCACGCGAGCGGCTGCCAAAGAGCTTTCCAACGAGGCATGGCTTTCCCTCCTGGCTCTTCGGGCGTGGGAGCTGTGGCCAGAGCCGCGGCCCTACCGGAAAATGCTTCGCAGGCTGGCACGGCGGCGCCACGTAGGCGCCGTTGGCGCCGAGACTGACGGCTGACAGAAAGCCCGCAACCCCACGGGCTGTGGGGCCACGCGAGCGGCTGCCAAAGAGCTTTCCAACGAGGCACAACTTTCCCTCCTGGCTCTTTGGGCGTGGGAGCTGTGGCCAGAGCCGCGGCCCTACCGGAAAATGCTTCGCAGGCTGGCTCGGAGGCGCCAGGTGGGCGCCGGTGGCGCCGAGGCTGACGGCCGCCGCAAAGCCCGCAGCCCCACGGGCTGTGGGGCCACGCGAGCGGCTGCCAAAGAGCTTTCCAACGAGGCACGGCTTTCCCTCCTGGCTCTTCGGGTGTGGGAGCTGTGGCCAGAGCCGCGGCCCTACCGGAAAATGCTTCGCAGGCTGCCGCGGCGGCGCCACGTGGGCGCCGGTGGCACCGAGGCTGACGGCCGCCGCAATGCCCGCAGCCCCACGGGCTGTGGGGCCACGCGAGCGGCTGCCAAAGAGCTTTCCAACGAGGCACGGCTTTCCCTCCTGGCTCTTCGGGCGTGGGAGCTGTGGCCAGAGCCGCGGCCCTACCGGAAAATGCTTCGGGGGCCGGCGCGGCGGCGCCAGGTGGGCGCTGGTGGCGCCGAGGCTGACGGCCGCCGCAAAGCCCGCAGCCCCACGGGCTGTGGGGCCACGCGAGCGGCTGCCAAAGAGCTTTCCAACAAGGCACGGCTTTTCCTCCTGGCTCTTCGGGCGTGGGAGCTGTGGCCAGAGCCGCGGCCCTACCGGAAAATGCTTCGGGGGCTGGCGCGGCAGCGCCACGTAGGCGCCAGTGGCGCCGAGGCTGACTGCCGCCGCAAAGCCCACAGCCCCACGGGCTGTGGGGCCACGCGAGCGGCTGCCAAAGAGCTTTCCAACGAGGCACGGCTTTCCCTCCTGGCTCTTCGGGCGTGGGAGTTGTGGCCAGAGCCGCGGCCCTACCGGAAAATGCTTCGCAGGCTGGCTCGGCGGCGCCAGGTCGGCGCCGATGGCGCCGAGGCTGACGGCCGCCGCAAAGCCCGCAGCCCCACGGGCTGTGGGGCCACGCGAGCGGCTGCCAAAGAGCTTTCCAACGAGGCACGGCTTTCCCTCCTGGCTCTTCGGGCGTGGGAGCTGTGGCCAGAGCCGCGGCCCTACCGGAAAATGCTTCGCAGGCTGCCGCGGCGGCACCACGTGGGCGCCGGTGGCACCGAGGCTGACGGCCGCCGCAATGCCCGCAGCCCCACGGGTTGTGGGGCCACGCGAGCGGCTGCCAAAGAGCTTTCCAACGAGGCATGGCTTTCCCTCCTGGCTCTTCGGGCGTGGGAGCTGTGGCCAGAGCCGCGGCCCTACCGGAAAATGCTTCGCAGGCTGGCTCGGCGGCGCCACGTAGGCGCCGTTGGCGCCGAGGCTGACGGCTGACAGAAAGCCCGCAACCCCACGGGCTGTGGGGCCACGCGAGCGGCTGCCAAAGAGCTTTCCAACGAGGCACAACTTTCCCTCCTGGCTCTTTGGGCGTGGGAGCTGTGGCCAGAGCCGCGGCCCTACCGGAAAATGGTTCGCAGGCTGGCTCGGAGGCGCCAGGTGGGCGCCGGTGGCGCCGAGGCTGACGGCCGCCGCAAAGCCCGCAGCCCCACGGGCTGTGGGGCCACGCGAGCGGCTGCCAAAGAGCTTTCCAACGAGGCACGGCTTTCCCTCCTGGCTCTTCGGGCGTGGGAGCTGTGGCCAGAGCCGCGGCCCTACCGGAAAATGCTTTGCAGGCTGGCACGGCGGCGCCAGGTGGGCGCCGGTGGCGCCGAGGCTGACGGCCGTCGCAAAGCCAGCAGCCCCACGGGCTGTGGGGCCATGCGAGCGGCTGCCAAAGAGCTTTCCAACGAGGCACGGCTTTCCCTCCTGGCTCTTCGGGCGTGGGAGCTGTGGCCAGAGCCGCGGCCCTACCGGAAAATGCTTCGCAGGCTGGCTCGGCGGCGCCAGGTGGGCGCTGGTATCGCCGAGGCTGACGGCCGCCGCAAAGCCCGCAGCCCCACGGGCTGTGGGGCCACGCGAGCGGCTGCCAAAGAGCTTTCCAACGAGGCACGGCTTTCCCTCCTGGCTCTTCGGGCATGGGAGCTGTGGCCAGAGACGCGGCCCTACCGGAAAATACTTCGCAGGCTGGCTCGGCGGCGCCAGGTGGGCGGCGGTGGCGCCGAGGCTGACGGCCGCCGCAAAGCCCGCAGCCCCACGGGCTGTGGGGCCACGCGAGCGGCTGCCAAAGAGCTTTCCAACGAGGCACGGCTTTCCCTCCTGGCTCTTTGGGCGTGGGAGCTGTGGCCAGAGCCGCGGCCCTACCGGAAAATGCTTCGCAGGCTGGCTCGGCGGTGCCAGGTGGGCGCCGGTGGCGCCGAGGCTGACGGCCGCCGCAAAGCCCGCAGCCCCACGGGCTGTGGGGCCACGCGAGCGGCTGCCAAAGAGCTTTCCAACGAGGCACGGCTTTCCCTCCTGGCTCTTTGGGCGTGGGAGCTGTGGCCAGAGCCGCGGCCCTACCGGAAAATGCTTCGCAGGCTGGCTCGGCGGTGCCAGGTGGGCGCCGGTGGCGCCGAGGCTGACGGCCGCCGGAAAGCCCGCAGCCCCACGGGCTGTGGGGCCACGCGAGCGGCTGCCAAAGAGCTTTCCAACGAGGCACGGCTTTCCCTCCTGGCTCTTCGGGCGTGGGAGCTGTGGCCAGAGACGCAGCCCTACCGGAAAATGCTTCGCAGGCTGGCTCGGTGGCGCCAGGTGGGTGCCGGTGGCGCCGAGGCTGACGGCCGCCGCAATGCCCGCAGCCCCACGGGCTGTGGGGCCACGCGAGCGGCTGCCAAAGAGCTTTCCAACGAGGCACGGCTTTCCCTCCTGGCTCTTCGGGCGTGGGAGCTGTGGCCAGAGCCGCGGCCCTACCGGAAAATGCTTCGCAGGCTGGCTCGGCGGCGCCAGGTGGGCGCTGGTATCGCCGAGGCTGATGGCCGCCGCAAAGCCCACAGCCCCACGGGCTGTGGGGCCACGCGAGCGGCTGCCAAAGAGCTTTCCAACGAGGCACGGCTTTCCCTCCTGGCTCTTCGGGCATGGGAGCTGTGGCCAGAGACGCGGCCCTACCGGAAAATGCTTCGCAGGCTGGCTCGGCGGCGCCAGGTGGGCGGCGGTGGCGCCGAGGCTGACGGCCGCCGCAAAGCCCGCAGCCCCACGGGCTGTGGGGCCACGCGAGCGGCTGCCAAAGAGCTTTCCAACGAGGCACGGCTTTCCCTCCTGGCTCTTTGGGCGTGGGAGCTGTGGCCAGAGCCGCGGCCCTACCGGAAAATGCTTCGCAGGCTGGCTCGGCGGTGCCAGGTGGGCGCCGGTGGCGCCGAGGCTGACGGCCGCCGCAAAGCCCGCAGCCCCACGGGCTGTGGGGCCACGCGAGCGGCTGCCAAAGAGCTTTCCAACGAGGCACGGCTTTCCCTCCTGGCTCTTTGGGCGTGGGAGCTGTGGCCAGAGCCGCGGCCCTACCGGAAAATGCTTCGCAGGCTGGCTCGGCGGTGCCAGGTGGGCGCCGGTGGCGCCGAGGCTGACGGCCGCCGGAAAGCCCGCAGCCCCACGGGCTGTGGGGCCACGCGAGCGGCTGCCAAAGAGCTTTCCAACGAGGCACGGCTTTCCCTCCTGGCTCTTCGGGCGTGGGAGCTGTGGCCAGAGACGCAGCCCTACCGGAAAATGCTTCGCAGGCTGGCTCGGTGGCGCCAGGTGGGTGCCGGTGGCGCCGAGGCTGACGGCCGCCGCAATGCCCGCAGCCCCACGGGCTGTGGGGCCACGCGAGCGGCTGCCAAAGAGCTTTCCAACGAGGCACGGCTTTCCCTCCTGGCTCTTTGGGCGTGGGAGCTGTGGCCAGAGCCGCGGCCCTACCGGAAAATGCTTTGCAGGCTGGCACGGCGGCGCCACGTAGGCGCCGTTGGCGCCGAGGCTGACGGCTGACAGAAAGCCCGCAACCCCACGGGCTGTGGGGCCACGCGAGCGGCTGCCAAAGAGCTTTCCAACGAGGCACAACTTTCCCTCCTGGCTCTTTGGGCGTGGGAGCTGTGGCCAGAGCCGCGGCCCTACCGGAAAATGCTTCGCAGGCTGGCTCGGAGGCGCCAGGTGGGCGCCGGTGGCGCCGAGGCTGACGGCCGCCGCAAAGCCCGCAGCCCCACGGGCTGTGGGGCCACGCGAGCGGCTGCCAAAGAGCTTTCCAACGAGGCACGGCTTTCCCTCCTGGCTCTTCGGGCGTGGGAGCTGTGGCCAGAGCCGCGGCCCTACCGGAAAATGCTTCGCAGGCTGGCTCGGAGGCGCCAGGTGGGCGCCGGTGGCGCCGAGGCTGACGGCCGCCGCAAAGCCCGCAGCCCCACGGGCTGTGGGGCCACGCGAGCGGCTGCCAAAGAGCTTTCCAACGAGGCACGGCTTTCCCTCCTGGCTCTTCGGGCGTGGGAGCTGTGGCCAGAGCCGCGGCCCTACCGGAAAATGCTTTGCAGGCTGGCACGGCGGCGCCAGGTGGGCGCCGGTGGCGCCGAGGCTGACGGCCGTCGCAAAGCCAGCAGCCCCACGGGCTGTGGGGCCATGCGAGCGGCTGCCAAAGAGCTTTCCAACGAGGCACGGCTTTCCCTCCTGGCTCTTCGGGCGTGGGAGCTGTGGCCAGAGCCGCGGCCCTACCGGAAAATGCTTCGCAGGCTGGCTCGGCGGCGCCAGGTGGGCGCTGGTATCGCCGAGGCTGATGGCCGCCGCAAAGCCCGCAGCCCCACGGGCTGTGGGGCCACGCGAGCGGCTGCCAAAGAGCTTTCCAACGAGGCACGGCTTTCCCTCCTGGCTCTTCGGGCATGGGAGCTGTGGCCAGAGACGCGGCCCTACCGGAAAATGCTTCACAGGCTGGCTCGGCGGCGCCAGGTGGGCGGCGGTGGCGCCGAGGCTGACGGCCGCCGCAAAGCCCGCAGCCCCACGGGCTGTGGGGCCACGCGAGCGGCTGCCAAAGAGCTTTCCAACGAGGCACGGCTTTCCCTCCTGGCTCTTTGGGCGTGGGAGCTGTGGCCAGAGCCGCGGCCCTACCGGAAAATGCTTCGCAGGCTGGCTCGGCGGTGCCAGGTGGGCGCCGGTGGCGCCGAGGCTGACGGCCGCCGCAAAGCCCGCAGCCCCACGGGCTGTGGGGCCACGCGAGCGGCTGCCAAAGAGCTTTCCAACGAGGCATGGCTTTCCCTCCTGGCTCTTTGGGCGTGGGAGCTGTGGCCAGAGCCGCGGCCCTACCGGAAAATGCTTCGCAGGCTGGCTCGGCGGTGCCAGGTGGGCGCCGGTGGCGCCGAGGCTGACGGCCGCCGGAAAGCCCGCAGCCCCACGGGCTGTGGGGCCACGCGAGCGGCTGCCAAAGAGCTTTCCAACGAGGCACGGCTTTCCCTCCTGGCTCTTCGGGCGTGGGAGCTGTGGCCAGAGCCGCAGCCCTACCGGAAAATGCTTCGCAGGCTGGCTCGGTGGCGCCAGGTGGGTGCCGGTGGCGCCGAGGCTGACGGCCGCCGCAATGCCCGCAGCCCCACGGGCTGTGGGGCCACGCGAGCGGCTGCCAAAGAGCTTTCCAACGAGGCACGGCTTTCCCTCCTGGCTCTTCGGGCGTGGGAGCTGTGGCCAGAGCCGCGGCCCTACCGGAAAATGCTTTGCAGGCTGGCACGGCGGCGCCACGTAGGCGCCGGTGTAGCCGAGGCTGACGGCTGACAGAAAGCCCGCAACCCCACGGGCTGTGGGGCCACGCGAGCGGCTGCCAAAGAGCTTTCCAACGAGGCACGGCTTTCCCTCCTGGCTCTTTGGGCGTGGGAGCTGTGGCCAGAGCCGCGGCCCTACCGGAAAATGCTTCGCAGGCTGGCTCGGCGGCGCCAGGTGGGCGGCGGTGGCGCCGAGGCTGACGGCCGCCGCAAAGCCCGCAGCCCCACGGGCTGTGGGGCCACGCGAGCGGCTGCCAAAGAGCTTTCCAACGAGGCACGGCTTTCCCTCCTGGCTCTTCGGGCGTGGGAGCTGTGGCCAGAGCCGCGGCCCTACCGGAAAATGCTTCGCAGGCTGGCTCGGCGGCGCCAGGTGGGCGGCGGTGGCGCTGAGGCTGACGGCTGCCGCAAAGCCCGCAGCCCCACGGGCTGTGGGGCCACGCGAGCGGCTGCCAAAGAGCTTTCCAACGAGGCACGGCTTTCCCTCCTGGCTCTTCGGGCGTGGGAGCCGTGGCCAGAGCCGCGGCCCTACCGGAAAATGCTTCGCAGGCTGGCGCGGCGGCGCCAGGTGGGCGGCGGTGGTGCCGAGGCTGATGGCCGCCGCAAAGCCCGCAGCCCCACGGGCTGTGGGGCCACGCGAGCGGCTGCCAAAGAGCTTTCCAACGAGGCACGGCTTTCCCTCCTGGCTCTTCGGGCGTGGGAGCTGTGGCCAGAGCCGCGGCCCTACCGGAAAATGCTTCGCACGCTGGCGCGGCGGCGCCAGGTGGGCGCCGGTGGCGCCGAGGCTGACGGCCGCCGCAAAGCCCGCAGCCCCACGGGCTGTGGGGCCACGCGAGCCGCTGCCAAAGAGCTTTCCAACGAGGCACGGCTTTCCCTCCTGGCTCTTCGGGCGTGGGAGCTGTGGCCAGAGCCGCGGCCCTACCGGAAAATGCTTTGCAGGCTGGCTCGGCGGCACCACGTGGGCTCCGGTGGCGCCGAGGCTGACGGCCGCCGCAAAGCCCACAGCCCCACGGGCTGTGGGGCCACGCGAGCCCCTGCCAAAGAGCTTTCCAACGAGGCACGGCTTTCCCTCCTGGCTCTTCGGGCGTGGGAGCTGTGGCCAGAGACGCAGCCCTACCGGAAAATGCTTCGCAGGCTGGCTCGGTGGCGCCAGGTGGGTGCCGGTGGCGCCGAGGCTGACGGCCGCCGCAAAGCCCGCAGCCCCACGGGCTGTGGGGCCACGCGAGCGGCTGCCAAAGAGCTTTCCAACGAGGCACGGCTTTCCCTCCTGGCTCTTCGGGCATGGGAGCTGTGGCCAGAGACGCGGCCCTACCGGAAAATGCTTCGCAGGCTGGCTCGGCGGCACCACGTGGGCGCCGGTGGCACCGAGGCTGACGGCCGCCGGAAAGCCTGCAGCCCCACGGGCTGTGGGGCCACGCGAGCGGCTGCCAAAGAGCTTTCCAACGAGGCACGGCTTTCCCTCCTGGCTCTTCGGACGTGGGAGCTGTGGCCAGAGCCGCGGCCCTACCGGAAAATGCTTCGCAGGCTGGCTCGGCGGCGCCAGGTGGGCGCTGGTATCGCCGAGGCTGATGGCCGCCGCAAAGCCCGCAGCCCCACGGGCTGTGGGGCCACGCGAGCGGCTGCCAAAGAGCTTTCCAACGAGGCACGGCTTTCCCTCCTGGCTCTTCGGGCGTGGGAGCTGTGGCCAGAGCCGCGGCCCTACCGGAAAATGCTTCGGGGGCTGCCACGTCGGCGCCAGGTGGGCGCCGGTGGCGCCGAGGCTGACGGCCGTCGCAAAGCCCGCAGCCCCACGGGCTGTGGGGCCACGCGAGCGGCTGCCAAAGAGCTTTCCAACGAGGCACGGCTTTCCCTCCTGGCTCTTCGGGCGTGGGAGCTGTGGCCAGAGCCGCGGCCCTACCGGAAAATGCTTCGCAGGCTGGCTCGGCGGCGCCAGGTGGGCGCTGGTATCGCCGAGGCTGACGGCCGCCGGAAAGCCTGCAGCCCCACGGGCTGTGGGGCCACGCGAGCGGCTGCCAAAGAGCTTTCCAACGAGGCACGGCTTTCCCTCCTGGCTCTTCGGGCGTGGGAGCTGTGGCCAGAGCCGCGGCCCTACCGGAAAATGCTTCGGGGGCTGCCACGTCGGCGCCAGGTGGGCGCCGGTGGCGCCGAGGCTGACGGCCGCCGCAAAGCCCGCAGCCCCACGGGCTGTGGGGCCACGCGAGCGGCTGCCAAAGAGCTTTCCAACGAGGCACGGCTTTCCCTCCTGACTCTTCGGGCATGGGAGCTGTGGCCAGAGCCGCGGCCCTACCGGAAAATGCTTCGCAGGCTGGCTCGGCGGCGCCAGGTGGGCGCCGGTGGCACCGAGGCTGACGGCCGCCGGAAAGCCTGCAGCCCCACGGGCTGTGGGGCCACGCGAGCGGCTGCCAAAGAGCTTTCCAACGAGGCACGGCTTTCCCTCCTGGCTCTTCGGGCGTGGGAGCTGTGGCCAGAGCCGCGGCCCTACCGGAAAATGCTTCGCAGGCTGGCTCGGCGGCGCCAGGTGGGCGCCGGTGGCACCGAGGCTGACGGCTGCCGCAAAGCCCGCAGCCCCACGGGCTGTGGGGCCACGCGAGCCCCTGCCAAGGAGCTTTCCAACGAGGCACGGCTTTCCCTCCTGGCTCTTCGGGCATGGGAGCTGTGGCCAGAGACGCGGCCCTACCGGAAAATGCTTCGCAGGCTGGCTCGGCGGCGCCAGGTGGGCGCCGGTGGCGCCGAGGCTGACGGCCGCCGCAAAGCCCGCAGCCCCACGGGCTGTGGGGCCACGCGAGTGGCTGCCAAAGAGGTTTCCAACGAGGCACGGCTTTCCCTCCTGGCTCTTCGGGCGTGGGAGCTGTGGCCAGAGCCACGGCCCTACCGGAAAATGCTTCGCAGGCTGGCGCGGCGGCGCCAGGTGGGCGCCGGTGGCGCCGAGGCTGACGGCCGCCGCAAAGCCCGCAGCCCCACGGGCTGTGGGGCCACGCGAGCGGCTGCCAAAGAGGTTTCCAACGAGGCACGGCTTTCCCTCCTGGCTCTTCGGGCGTGGGAGCTGTGGCCAGAGACGCGGCCCTACCGGAAAATGCTTCGCAGGCTGGCTCGGCGGCGCCAGGTGGGCGCCGGTGGCGCCGAGGCTGACGGCCGCCGCAAAGCCCGCAGCCCCACGGGCTGTGGGGCCACGCGAGCGGCTGCCAAAGAGCTTTCCAACGAGGCACGGCTTTCCCTCCTGGCTCTTCGGGCGTGGGAGCTGTGGCCAGAGACGCGGCCCTACCGGAAAATGCTTTGCAGGCTGGCTCGGCGGCGCCAGGTGGGCGGCGGTGGCGCCGAGGCTGACGGCCGCCGCAAAGCCCGCAGCCCCACGGGCTGTGGGGCCACGCGAGCGGCTGCCAAAGAGCTTTCCAACGAGGCACGGCTTTCCCTCCTGGCTCTTCGGGCGTGGGAACTGTGGCCAGAGCCGCGGCCCTACCGGAAAATGCTTCGGGGGCTGCCTCGGCGGCGCCAGGTGGGCGCCGGTGGCGCCGAGGCTGACGGCCGCCGCAAAGCCCGCAGCCCCACGGGCTGTGGGGCCACGTGAGCGGCTGCCAAAGAGCTTTCCAACGAGGCACGGCTTTCCCTCCTGGCTCTTCGGGCGTGGGAGCTGTGGCCAGAGCCGCGGCCCTACCGGAAAATGCTTCGCAGGCTGGCGCGGCGGCGCCAGGTGGGCGCCGGTGGCGCCGAGGCTGACGGCCGCCGCAAAGCCCGCAGCCCCACGGGCTGTGGGGCCACGCGAGCGGCTGCCAAAGAGCTTTCCAACGAGGCACGGCTTTCCCTCCTGGCTCTTCGGGCGTGGGAGCTGTGGCCAGAGCCGCGGCCCTACCGGAAAATGCTTCGCAGGCTGGCTCGGCGGCGCCAGGTGGGCGCTGGTATCGCCGAGGCTGATGGCCGCCGCAAAGCCCGCAGCCCCACGGGCTGTGGGGCCACGCGAGCGGCTGCCAAAGAGCTTTCCAACGAGGCACGGCTTTCCCTCCTGGCTCTTCGGGCGTGGGAGCTGTGGCCAGAGCCGCGGCCCTACCGGAAAATGCTTCGGGGGCTGCCACGTCGGCGCCAGGTGGGCGCCGGTGGCGCCGAGGCTGACGGCCGTCGCAAAGCCCGCAGCCCCACGGGCTGTGGGGCCACGCGAGCGGCTGCCAAAGAGCTTTCCAACGAGGCACGGCTTTCCCTCCTGGCTCTTTGGGCGTGGGAGCTGTGGCCAGAGCCGCGGCCCTACCGGAAAATGCTTCGCAGGCTGGCGCGGCGGCGCCAGGTGGGCGCCGGTGGCGTCGAGGCTGACGGCCGCCGCAAAGCCCGCAGCCCCACGGGCTGTGGGGCCACGCGAGCGGCTGCCAAAGAGGTTTCCAACGAGGCACGGCTTTCCCTCCTGGCTCTTCGGGCGTGGGAGCTGTGGCCAGAGCCGCGGCCCTACCGGAAAATGCTTCGCAGGCTGGCTCGGCGGCGCCAGGTGGGCGCCGGTGGCGCCGAGGCTGACGGCCGCCGCAAAGCCCGCAGCCCCACGGGCTGTGGGGCCACGCGAGCGGCTGCCAAAGAGCTTTCCAACGAGGCACGGCTTTCCCTCCTGGCTCTTCGGGCGTGGGAGCTGTGGCCAGAGACGCGGCCCTACCGGAAAATGCTTCGCAGGCTGGCTCGGCGGCGCCAGGTGGGCGGCGGTGGCGCCGAGGCTGACGGCCGCCGCAAAGCCCGCAGCCCCACGGGCTGTGGGGCCACGCGAGCGGCTGCCAAAGAGCTTTCCAACGAGGCACGGCTTTCCCTCCTGGCTCTTCGAGCGTGGGAGCTGTGGCCAGAGCCGCGGCCCTACCGGAAAATGCTTCGCAGGCTGGCTCGGCGGCGCCAGGTGGGCGCCGGTGGCGCCGAGGCTGACGGCCGCCGCAAAGCCCGCAGCCCCACGGGCTGTGGGGCCACGTGAGCGGCTGCCAAAGAGGTTTCCAACGAGGCACGGCTTTCCCTCCTGGCTCTTCGGGCGTGGGAGCTGTGGCCAGAGCCGCGGCCCTACCGGAAAATGCTTCGCAGGCTGGCACGGCGGCGCCAGGTGGGCGCCGGTGGCGCCGAGGCTGACGGCCGCCGCAAAGCCCGCAGCCCCACGGGCTGTGGGGCCACGCGAGCGGCTGCCAAAGAGCTTTCCAACGAGGCACGGCTTTCCCTCCTGGCTCTTCGGGCGTGGGAGCTGTGGCCAGAGCCGCGGCCCTACCGGAAAATGCTTCGCAGGCTGGCTCGGCGGCGCCAGGTGGGCGCTGGTATCGCCGAGGCTGATGGCCGCCGCAAAGCCCGCAGCCCCACGGGCTGTGGGGCCACGCGAGTGGCTGCCAAAGAGCTTTCCAACGAGGCACGGCTTTCCCTCCTGGCTCTTTGGGCGTGGGAGCTGTGGCCAGAGCCGCGGCCCTACCGGAAAATGCTTCGGGGGCTGCCACGTCGGCGCCAGGTGGGCGCCGGTGGCGCCGAGGCTGACGGCCGTCGCAAAGCCCGCAGCCCCACGGGCTGTGGGGCCATGCGAGCGGCTGCCAAAGAGCTTTCCAACGAGGCACGGCTTTCCCTCCTGGCTCTTCGGGCGTGGGAGCTGTGGCCAGAGCCGCGGCCCTACCGGAAAATGCTTCGCAGGCTGGCGCGGCGGCGCCAGGTGGGCGCCGGTGGCGCCGAGGCTGACGGCCGCCGCAAAGCCCGCAGCCCCACGGGCTGTGGGGCCACGCGAGCGGCTGCCAAAGAGGTTTCCAACGAGGCACGGCTTTCCCTCCTGGCTCTTCGGGCGTGGGAGCTGTGGCCAGAGCCGCGGCCCTACCGGAAAATGCTTCGCAGGCTGGCTCGGCGGCGCCAGGTGGGCGCCGGTGGCGCCGAGGCTGACGGCCGCCGCAAAGCCCGCAGCCCCACGGGCTGTGGGGCCACGCGAGCGGCTGCCAAAGAGGTTTCCAACGAGGCACGGCTTTCCCTCCTGGCTCTTTGGGCGTGGGAGCTGTGGCCAGAGCCGCGGCCCTACCGGAAAATGCTTCGCAGGCTGGCTCGGCGGTGCCAGGTGGGCGCCGGTGGCGCCGAGGCTGACGGCCGCCGGAAAGCCCGCAGCCCCACGGGCTGTGGGGCCACGCGAGCGGCTGCCAAAGAGCTTTCCAACGAGGCACGGCTTTCCCTCCTGGCTCTTCGGGCGTGGGAGCTGTGGCCAGAGACACGGCCCTACCGGAAAATGCTTCGCAGGCTGGCTCGGCGGTGCCAGGTTGTCTCTGGTGGCGCCGAGGCTGACGGCCGCCGCAAAGCCTGCAGCCCCACGGGCTGTGGGGCCACGCGAGCGGCTGCCAAAGAGCTTTGCAACGAGGCACGGCTTTCCCTCCTGGCTCTTCGGGCGTGGGAGCTGTGGCCAGAGCCGCGGTCCTACCGGAAAATGCTTCGCAGGCTGGCTCGGCGGCGCCAGGTGGGCGCCGGTGGCGCCGAGGCTGACGGCCGCCGCAAAGCCCGCAGCCCCACGGGCTGTGGGGCCACGCGAGCGGCTGCCAAAGAGCTTTCCAACGAGGCACGGCTTTCCCTCCTGGCTCTTCGGGCGTGGGAGCTGTGGCCAGAGCCGCGGCCCTACCGGAAAATGCTTCGCAGGCTGGCTCGGCGGCGCCAGGTGGGCGCCGGTGGCTCCGAGGCTGACAGCCGCCGCAAAGCCCGCAGCCCCACGGGCTGTGGGGCCACGCGAGCGGCTGCCAGAGAGGTTTCCAATGAGGCACGGCTTTCCCTCCTGGCTCTTCGGGCGTGGGAGCTGTGGCCAGAGCCGCGGCCCTACCGGAAAATGCTTCGGGGGCTGGCGCGGCGGCGCCAGGTGGGCGCCGGTGGCGCCGAGGCTGACGGCCGCCGCAAAGCCCGCAGCCCCACGGGCTGTGGGGCCACGCGAGCGGCTGCCAAAGAGCTTTCCAACGAGGCACGGCTTTCCCTCCTGGCTCTTCGGGCGTGGGAGCTGTGGACAGAGCCGCGGCCCTACCGGAAAATGCTTCGCAGGCTGGCTCGGCGGCGCCAGGTGGGCGCTGGTATCGCCGAGGCTGATGGCCGCCGCAAAGCCCGCAGCCCCACGGGCTGTGGGGCCACGCGAGCGGCTGCCAAAGAGCTTTCCAACGAGGCACGGCTTTCCCTCCTGGCTCTTCGGGCGTGGGAGCTGTGGCCAGAGCCGCGGCCCTACCGGAAAATGCTTCGCAGGCTGGCGCGGCGGCGCCAGGTGGGCGCCGGTGGCGCCGAGGCTGACGGCCGTCGCAAAGCCCGCAGCCCCACGGGCTGTGGGGCCATGCGAGCGGCTGCCAAAGAGCTTTCCAACGAGGCACGGCTTTCCCTCCTGGCTCTTCAGGCGTGGGAGCTGTGGCCAGAGCCGCGGCCCTACCGGAAAATGCTTTGCAGGCTGGCTCGGCGGTGCCAGGTGGGCGCCGGTGGCACCGAGGCTGACGGCCGCCGCAAAGCCCGCAGCCCCACGGGCTGTGGGGCCACGCGAGCGGCTGCCAAAGAGCTTTGCAACGAGGCACGGCTTTCCCTCCTGGCTCTTCGGGCGTGGGAGCTGTGGACAGAGCCGCGGCCCTACCGGAAAATGCTTCGCAGGCTGGCGCGGCGGCGCCAGGTGGGCGCCGGCGGCACCGAGGCTGACGGCCGCCGCAAAGCCCGCAGCCCCACGGGCTGTGGGGCCACGCGAGCGGCTGCCAAAGAGCTTTCCAACGAGGCACGGCTTTCCCTCCTGGCTCTTCGGGCGTGGGAGCTGTGGCCAGAGCCGCGGCCCTACCGGAAAATGCTTCGGGGGCTGGCTCGGCGGTGCCAGGTGGGCGCCGGTGGCGCCGAGGCTGACGGCCGCCGCAAAGCCCGCAGCCCCACGGGCTGTGGGGCCACGCGAGCGGCTGCCAAAGAGCTTTCCAACGAGGCACGGCTTTCCCTCCTGGCTCTTCGGGCGTGGGAGCTGTGGACAGAGCCGCGGCCCTACCGGAAAATGCTTCGCAGGCTGGCTCGGCGGCGCCAGGTGGGCGCCGGTGGCACCGAGGCTGACGGCCGCCGGAAAGCCTGCAGCCCCACGGGCTGTGGGGCCACGCGAGCGGCTGCCAAAGAGCTTTCCAACGAGGCACGGCTTTCCCTCCTGGCTCTTCGGGCGTGGGAGCTGTGGACAGAGCCGCGGCCCTACCGGAAAATGCTTCGCAGGCTGGCTCGGCGGCGCCAGGTGGGCGCCGGTGGCACCGAGGCTGACGGCCGCCGGAAAGCCTGCAGCCCCACGGGCTGTGGGGCCACGCGAGCGGCTGCCAAAGAGCTTTCCAACGAGGCACGGCTTTCCCTCCTGGCTCTTCGGGCGTGGGAGCTGTGGCCAGAGCCGCGGCCCTACCGGAAAATGCTTCGCAGGCTGGCTCGGCGGCGCCAGGTGGGCGCCGGTGGCACCGAGGCTGACGGCCGCCGCAAAGCCCGCAGCCCCACGGGCTGTGGGGCCACGCGAGCCCCTGCCAAGGAGCTTTCCAACGAGGCACGGCTTTCCCTCCTGGCTCTTCGGGCATGGGAGCTGTGGCCAGAGACGCGGCCCTACCGGAAAATGCTTCGCAGGCTGGCTCGGCGGCGCCAGGTGGGCGCCGGTGGCGCCGAGGCTGACGGCCGCCGCAAAGCCCGCAGCCCCACGGGCTGTGGGGCCACGCGAGTGGCTGCCAAAGAGCTTTCCAACGAGGCACGGCTTTCCCTCCTGGCTCTTCGGGCGTGGGAGCTGTGGCCAGAGCCACGGCCCTACCGGAAAATGCTTCGCAGGCTGGCTCGGCGGCGCCAGGTGGGCGCCGGTGGCGCCGAGGCTGACGGCCGCCGCAAAGCCCGCAGCCCCACGGGCTGTGGGGCCACGCGAGCGGCTGCCAAAGAGCTTTCCAACGAGGCACGGCTTTCCCTCCTGGCTCTTCGGGCGTGGGAGCTGTGGCCAGAGACGCGGCCCTACCGAAAAATGCTTCGCAGGCTGGCTCGACGGCGCCAGGTGGGCGCCGGTGGCGCCGAGGCTGACGGCCGCCGCAAAGCCCGCAGCCCCACGGGCTGTGGGGCCACGCGAGCGGCTGCCAAAGAGCTTTCCAACGAGGCACGACTTTCCCTCCTGGCTCTTCGGGCGTGGGAGCTGTGGCCAGAGACGCGGCCCTACCGGAAAATGCTTCGCAGGCTGGCTCGGCGGCGCCAGGTGGGCGCCGGTGGCGCCGAGGCTGACGGCCGCCGCAAAGCCCGCAGCCCCACGGGCTGTGGGGCCACGTGAGCGGCTGCCAAAGAGGTTTCCAACGAGGCACGGCTTTCCCTCCTGGCTCTTCGGGCGTGGGAGCTGTGGCCAGAGCCGCGGCCCTACCGGAAAATGCTTCGCAGGCTGGCGCGGCGGCGCCAGGTGGGCGCCGGTGGCGCCGAGGCTGACGGCCGCCGCAAAGCCCGCAGCCCCACGGGCTGTGGGGCCACGCGAGCGGATGCCAAAGAGCTTTCCAACGAGGCACGGCTTTCCCTCCTGGCTCTTCGGGCGTGGGAGCTGTGGCCAGAGCCGCGGCCCTACCGGAAAATGCTTCGCAGGCTGGCTCGGCGGCGCCAGGTGGGCGCTGGTATCGCCGAGGCTGATGGCCGCCGCAAAGCCCGCAGCCCCATGGGCTGTGGGGCCACGCGAGCGGCTGCCAAAGAGCTTTCCAACGAGGCACGGCTTTCCCTCCTGGCTCTTCGGGCGTGGGAGCTGTGGCCAGAGCCGCGGCCCTACCGGAAAATGCTTCGCAGGCTGGCACGGCGGCGCCAGGTGGGCGCCGGTGGCGCCGAGGCTGACGGCCGCCGCAAAGCCCGCAGCCCCACGGGCTGTGGGGCCACGCGAGCGGCTGCCAAAGAGCTTTCCAACGAGGCACGGCTTTCCCTCCTGGCTCTTCGGGCGTGGGAGCTGTGGCCAGAGACGCGGCCCTACCGGAAAATGCTTCGCAGGCTGGCTCGGCGGCGCCAGGTGGGCGGCGGTGGCGCCGAGGCTGACGGCCGCCGCAAAGCCCGCAGCCCCACGGGCTGTGGGGCCACGCGAGCGGCTGCCAAAGAGCTTTCCAACGAGGCACGGCTTTCCCTCCTGGCTCTTTGGGCGTGGGAGCTGTGGCCAGAGCCGCGGCCCTACCGGAAAATGCTTCGCAGGCTGGCTCGGCGGTGCCAGGTGGGCGCCGGTGGCGCCGAGGCTGACGGCCGCCGGAAAGCCCGCAGCCCCACGGGCTGTGGGGCCACGCGAGCGGCTGCCAAAGAGCTTTCCAACGAGGCACGGCTTTCCCTCCTGGCTCTTCGGGCGTGGGAGCTGTGGCCAGAGCCGCGGCCCTACCGGAAAATGCTTCGCAGGCTGGCGCGGCGGCGCCAGGTGGGCGCCGGTGGCGCCGAGGCTGACGGCCGCCGCAAAGCCCGCAGCCCCACGGGCTGTGGGGCCACGCGAGCGGCTGCCAAAGAGCTTTCCAACGAGGCACGGCTTTCCCTCCTGGCTCTTCGGGCGTGGGAGCTGTGGCCAGAGCCGCGGCCCTACCGGAAAATGCTTCGCAGGCTGGCTCGGCGGCGCCAGGTGGGCGCCGGTGGCGCCGAGGCTGACGGCCGCCGCAAAGCCCGCAGCCCCACGGGCTGTGGGGCCACGCGAGCGGCTGCCAAAGAGCTTTCCAACGAGGCACGGCTTTCCCTCCTGGCTCTTTGGGCGTGGGAGCTGTGGCCAGAGCCGCGGCCCTACCGGAAAATGCTTCGCAGGCTGGCTCGGCGGTGCCAGGTTGGCTCTGGTGGCGCCGAGGCTGACAGCCGCCGCAAAGCCCGCAGCCCCACGGGCTGTGGGGCCACGCGAGCGGCTGCCAAAGAGCTTTCCAACGAGGCACGGCTTTCCCTCCTGGCTCTTCGGGCGTGGGAGCTGTGGCCAGAGCCGCGGCCCTACCGGAAAATGCTTCGCAGGCTGGCTCGGCGGCGCCAGGTGGGCGCCGGTTGCGCCGAGGCTGACGGCCGCCGCAAAGCCCGCAGCCCCACGGGCTGTGGGGCCACTCCAGCGGCTGCCAAAGAGCTTTCCAACGAGGCACAGCTTTCCCTCCTGGCTCTTCGGGCGTGGGAGCTGTGGCCAGAGCCGCGGCCCTACCGGAAAATGCTTCGCAGGCTGGCTCGGCGGCGCCAGGTGGGCGCCGGTGGCGCCGAGGCTGTACAGCCGCCGCAAAGCCCGCAGCCCCACGGGCTGTGGGGCCACGCGAGCGGCTGCCAGAGAGGTTTCCAATGAGGCACGGCTTTCCCTCCTGGCTCTTCGGGCGTGGGAGCTGTGGCCAGAGCCGCGGCCCTACCGGAAAATGCTTCGGGGGCTGGCGCGGCGGCGCCAGGTGGGCGCCGGTGGCGCCGAGGCTGACGGCCGCCGCAAAGCCCGCAGCCCCACGGGCTGTGGGGCCACACGAGCGGCTGCCAAAGAGCTTCCCAACGAGGCACGGCTTTCCCTCCTGGCTCTTCGGGCGTGGGAGCTGTGGACAGAGCCGCGGCCCTACCAGAAAATGCTTCGCAGGCTGGCTCGGCGGCGCCAGGTGGGCGCCGGTGGCACCGAGGCTGACGGCCGCCGGAAAGCCTGCAGCCCCACGGGCTGTGGGGCCACGCGAGCGGCTGCCAAAGAGCTTTCCAACGAGGCACGGCTTTCCCTCCTGGCTCTTCGGGCATGGGAGCTGTGGCCAGAGCCGCGGCCCTACCGGAAAATGCTTCGCAGGCTGGCTCGGCGGCGCCAGGTGGGAGCTGGTATCGCCGAGGCTGATGGCCGCCGCAAAGCCCGCAGCCCCACGGGCTGTGGGGCCACGCGAGCGGCTGCCAAAGAGGTTTCCAACGAGGCACGGCTTTCCCTCCTGGCTCTTCGGGCGTGGGAGCTGTGGCCAGAGCCGCGGCCCTACCGGAAAATGCTTCGCAGGCTGGCGCGGCGGCGCCAGGTGGGCGCCGGCGGCACCGAGGCTGACGGCCGCCGCAAAGCCCGCAGCCCCACGGGCTGTGGGGCCACGCGAGCGGCTGCCAAAGAGCTTTCCAACGAGGCACGGCTTTCCCTCCTGGCTCTTCGGGCGTGGGAGCTGTGGCCAGAGCCGCGGCCCTACCGGAAAATGCTTCGCAGGCTGGCGCGGCGGCGCCAGGTTGGCCCCGGTGGCGCAGAGGCTGACGGCCGCCGCAAAGCCCGCAGCCCCACGGGCTGTGGGGCCACGCGAGCGGCTGCCAAAGAGCTTTCCAACGAGGCACGGCTTTCCCTCCTGGCTCTTCGGGCGTGGGAGCTGTGGCCAGAGCCGCGGCCCTACCGGAAAATGCTTCGCGGGCTGGCTCGGCGGCGCCAGGTGGGCGCCGGTGGCGCCGAGGCTGACGGCCGCCGCAAAGCCCGCAGCCCCACGGGCTGTGGGGCCACGCGAGCGGCTGCCAAAGAGCTTTCCAACGAGGCACGGCTTTCCCTCCTGGCTCTTCGGGCGTGGGAGCTGTGGCCAGAGCCGCGGCCCTACCGGAAAATGCTTCGCAGGCTGGCTCGGCGGCGCCAGGTGGGCGCCGGTGGCGCCGAGGCTGACGGCCGCCGCAAAGCCCGCAGCCCCACGGGCTGTGGGGCCACGCGAGCGGCTGCCAAAGAGCTTTCCAACGAGGCACGGCTTTCCCTCCTGGCTCTTCGGGCGTGGGAGCTGTGGCCAGAGCAGCGGCCCTACCGGAAAATGCTTCGCAGGCTGGCTCGGCAGCGCCAGGTGGGCGCCGGTGGCGCCGAGGCTGACGGCTGCCGCAAAGCCCGCAGCCCCACGGGCTGTGGGGCCACGCGAGCGGCTGCCAAAGAGCTTTCCAACGAGGCACGGCTTTCCCTCCTGGCTCTTCAGGCGTGGGAGCTGTGGCCAGAGCCGCGGCCCTACCAGAAAATGCTTCGCAGGCTGGCTCGGCAGCGCCAGGTGGGCGCCGGTGGCGCCGAGGCTGACGGCCGCCGCAAAGCCCGCAGCCCCACGGGCTGTGGGGCCACGCGAGCCCCTGCCAAAGAGCTTTCCAACGAGGCACGGCTTTCCCTCCTGGCTCTTCGGGCGTGGGAGCTGTGGCCAGAGCCGCGGCCCTACCGGAAAATGCTTCGCAGGCTGGCGCGGCGGCGCCAGGTGGGCGCCGGTGGCGTCGAGGCTGACGGCCGCCGCAAAGCCCGCAGCCCCACGGGCTGTGGGGCCACGCGAGCGGCTGCCAAAGAGCTTTCCAACGAGGCACGGCTTTCCCTCCTGGCTCTTCGAGCGTGGGAGCTGTGGCCAGAGCCGCGGCCCTACCGGAAAATGCTTCGGGGGCTGGCGCGGCGGCGCCACGTGGGCGGCGGTGGCGCCGAGGCTGACGGCCGCCGCAAAGCCCGCAGCCCCACGGGCTGTGGGGCCACGCGAGCGGCTGCCAAAGAGCTTTCCAACGAGGCACGGCTTTCCCTCCTGGCTCTTCGGGCGTGGGAGCTGTGGCCAGAGCCACGGCCCTACCCGAAAATGCTTCGCAGGCTGGCTCGGCGGCGCCAGGTGGGCGCCGGTGGCACCGAGGCTGACGGCCGCCGCAAAGCCCGCAGCCCCACGGGCTGTGGGGCCACGCGAGCGGCTGCCAAAGAGCTTTCCAACGAGGCACGGCTTTCCCTCCTGGCTCTTCGGGCGTGGGAGCTGTGGCCAGAGCCGCGGCCCTACCGGAAAATGCTTCGCAGGCTGGCTCGGCGGTGCCAGGTGGGCGCCGGTGGCGCCGAGGCTGACGGCCGCCGCAAAGCCCGCAGCCCCACGGGCTGTGGGGCCACGCGAGCGGCTGCCAAAGAGCTTTCCAACGAGGCACGGCTTTCCCTCCTGGCTCTTCGGGCGTGGGAGCTGTGGCCAGAGCCGCGGCCCTACCGGAAAATGCTTCGCAGGCTGGCTCGGTGGCGCCAGGTGGGCGCCGGTGGCGCCGAGGCTGACGGCCGCCGCAAAGCCCGCAGCCCCACGGGCTGTGGGGCCACGCGAGCGGCTGCCAAAGAGCTTTCCAACGAGGCACGGCTTTCCCTCCTGGCTCTTCGGGCGTGGGAGCTGTGGCCAGAGCCGCGGCCCTACCGGAAAATGCTTCGCAGGCTGGCTCGGCGGCACCACGTGGGCGCCGGTGGCGCCGAGGCTGATGGCCGCTGCAAAGCCCGCAGCCCCACAGGCTGTGGGGCCACTCGAGCGGCTGCCAAAGAGCTTTGCAACGAGGCACGGCTTTCCCTCCTGGCTCTTCGGGCGTGGGAGCTGTGGCCAGAGCCGCGGCCCTACCGGAAAATGCTTCGCAGGCTGGCGCGGCGGCGCCAGGTGGGCGCCGGTGGCGCCAAGGCTGACGGCCGCCGCAAAGCCCGCAGCCCCACGGGCTGTGGGGCCACACGAGCGGCTGACAAAGAGCTTTCCAACGAGGCACGGCTTTCCCTCCTGGCTCTTCGGGCGTGGGAGCTGTGGCCAGAGCCGCGGCCCTACCGGAAAATGCTTCGGGGGCTGGCGCGGCGGCGCCACGTGGGCGGCGGTGGCGCCGAGGCTGACGGCCGCCGCAAAGCCCGCAGCCCCACGGGCTGTGGGGCCACGCGAGCGGCTGCCAAAGAGCTTTCCAACGAGGCACGGCTTTCCCTCCTGGCTCTTCGGGCGTGGGAGCTGTGGCCAGAGCCACGGCCCTACCGGAAAATGCTTCGCAGGCTGGCTCGGCGGCGCCAGGTGGGCGCCGGTGGCACCGAGGCTGACGGCCGCCGCAAAGCCCGCAGCCCCACGGGCTGTGGGGCCACGCGAGCGGCTTCCAAAGAGCTTTCCAACGAGGCACGGCTTTCCCTCCTGGCTCTTCGGGCGTGGGAGCTGTGGCCAGAGCCGCGGCCCTACCGGAAAATGCTTCTCAGGCTGGCTCGGCGGCACCACGTGGGCGCCGGTGGCGCCGAGGCTGACGGCCGCCGCAAAGCCCGCAGCCCCACGGGCTGTGGGGCCACGCGAGCCCCTGCCAAAGAGCTTTCCAACGAGGCACGTCTTTCCCTCCTGGCTCTTTGGGCGTGGGAGCTGTGGCCAGAGCCGCGGCCCTACTGGAAAATGCTTCGCATTCTGGCTCGTCGGCGCCAGGTGGGCGCTGGTATCACCGAGGCTGACGGCCGCCGCAAAGCCCGCAGCCCCACGGGCTGTGGGGCCACGCGAGCGGCTGCCAAAGAGCTTTCCAACGAGGCACGGCTTTCCCTCCTGGCTCTTCGGGCGTGGGAGCTGTGGCCAGAGCCGTGGCCCTACTGGAAAATGCTTCGCAGGCTGGCTCGGCGGCGCCAGGTGGGCGCCGTTGGCACCGAGGCTGACGGCCGCCGCAAAGCCCGCAGCCCCACGGGCTGTGGGGCCACGCGAGCGGCTGCCAAAGAGCTTTCCAACGAGGCACGGCTTTCCCTCCTGGCTCTTCGGGCATGGGAGCTGTGGCCAGAGCCGCGGCCCTACCGGAAAATGCTTCGCAGGCTGGCTCAGAGGCGCCAGGTGGGCGCCGGTAGCGCCGAGGCTGACGGCCGCCGCAAAGCCCGCAGCCCCACGGGCTGTGGGGCCACGCGAGCGGCTGCCAAAGAGCTTTCCAACGAGGCACGGCTTTCCCTCCTGGCTCTTCGGGCGTGGGAGCTGTCGCCAGAGCCGCGGCCCTACCGGAAAATGCTTCGCAGGCTGCCTCGGCGGCACCAGGTGGGCACCGGTGGCGCCGAGGCTGACGGCCGCCGCAAAGCCCGCAGCCCCACGGGCTGTGGGGCCACGCGAGCGGCTGCCAAAGAGCTTTCCAACGAGGCACGGCTTTCCCTCCTGGCTCTTCGGGCGTGGGAGCTGTGGCCAGAGCCGCGGCCCTACCGGAAAATGCTTTGCAGGCTGGCTCGGCGGCACCACGTGTGCGCCGGTGGCGCCGAGGCTGACGGCCGCCGCAAAGCCCGCAGCCCCACGGGCTGTGGGGCCACGCGAGCGGCTGCCAAAGAGCTTTCCAACGAGGCACGGCTTTCCCTCCTGGCTCTTCGGGCGTGGGAGCTGTGGCCAGAGCCGCGGCCCTACCGGAAAATGCTTCGCAGGCTGGCTCGGCGGCACCACGTGGGCGCCGGTGGCGCCGAGGCTGATGGCCGCCGCAAAGCCCGCAGCCCCACGGGCTGTGGGGCCACTCGAGCGGCTGCCAAAGAGCTTTGCAACGAGGCACGGCTTTCCCTCCTGGCTCTTCGGGCGTGGGAGCTGTGGCCAGAGCCGCGGCCCTACCGGAAAATGCTTCGCAGGCTGGCGCGGCGGCGCCAGGTGGGCGCCGGTGGCGCCGAGGCTGACAGCCGCCGCAAAGCCCGCAGCCCCACGGGCTGTGGGGCCACGCGAGCGGCTGCCAAAGAGCTTTCCAACGAGGCACGGCTTTCCCTCCTGGCTCTTCGGGCGTGGGAGCTGTGGCCAGAGCCGCGGCCCTACCGGAAAATGCTTCGCAGGCTGGCTCGGCGGCGCCAGGTGGGCGCCGGTGGCGCCGAGGCTGACGGCCGCCGCAAAGCCCGCAGCCCCACGGGCTGTGGGGCCACGCGAGCGGCTGCCAAAGAGCTTTCCAACGAGGCACGGCTTTCCCTCCTGGCTCTTCAGGCGTGGGAGCTGTGGCCAGAGACGTGGCCCTACCGGAAAATGCTTCGCAGGCTGGCTCGGCGGCGCCAGGTGGGCGGCGGTGGCGCCGAGGCTGACGGCCGCCGCAAAGCCCGCAGCCCCACGGGCTGTGGGGCCACGCGAGCGGCTGCCAAAGAGCTTTCCAACGAGGCACGGCTTTCCCTCCTGGCTCTTTGGGCGTGGGAGCTGTGGCCAGAGCCGCGGCCCTACCGGAAAATGCTTCGCAGGCTGGCGCGGCGGCGCCAGGTGGGCACCGGTGGCGCCGAGGCTGACGGCCGCCGCAAAGCCCGCAGCCCCACGGGCTGTGGGGCCACGCGAGCGGCTGCCAAAGAGCTTTCCAACGAGGCACGGCTTTCCCTCCTGGCTCTTCGGGCGTGGGAGCTGTGGCCAGAGCCGCGGCCCTACCGGAAAATGCTTTGCAGGCTGGCTCGGAAGCGCCAGGTGGGCGCCGGTGGCGCCGAGGCTGACGGCCGCCGCAAAGCCCGCAGCCCCACGGGCTGTGGGGCCACGCGAGCGGCTGCCAAAGAGCTTTCCAACGAGGCACGGCTTTCCCTCCTGGCTCTTCGGGCGTGGGAGCTGTGGCCAGACCCGCGGCCCTACTGGAAAATGCTTCGGGGGCTGGCGCGGCGGCGCCAGGTGGGCGCCGGTGGCGCCGAGGCTGACAGCCGCCGCAAAGCCCGCAGCCCCACGGGCTGTGGGGCCACGCGAGCGGCTGCCAAAGAGCTTTCCAACGAGGCACGGCTTTCCCTCCTGGCTCTTCGGGCGTGGGAGCTGTGGCCAGAGCCGCGGCCCTACCGGAAAATGCTTCGCAGGCTGGCTCGGCGGCGCCAGGTGGGCGCCGGTGGCGCCGAGGCTGACGGCCGCCGCAAAGCCCGCAGCCCCACGGGCTGTGGGGCCACGCGAGCGGCTTCCAAAGAGGTTTCCAACGAGGCACGGCTTTCCCTCCTGGCTCTTTGGGCGTGGGAGCTGTGGCCAGAGCCGCGGCCCTACCGGAAAATGCTTCGCAGGCTGCCTCGGCGGCACCAGGTGGGCGCCGGTGGCGCCGAGGCTGACGGCCGCCGCAAAGCCCGCAGCCCCACGGGCTGTGGGGCCACGCGAGCCCCTGCCAAAGAGCTTTCCAACGAGGCACGGCTTTCCCTCCTGGCTCTTTGGGCGTGGGAGCTGTGGCCAGAGCCGCGGCCCTACCGGAAAATGCTTCGCAGGCTGGCGCGGCGGCGCCAGGTGGGCGCCGGTGGCGCCGAGGCTGACGGCCGCCGCAAAGCCCGCAGCCCCACGGGCTGTGGGGCCACGCGAGCGGCTGCCAAAGAGCTTTCCAACGAGGCACGGCTTTCCCTCCTGGCTCTTCGGGCGTGGGAGCTGTGGCCAGAGCCGCGGCCCTACCGGAAAATGCTTCGGGGGCTGGCGCGGCGGCGCCAGGTGGGCGCCGGTGGCGCCGAGGCTGACGGCCGCCGCAAAGCCCGCAGCCCCACGGGCTGTGGGGCCACGCGAGCGGCTGCCAAAGAGCTTTCCAACGAGGCACGGCTTTCCCTCCTGGCTCTTCGGGCGTGGGAGCTGTGGCCAGAGCCACGGCCCTACCGGAAAATGCTTTGCAGGCTGGCTCGGCGGCACCACGTGGGCGCCGGTGGCGCCGAGGCTGACGGCCGCGGCAAAGCCCGCAGCCCCACGGGCTGTGGGGCCACGCGAGCGGCTGCCAAAGAGCTTTCCAACGAGGCACGGCTTTCCCTCCTGGCTCTTCGGGCGTGGGAGCTGTGGCCAGAGACGCGGCCCTACCGGAAAATGCTTCGCAGGCTGGCACGGCGGCACCACGTGGGCGGCGGTGGCGCCGAGGCTGACGGCCGCCGCAAAGCCCGCAGCCCCACGGGCTGTGGGGCCACGCGAGCGGCAGCCAAAGAGCTTTCCAACGAGGCACGGCTTTCCCTCCTGGCTCTTCGGGCGTGGGAGCTGTGGCCAGAGCCGCGGCCCTACCGGAAAATGCTTCGCAGGCTGGCTCGGCGGTGCCAGGTGGGCGCCGGTGACAACGAGGCTGACGGCCGCCGCAAAGCCCGCAGCCCCACGAGCTGTGGGGCCACGCGAGCGGCTGCCAAAGAGCTTTCCAACGAGGCACGGCTTTCCCTCCTGGCTCTTCGGGCGTGGGAGCTGTGGCCAGACCCGCGGCCCTACTGGAAAATGCTTCGGGGGCTGGCGCGGCGGCGCCAGGTGGGCGCCGGTGGCGCCGAGGCTGACGGCCGCCGGAAAGCCCGCAGCCCCACGGGCTGTGGGGCCACGCGAGCGGCTGCCAAAGAGCTTTCCAACGAGGCACGGCTTTCCCTCCTGGCTCTTCGGGCGTGGGAGCTGTGGCCAGAGCCGCAGCCCTACCGGAAAATGCTTCGCAGGCTGGCTCGGAGGCGCCAGGTGGGCGCCGGTGGCGCCGAGGCTGACGGCCGCCGCAAAGCCCGCAGCCCCACGGGCTGTGGGGCCACGCGAGCGGCTGCCAAAGAGCTTTCCAACGAGGCACGGCTTTCCCTCCTGGCTCTTCGGGCGTGGGAGCTGTGGCCAGAGCCGCGGCCCTACCGGAAAATGCTTCGCAGGCTGGCTCGGCGGCGCCAGGTGGGCGCCGGTGGCGCCGAGGCTGACGGACGCCGCAAAGCCCGCAGCCCCACGGGCTGTGGGGCCACGCGAGCGGCTTCCAAAGAGGTTTCCAACGAGGCACGGCTTTCCCTCCTGGCTCTTTGGGCGTGGGAGCTGTGGCCAGAGCCGCGGCCCTACCGGAAAATGCTTCGGGGGCTGGCTCGGCGGTGCCAGGTGGGCGCCGGTGGCGCCGAGGCTGACGGCCGCCGCAAAGCCCGCAGCCCCACGGGCTGTGGGGCCACGCGAGCGGCTGCCAAAGAGCTTTCCAACGAGGCACGGCTTTCCCTCCTGGCTCTTTGGGCGTGGGAGCTGTGGCCAGAGCCGCGGCCCTACCGGAAAATGCTTCGCAGGCTGGCACGGCGGCACCACGTGGGCGCCGGTGGCGCCGAGGCTGATGGCCGCCGCAAAGCCCGCAGCCCCACGGGCTGTGGGGCCACTCGAGCGGCTGCCAAAGAGCTTTCCAACGAGGCACGGCTTTCCCTCCTGGCTCTTCGGGCGTGGGAGCTGTCGCCAGAGCCGCGGCCCTACCGGAAAATGCTTCGCAGGCTGGCTCGGCGGCGCCAGGTGGGCGCCGGTGGCGCCGAGGCTGACGGCCGCCGCAAAGCCCGCAGCCCCACGGGCTGTGGGGCCACGCGAGCGGCTGCCAAAGAGCTTTCCAACGAGGCACGGCTTTCCCTCCTGGCTCTTCGGGCGTGGGAGCTGTGGCCAGAGCCGCGGCCCTACCGGAAAATGCTTCGCAGGCTGGCGCGGCGGCGCCACGTGGGCGCCGGTGGCGCCGAGGCTGACGGCCGCCGCAAAGCCCGCAGCCCCACGGGCTGTGGGGCCACGCGAGCGGCTGCCAAAGAGCTTTCCAACGAGGCACGGCTTTCCCTCCTGGCTCTTCGGGCGTGGGAGCTGTGGCCAGAGCCGCGGCCCTACCGGAAAATGCTTCGCAGGCTGGCTCGGCGGTGCCAGGTGGGCGCCGGTGGCGCCGAGGCTGACGGCCGCCGCAAAGCCCGCAGCCCCACGGGCTGTGGGGCCACGCGAGCGGCTGCCAAAGAGCTTTCCAACGAGGCACGGCTTTCCCTCCTGGGTCTTCGGGCGTGGGAGCTGTGGCCAGAGCCGCGGCCCTACCGGAAAATGCTTCGCAGGCTGGCTCGGCGGCGCCAGGTGGGCGCCGGTGGCGCCGAGGCTGACGGCCGCCGCAAAGCCCGCAGCCCCACGGGCTGTGGGGCCACGCGAGCGGCAGCCAAAGAGCTTTCCAACGAGGCACGGCTTTCCCTCCTGGCTCTTCGGGCGTGGGAGCTGTGGCCAGAGCCGCGGCCCTACCGGAAAATGCTTCGCAGGCTGGCTCGGCGGCGCCAGGTGGGCGCCGGTGGCGCCGAGGCTGACGGCCGCCGCAAAGCCCGCAGCCCCACGGGCTGTGGGGCCACGCGAGCGGCTGCCAAAGAGCTTTCCAACGAGGCACGGCTTTCCCTCCTGGCTCTTCGGGCGTGGGAGCTGTGGCCAGAGCCGCGGCCCTACCGGAAAATGCTTCGCAGGCTGCCTCGGCGGCACCAAGTGGGCGCCGGTGGCGCCGAGGCTGACGGCCGCCGCAAAGCCCGCAGCCCCACGGGCTGTGGGGCCACGCGAGCCCCTGCCAAAGAGCTTTCCAACGAGGCACGGCTTTCCCTCCTGGCTCTTTGGGCGTGGGAGCTGTGGCCAGAGCCGCGGCCCTACCGGAAAATGCTTCGCAGGCTGGCGCGGCGGCGCCAGGTGGGCGCCGGTGGCGCCGAGGCTGACGGCCGCCGCAAAGCCCGCAGCCCCACGGGCTGTGGGGCCACGCGAGCGGCTGCCAAAGAGCTTTCCAACGAGGCACGGCTTTCCCTCCTGGCTCTTCGGGCGTGGGAGCTGTGGCCAGAGCCGCGGCCCTACCGGAAAATGCTTCGGGGGCTGGCGCGGCGGCGCCAGGTGGGCGCCGGTGGCGCCGAGGCTGACGGCTGCCGCAAAGCCCGCAGCCCCACGGGCTGTGGGGCCACGCGAGCGGCTGCCAAAGAGCTTTCCAACGAGGCACGGCTTTCCCTCCTGGCTCTTCGGGCGTGGGAGATGTGGCCAGAGCCGCGGCCCTACCGGAAAATGCTTTGCAGGCTGGCTCGGCGGCACCACGTGGGCGCCGGTGGCGCCGAGGCTGACGGCCGCCGCAAAGCCCGCAGCCCCACGGGCTGTGGGGCCACGCGAGCGGCTGCCAAAGAGCTTTCCAACGAGGCATGGCTTTCCCTCCTGGCTCTTCGGGCGTGGGAGCTGTGGCCAGAGCCGCGGCCCTACCGGAAAATGCTTCGCAGGCTGGCTCGGCGGCGCCAGGTGGGCGCCGGTGGCACCGAGGCTGATGGCCGCCGCAAAGCCCGCAGCCCCACGGGCTGTGGGGCCACGCGAGCGGCTGCCAAAGAGCTTTCCAACGAGGCACGGCTTTCCCTCCTGGCTCTTCGGGCGTGGGAGCTGTGGCCAGAGCCGCAGCCCTACCGGAAAATGCTTCGCAGGCTGGCTCGGAGGGGCCAGGTGGGCGGCGGTGGCGCCGAGGCTGACGGCCGCCGCAAAGCCCGCAGCCCCACGGGCTGTGGGGCCACGCGAGCGGCAGCCAAAGAGCTTTCCAACGAGGCACGGCTTTCCCTCCTGGCTCTTCGGGCGTGGGAGCTGTGGCCAGAGCCGCGGCCCTACCGGAAAATGCTTCTCAGGCTGGCTCGGCGGTGCCAGGTGGGCGCCGGTGACAACGAGGCTGACGGCCGCCGCAAAGCCCGCAGCCCCACGGGCTGTGGGGCCACGCGAGCGGCTGCCAAAGAGCTTTCCAACGAGGCACGGCTTTCCCTCCTGGCTCTTCGGGCGTGGGAGCTGTGGCCAGAGCCGCGGCCCTACTGGAAAATGCTTCGGGGGCTGGCGCGGCGGCGCCAGGTGGGCGCCGGTGGCGCCGAGGCTGACGGCCGCCGGAAAGCCCGCAGCCCCACGGGCTGTGGGGCCACGCGAGCGGCTGCCAAAGAGCTTTCCAACGAGGCACGGCTTTCCCTCCTGGCTCTTCGGGCGTGGGAGCTGTGGCCAGAGCCGCAGCCCTACCGGAAAATGCTTCGCAGGCTGGCTCGGAGGCGCCAGGTGGGCGCCGGTGGCGCCGAGGCTGACGGCCGCCGCAAAGCCCGCAGCCCCACGGGCTGTGGGGCCACGCGAGCGGCTGCCAAAGAGCTTTCCAACGAGGCACGGCTTTCCCTCCTGGCTCTTCGGGCGTGGGAGCTGTGGCCAGAGCCGCGGCCCTACCGGAAAATGCTTCGCAGGCTGGCTCGGCGGTGCCAGGTGGGCGCCGGTGACAACGAGGCTGACGGCCGCCGCAAAGCCCGCAGCCCCACGGGCTGTGGGGCCACGCGAGCGGCTGCCAAAGAGCTTTCCAACGAGGCACGGCTTTCCCTCCTGGCTCTTCGGGCGTGGGAGCTGTGGCCAGACCCGCGGCCCTACTGGAAAATGCTTCGGGGGCTGGCGCGGCGGCGCCAGGTGGGCGCCGGTGGCGCCGAGGCTGACGGCCGCCGGAAAGCCCGCAGCCCCACGGGCTGTGGGGCCACGCGAGCGGCTGCCAAAGAGCTTTCCAACGAGGCACGGCTTTCCCTCCTGGCTCTTCGGGCGTGGGAGCTGTGGCCAGAGCCGCAGCCCTACCGGAAAATGCTTCGCAGGCTGGCTCGGAGGCGCCAGGTGGGCGCCGGTGGCGCCGAGGCTGACGGCCGCCGCAAAGCCCGCAGCCCCACGGGCTGTGGGGCCACGCGAGCGGCTGCCAAAGAGCTTTCCAACGAGGCACGGCTTTCCCTCCTGGCTCTTCGGGCGTGGGAGCTGTGGCCAGAGCCGCGGCCCTACCGGAAAATGCTTCGCAGGCTGGCTCGGCGGTGCCAGGTGGGCGCCGGTGGCGCCGAGGCTGACGGCCGCCGCAAAGCCCGCAGCCCCACGGGCTGTGGGGCCACGCGAGCGGCTGCCAAAGAGCTTTCCAACGAGGCACGGCTTTCCCTCCTGGCTCTTCGGGCGTGGGAGCTGTGGCCAGAGCCGCAGCCCTACCGGAAAATGCTTCGCAGGCTGGCTCGGAGGCGCCAGGTGGGCGCCGGTGGCGCCGAGGCTGACGGCCGCCGCAAAGCCCGCAGCCCCACGGGCTGTGGGGCCACGCGAGCGGCTGCCAAAGAGCTTTCCAACGAGGCATGGCTTTCCCTCCTGGCTCTTCGGGCGTGGGAGCTGTGGCCAGAGCCGCGGCCCTACCGGAAAATGCTTCGCAGGCTGGCTCGGCGGCGCCAGGTGGGCGCCGGTGGCGCCGAGGCTGACGGACGCCGCAAAGCCCGCAGCCCCACGGGCTGTGGGGCCACGCGAGCGGCTTCCAAAGAGGTTTCCAACGAGGCACGGCTTTCCCTCCTGGCTCTTTGGGCGTGGGAGCTGTGGCCAGAGCCGCGGCCCTACCGGAAAATGCTTCGCAGGCTGCCTCGGCGGCGCCAGGTGGGCGCCGGTGGCGCCGAGGCTGATGGCCGCCGCAAAGCCCGCAGCCCCACGGGCTGTGGGGCCACTCGAGCGGCTGCCAAAGAGCTTTCCAACGAGGCACGGCTTTCCCTCCTGGCTCTTCGGGCGTGGGAGCTGTGGCCAGAGCCGCGGCCCTACCGGAAAATGCTTCGCAGGCTGGCTCGGCGGCGCCAGGTGGGCGCCGGTGGCGCCGAGGCTGACGGCCGCCGCAAAGCCCGCAGCCCCACGGGCTGTGGGGCCACGCGAGCGGCTGCCAAAGAGCTTTCCAACGAGGCACGGCTTTCCCTCCTGGCTCTTCGGGCGTGGGAGCTGTGGCCAGAGCCGCGGCCCTACCGGAAAATGCTTCGCAGGCTGGCTCGGCGGTGCCAGGTGGGCGCCGGTGGCGCCGAGGCTGACGGCCGCCGCAAAGCCCGCAGCCCCACGGGCTGTGGGGCCACGCGAGCGGCTGCCAAAGAGCTTTCCAACGAGGCACGGCTTTCCCTCCTGGCTCTTCGGGCGTGGGAGCTGTGGCCAGAGCCGCGGCCCTACCGGAAAATGCTTCGCAGGCTGGCTCGGCGGTGCCAGGTGGGCGCCGGTGGCGCCGAGGCTGACGGCCGCCGCAAAGCCCGCAGCCCCACGGGCTGTGGGGCCACGCGAGCGGCAGCCAAAGAGCTTTCCAACGAGGCACGGCTTTCCCTCCTGGCTCTTCGGGCGTGGGAGCTGTGGCCAGAGACGCGGCCCTACCGGAAAATACTTCGCAGGCTGGCTCGGCGGCGCCAGGTGGGCGCCGGTGGCACCGAGGCTGACGGCCGCCGCAAAGCCCGCAGCCCCACGGGCTGTGGGGCCACGCGAGCGGCTGCCAAAGAGCTTTCCAACGAGGCACGGCTTTCCCTCCTGGCTCTTCGGGCGTGGGAGCTGTGGCCAGAGCCGCAGCCCTACCGGAAAATGCTTCGCAGGCTGGCTCAGAGGCGCCAGGTGGGCGCCGGTGGCGCCGAGGCTGACGGCCGCCGCAAAGCCCGCAGCCCCACGGGCTGTGGGGCCACGCGAGCGGCTGCCAAAGAGCTTTCCAACGAGGCACGGCTTTCCCTCCTGGCTCTTCGGGCGTGGGAGCTGTGGCCAGAGACGCGGCCCTACCGGAAAATGCTTCGCAGGCTGGCACGGCGGCACCACGTGGGCGGCGGTGGCGCCGAGGCTGACGGCCGCCGCAAAGCCCGCAGCCCCACGGGCTGTGGGGCCACGCGAGCGGCAGCCAAAGAGCTTTCCAACGAGGCACGGCTTTCCCTCCTGGCTCTTCGGGCGTGGGAGCTGTGGCCAGAGCCGCGGCCCTACCGGAAAATGCTTCGCAGGCTGGCTCGGAGGGGCCAGGTGGGCGGCGGTGGCGCCGAGGCTGACGGCCGCCGCAAAGCCCGCAGCCCCACGGGCTGTGGGGCCACGCGAGCGGCAGCCAAAGAGCTTTCCAACGAGGCACGGCTTTCCCTCCTGGCTCTTCGGGCGTGGGAGCTGTGGCCAGAGCCGCGGCCCTACCGGAAAATGCTTCTCAGGCTGGCTCGGCGGTGCCAGGTGGGCGCCGGTGACAACGAGGCTGACGGCCGCCGCAAAGCCCGCAGCCCCACGGGCTGTGGGGCCACGCGAGCGGCTGCCAAAGAGCTTTCCAACGAGGCACGGCTTTCCCTCCTGGCTCTTCGGGCGTGGGAGCTGTGGCCAGACACGCGGCCCTACTGGAAAATGCTTCGGGGGCTGGCGCGGCGGCGCCAGGTGGGCGCCGGTGGCGCCGAGGCTGACGGCCGCCGGAAAGCCCGCAGCCCCACGGGCTGTGGGGCCACGCGAGCGGCTGCCAAAGAGCTTTCCAACGAGGCACGGCTTTCCCTCCTGGCTCTTCGGGCGTGGGAGCTGTGGCCAGAGCCGCAGCCCTACCGGAAAATGCTTCGCAGGCTGGCTCGGAGGCGCCAGGTGGGCGCCGGTGGCGCCGAGGCTGACGGCCGCCGCAAAGCCCGCAGCCCCACGGGCTGTGGGGCCACGCGAGCGGCTGCCAAAGAGCTTTCCAACGAGGCACGGCTTTCCCTCCTGGCTCTTCGGGCGTGGGAGCTGTGGCCAGAGCCGCGGCCCTACCGGAAAATGCTTCGCAGGCTGGCTCGGCGGTGCCAGGTGGGCGCCGGTGGCGCCGAGGCTGACGGCCGCCGCAAAGCCCGCAGCCCCACGGGCTGTGGGGCCACGCGAGCGGCTGCCAAAGAGCTTTCCAACGAGGCACGGCTTTCCCTCCTGGCTCTTCGGGCGTGGGAGCTGTGGCCAGAGCCGCAGCCCTACCGGAAAATGCTTCGCAGGCTGGCTCGGAGGCGCCAGGTGGGCGCCGGTGACACCGAGGCTGACGGCCGCCGCAAAGCCCGCAGCCCCACGGGCTGTGGGGCCACGCGAGCAGCTGCCAAAGAGCTTTCCAACGAGGCATGGCTTTCCCTCCTGGCTCTTCGGGCGTGGGAGCTGTGGCCAGAGCCGCGGCCCTACCGGAAAATGCTTCGCAGGCTGGCTCGGCGGCGCCAGGTGGGCGCCGGTGGCGCCGAGGCTGACGGACGCCGCAAAGCCCGCAGCCCCACGGGCTGTGGGGCCACGCGAGCGGCTTCCAAAGAGGTTTCCAACGAGGCACGGCTTTCCCTCCTGGCTCTTTGGGCGTGGGAGCTGTGGCCAGAGCCGCGGCCCTACCGGAAAATGCTTCGCAGGCTGCCTCGGCGGCGCCAGGTGGGCGCCGGTGGCGCCGAGGCTGATGGCCGCCGCAAAGCCCGCAGCCCCACGGGCTGTGGGGCCACTCGAGCGGCTGCCAAAGAGCTTTCCAACGAGGCACGGCTTTCCCTCCTGGCTCTTCGGGCGTGGGAGCTGTGGCCAGAGCCGCGGCCCTACCGGAAAATGCTTCGCAGGCTGGCTCGGCGGCGCCAGGTGGGCGCCGGTGGCGCCGAGGCTGACGGCCGCCGCAAAGCCCGCAGTCCCACGGGCTGTGGGGCCACGCGAGCGGCTGCCAAAGAGCTTTCCAACGAGGCACGGCTTTCCCTCCTGGCTCTTCGGGCGTGGGAGCTGTGGCCAGAGCCGCGGCCCTACCGGAAAATGCTTCGCAGGCTGGCTCGGCGGCGCCAGGTGGGCGCCGGTGGCGCCGAGGCTGACGGCCGCCGCAAAGCCCGCAGCCCCACGGGCTGTGGGGCCACGCGAGCGGCTGCCAAAGAGCTTTCCAACGAGGCACGGCTTTCCCTCCTGGCTCTTCGGGCGTGGGAGCTGTGGCCAGAGCCGCGGCCCTACCGGAAAATGCTTCTCAGGCTGGCTCGGCGGTGCCAGGTGGGCGCCGGTGACAACGAGGCTGACGGCCGCCGCAAAGCCCGCAGCCCCACGGGCTGTGGGGCCACGCGAGCGGCTGCCAAAGAGCTTTCCAACGAGGCACGGCTTTCCCTCCTGGCTCTTCGGGCGTGGGAGCTGTGGCCAGAGACGCGGCCCTACCGGAAAATGCTTCGCAGGCTGGCTCGGCGGCGCCAGGTGGGCGCCGGTGGCGCCGAGGCTGACGGCCGCCGCAAAGCCCGCAGCCCCACGGGCTGTGGGGCCACGCGAGCGGCTGCCAAAGAGCTTTCCAACGAGGCACGGCTTTCCCTCCTGGCTCTTCAGGCGTGGGAGCTGTGGCCAGAGCCGCGGCCCTACCGGAAAATGCTTCGCAGGCTGGCTCGGCGGCGCCAGGTGGGCGCCGGTGGCGCCGAGGCTGACGGCCGCCGCAAAGCCCGCAGCCCCACGGGCTGTGGGGCCACGCGAGCGGCTGCCAAAGAGCTTTCCAACGAGGCACGGCTTTCCCTCCTGGCTCTTCGGGCGTGGGAGCTGTGGCCAGAGCCGCGGCCCTACCGGAAAACGCTTCGCAGGCTGGCTCGGCGGCGCCACGTGGGCGGCGGTGGCACCGAGGCTGACGGCCGCCGCAAAGCCCGCAGCCCCACGGGCTGTGGGGCCACGCGAGCGGCTGCCAAAGAGCTTTCCAACGAGGCACGGCTTTCCCTCCTGGCTCTTCGGGCGTGGGAGCTGTGGCCAGAGCCGCGGCCCTACCGGAAAATACTTCGCAGGCTGGCTCGGCGGCGCCAGGTGGGCGCCGGTGGCACCGAGGCTGACGGCCGCCGCAAAGCCCGCAGCCCCACGGGCTGTGGGGCCACGCGAGCGGCTGCCAAAGAGCTTTCCAACGAGGCACGGCTTTCCCTCCTGGCTCTTCGGGCGTGGGAGCTGTGGCCAGAGCCGCAGCCCTACCGGAAAATGCTTCGCAGGCTGGCTCAGAGGCGCCAGGTGGGCGCCGGTGGCGCCGAGGCTGACGGCCGCCGCAAAGCCCGCAGCCCCACGGGCTGTGGGGCCACGCGAGCGGCTGCCAAAGAGCTTTCCAACGAGGCACGGCTTTCCCTCCTGGCTCTTCGGGCGTGGGAGCTGTGGCCAGAGACGCGGCCCTACCGGAAAATGCTTCGCAGGCTGGCACGGCGGCACCACGTGGGCGGCGGTGGCGCCGAGGCTGACGGCCGCCGCAAAGCCCGCAGCCCCACGGGCTGTGGGGCCACGCGAGCGGCAGCCAAAGAGCTTTCCAACGAGGCACGGCTTTCCCTCCTGGCTCTTCGGGCGTGGGAGCTGTGGCCAGAGCCGCGGCCCTACCGGAAAATGCTTCGCAGGCTGGCTCGGAGGGGCCAGGTGGGCGGCGGTGGCGCCGAGGCTGACGGCCGCCGCAAAGCCCGCAGCCCCACGGGCTGTGGGGCCACGCGAGCGGCAGCCAAAGAGCTTTCCAACGAGGCACGGCTTTCCCTCCTGGCTCTTCGGGCGTGGGAGCTGTGGCCAGAGCCGCGGCCCTACCGGAAAATGCTTCTCAGGCTGGCTCGGCGGTGCCAGGTGGGCGCCGGTGACAACGAGGCTGACGGCCGCCGCAAAGCCCGCAGCCCCACGGGCTGTGGGGCCACGCGAGCGGCTGCCAAAGAGCTTTCCAACGAGGCACGGCTTTCCCTCCTGGCTCTTCGGGCGTGGGAGCTGTGGCCAGACCCGCGGCCCTACTGGAAAATGCTTCGGGGGCTGGCGCGGCGGCGCCAGGTGGGCGCCGGTGGCGCCGAGGCTGACGGCCGCCGGAAAGCCCGCAGCCCCACGGGCTGTGGGGCCACGCGAGCGGCTGCCAAAGAGCTTTCCAACGAGGCACGGCTTTCCCTCCTGGCTCTTCGGGCGTGGGAGCTGTGGCCAGAGCCGCAGCCCTACCGGAAAATGCTTCGCAGGCTGGCTCGGAGGCGCCAGGTGGGCGCCGGTGGCGCCGAGGCTGACGGCCGCCGCAAAGCCCGCAGCCCCACGGGCTGTGGGGCCACGCGAGCGGCTGCCAAAGAGCTTTCCAACGAGGCACGGCTTTCCCTCCTGGCTCTTCGGGCGTGGGAGCTGTCGCCAGAGCCGCGGCCCTACCGGAAAATGCTTCGCAGGCTGGCTCGGCGGCGCCAGGTGGGCGCCGGTGGCGCCGAGGCTGACGGACGCCGCAAAGCCCGCAGCCCCACGGGCTGTGGGGCCACGCGAGCGGCTTCCAAAGAGGTTTCCAACGAGGCACGGCTTTCCCTCCTGGCTCTTTGGGCGTGGGAGCTGTGGCCAGAGCCGCGGCCCTACCGGAAAATGCTTCGCAGGCTGCCTCGGCGGCGCCAGGTGGGCGCCGGTGGCGCCGAGGCTGATGGCCGCCGCAAAGCCCGCAGCCCCACGGGCTGTGGGGCCACTCGAGCGGCTGCCAAAGAGCTTTCCAACGAGGCACGGCTTTCCCTCCTGGCTCTTCGGGCGTGGGAGCTGTGGCCAGAGCCGCGGCCCTACCGGAAAATGCTTCGCAGGCTGGCTCGGCGGCACCAGGTGGGCGCCGGTGGCGCCGAGGCTGACGGCCGCCGCAAAGCCTGCAGCCCCACGGGCTGTGGGGCCACGCGAGCGGCTGCCAAAGAGCTTTCCAACGAGGCACGGCTTTCCCTCCTGGCTCTTCGGGCGTGGGAGCTGTGGCCAGAGCCGCGGCCCTACCGGAAAATGCTTCGCAGGCTGGCTCGGCGGTGCCAGGTGGGCGCCGGTGGCGCCGAGGCTGACGGCCGCCGCAAAGCCCGCAGCCCCACGGGCTGTGGGGCCACGCGAGCGGCTGCCAAAGAGCTTTCCAACGAGGCACGGCTTTCCCTCCTGGCTCTTCGGGCGTGGGAGCTGTGGCCAGAGCCGTGGCCCTACCGGAAAATGCTTCGCAGGCTGGCTCGGCGGTGCCAGGTGGGCGCCGGTGGCGCCGAGGCTGACGGCCGCCGCAAAGCCCGCAGCCCCACGGGCTGTGGGGCCACGCGAGCGGCAGCCAAAGAGCTTTCCAACGAGGCACGGCTTTCCCTCCTGGCTCTTCGGGCGTGGGAGCTGTGGCCAGAGCCGCGGCCCTACCGGAAAATGCTTCGCAGGCTGGCTCGGCGGCGCCAGGTGGGCGCCGGTGGCGCCGAGGCTGACGGACGCCGCAAAGCCCGCAGCCCCACGGGCTGTGGGGCCACGCGAGCGGCTGCCAAAGAGCTTTCCAACGAGGCACGGCTTTCCCTCCTGGCTCTTCAGGCGTGGGAGCTGTGGCCAGAGCCGCGGCCCTACCGGAAAATGCTTCTCAGGCTGGCTCGGCGGTGCCAGGTGGGCGCCGGTGGCGCCGAGGCTGACGGCCGCCGCAAAGCCCGCAGCCCCACGGGCTGTGGGGCCACGCGAGCGGCTGCCAAAGAGCTTTCCAACGAGGCACGGCTTTCCCTCCTGGCTCTTCGGGCGTGGGAGCTGTGGCCAGACCCGCGGCCCTACTGGAAAATGCTTCGGGGGCTGGCGCGGCGGCGCCAGGTGGGCGCCGGTGGCGCCGAGGCTGACGGCCGCCGGAAAGCCCGCAGCCCCACGGGCTGTGGGGCCACGCGAGCGGCTGCCAAAGAGCTTTCCAACGAGGCACGGCTTTCCCTCCTGGCTCTTCGGGCGTGGGAGCTGTGGCCAGAGCCGCAGCCCTACCGGAAAATGCTTCGCAGGCTGGCTCGGAGGCGCCAGGTGGGCGCCGGTGGCGCCGAGGCTGACGGCCGCCGCAAAGCCCGCAGCCCCACGGGCTGTGGGGCCACGCGAGCGGCTGCCAAAGAGCTTTCCAACGAGGCACGGCTTTCCCTCCTGGCTCTTCGGGCGTGGGAGCTGTCGCCAGAGCCGCGGCCCTACCGGAAAATGCTTCGCAGGCTGGCTCGGCGGCGCCAGGTGGGCGCCGGTGGCGCCGAGGCTGACGGACGCCGCAAAGCCCGCAGCCCCACGGGCTGTGGGGCCACGCGAGCGGCTGCCAAAGAGCTTTCCAACGAGGCACGGCTTTCCCTCCTGGCTCTTCGGGCGTGGGAGCTGTGGCCAGAGCCGCGGCCCTACCGGAAAATGCTTCGCAGGCTGGCTCGGCGGTGCCAGGTGGGCGCCGGTGGCGCCGAGGCTGACGGCCGCCGCAAAGCCCGCAGCCCCACGGGCTGTGGGGCCACGCGAGCGGCTGCCAAAGAGCTTTCCAACGAGGCACGGCTTTCCCTCCTGGCTCTTCGGGCGTGGGAGCTGTGGCCAGAGCCGTGGCCCTACTGGAAAATGCTTCGCAGGCTGGCTCGGCGGTGCCAGGTGGGCGCCGGTGGCGCCGAGGCTGACGGCCGCCGCAAAGCCCGCAGCCCCACGGGCTGTGGGGCCACGCGAGCGGCAGCCAAAGAGCTTTCCAACGAGGCACGGCTTTCCCTCCTGGCTCTTCGGGCGTGGGAGCTGTGGCCAGAGACGCGGCCCTACCGGAAAATGCTTCGCAGGCTGGCTCGGCGGCGCCAGGTGGGCGCCGGTGGCGCCGAGGCTGACGGCCGCCGCAAAGCCCGCAGCCCCACGGGCTGTGGGGCCACGCGAGCGGCTGCCAAAGAGCTTTCCAACGAGGCACGGCTTTCCCTCCTGGCTCTTCAGGCGTGGGAGCTGTGGCCAGAGCCGCGGCCCTACCGGAAAATGCTTCGCAGGCTGGCTCGGCGGCGCCAGGTGGGCGCCGGTGGCGCCGAGGCTGACGGCCGCCGCAAAGCCCGCAGCCCCACGGGCTGTGGGGCCACGCGAGCGGCTGCCAAAGAGCTTTCCAACGAGGCACGGCTTTCCCTCCTGGCTCTTCGGGCGTGGGAGCTGTGGCCAGAGCCGCGGCCCTACCGGAAAACGCTTCGCAGGCTGGCTCGGCGGCGCCACGTGGGCGGCGGTGGCACCGAGGCTGACGGCCGCCGCAAAGCCCGCAGCCCCACGGGCTGTGGGGCCACGCGAGCGGCTGCCAAAGAGCTTTCCAACGAGGCACGGCTTTCCCTCCTGGCTCTTCGGGCGTGGGAGCTGTGGCCAGAGCCGCGGCCCTACCGGAAAATACTTCGCAGGCTGGCTCGGCGGCGCCAGGTGGGCGCCGGTGGCACCGAGGCTGACGGCCGCCGCAAAGCCCGCAGCCCCACGGGCTGTGGGGCCACGCGAGCGGCTGCCAAAGAGCTTTCCAACGAGGCACGGCTTTCCCTCCTGGCTCTTCGGGCGTGGGAGCTGTGGCCAGAGCCGCAGCCCTACCGGAAAATGCTTCGCAGGCTGGCTCAGAGGCGCCAGGTGGGCGCCGGTGGCGCCGAGGCTGACGGCCGCCGCAAAGCCCGCAGCCCCACGGGCTGTGGGGCCACGCGAGCGGCTGCCAAAGAGCTTTCCAACGAGGCACGGCTTTCCCTCCTGGCTCTTCGGGCGTGGGAGCTGTGGCCAGAGACGCGGCCCTACCGGAAAATGCTTCGCAGGCTGGCACGGCGGCACCACGTGGGCGGCGGTGGCGCCGAGGCTGACGGCCGCCGCAAAGCCCGCAGCCCCACGGGCTGTGGGGCCACGCGAGCGGCAGCCAAAGAGCTTTCCAACGAGGCACGGCTTTCCCTCCTGGCTCTTCGGGCGTGGGAGCTGTGGCCAGAGCCGCGGCCCTACCGGAAAATGCTTCGCAGGCTGGCTCGGAGGGGCCAGGTGGGCGGCGGTGGCGCCGAGGCTGACGGCCGCCGCAAAGCCCGCAGCCCCACGGGCTGTGGGGCCACGCGAGCGGCAGCCAAAGAGCTTTCCAACGAGGCACGGCTTTCCCTCCTGGCTCTTCGGGCGTGGGAGCTGTGGCCAGAGCCGCGGCCCTACCGGAAAATGCTTCTCAGGCTGGCTCGGCGGTGCCAGGTGGGCGCCGGTGACAACGAGGCTGACGGCCGCCGCAAAGCCCGCAGCCCCACGGGCTGTGGGGCCACGCGAGCGGCTGCCAAAGAGCTTTCCAACGAGGCACGGCTTTCCCTCCTGGCTCTTCGGGCGTGGGAGCTGTGGCCAGACCCGCGGCCCTACTGGAAAATGCTTCGGGGGCTGGCGCGGCGGCGCCAGGTGGGCGCCGGTGGCGCCGAGGCTGACGGCCGCCGGAAAGCCCGCAGCCCCACGGGCTGTGGGGCCACGCGAGCGGCTGCCAAAGAGCTTTCCAACGAGGCACGGCTTTCCCTCCTGGCTCTTCGGGCGTGGGAGCTGTGGCCAGAGCCGCAGCCCTACCGGAAAATGCTTCGCAGGCTGGCTCGGAGGCGCCAGGTGGGCGCCGGTGGCGCCGAGGCTGACGGCCGCCGCAAAGCCCGCAGCCCCACGGGCTGTGGGGCCACGCGAGCGGCTGCCAAAGAGCTTTCCAACGAGGCACGGCTTTCCCTCCTGGCTCTTCGGGCGTGGGAGCTGTCGCCAGAGCCGCGGCCCTACCGGAAAATGCTTCGCAGGCTGGCTCGGCGGCGCCAGGTGGGCGCCGGTGGCGCCGAGGCTGACGGACGCCGCAAAGCCCGCAGCCCCACGGGCTGTGGGGCCACGCGAGCGGCTTCCAAAGAGGTTTCCAACGAGGCACGGCTTTCCCTCCTGGCTCTTTGGGCGTGGGAGCTGTGGCCAGAGCCGCGGCCCTACCGGAAAATGCTTCGCAGGCTGCCTCGGCGGCGCCAGGTGGGCGCCGGTGGCGCCGAGGCTGATGGCCGCCGCAAAGCCCGCAGCCCCACGGGCTGTGGGGCCACTCGAGCGGCTGCCAAAGAGCTTTCCAACGAGGCACGGCTTTCCCTCCTGGCTCTTCGGGCGTGGGAGCTGTGGCCAGAGCCGCGGCCCTACCGGAAAATGCTTCGCAGGCTGGCTCGGCGGCGCCAGGTGGGCGCCGGTGGCGCCGAGGCTGACGGCCGCCGCAAAGCCCGCAGCCCCACGGGCTGTGGGGCCACGCGAGCGGCTGCCAAAGAGCTTTCCAACGAGGCACGGCTTTCCCTCCTGGCTCTTCGGGCGTGGGAGCTGTGGCCAGAGCCGCGGCCCTACCGGAAAATGCTTCGCAGGCTGGCTCGGCGGTGCCAGGTGGGCGCCGGTGGCGCCGAGGCTGACGGCCGCCGCAAAGCCCGCAGCCCCACGGGCTGTGGGGCCACGCGAGCGGCTGCCAAAGAGCTTTCCAACGAGGCACGGCTTTCCCTCCTGGCTCTTCGGGCGTGGGAGCTGTGGCCAGAGCCGTGGCCCTACCGGAAAATGCTTCGCAGGCTGGCTCGGCGGTGCCAGGTGGGCACCGGTGGCGCCGAGGCTGACGGCCGCCGCAAAGCCCGCAGCCCCACGGGCTGTGGGGCCACGCGAGCGGCTGCCAAAGAGCTTTCCAACGAGGCACGGCTTTCCCTCCTGGCTCTTCGGGCGTGGGAGCTGTGGCCAGAGCCGCGGCCCTACCGGAAAATGCTTCGCAGGCTGGCTCGGCGGCGCCAGGTGGGCGCCGGTGGCGCCGAGGCTGACGGACGCCGCAAAGCCCGCAGCCCCACGGGCTGTGGGGCCACGCGAGCGGCTGCCAAAGAGGTTTCCAACGAGGCACGGCTTTCCCTCCTGGCTCTTTGGGCGTGGGAGCTGTGGCCAGAGCCGCGGCCCTACCGGAAAATGCTTCGCAGGCTGCCTCGGCGGCGCCAGGTGGGCGCCGGTGGCGCCGAGGCTGACGGCCGCCGCAAAGCCCGCAGCCCCACGGGCTGTGGGGCCACGCGAGCGGCTGCCAAAGAGCTTTCCAACGAGGCACGGCTTTCCCTCCTGGCTCTTTGGGCGTGGGAGCTGTGGCCAGAGCCGCGGCCCTACCGGAAAATGCTTCGCAGGCTGGCACGGCGGCACCACGTGGGCGCCGGTGGCGCCGAGGCTGATGGCCGCCGCAAAGCCCGCAGCCCCACGGGCTGTGGGGCCACTCGAGCGGCTGCCAAAGAGCTTTCCAACGAGGCACGGCTTTCCCTCCTGGCTCTTCGGGCGTGGGAGCTGTGGCCAGAGCCGCGGCCCTACCGGAAAATGCTTCGCAGGCTGGCGCGGCGGCGCCAGGTGGGCGCCGGTGGCACCGAGGCTGACGGCCGCCGCAAAGCCCGCAGCCCCACGGGCTGTGGGGCCACGCGAGCGGCTGCCAAAGAGCTTTCCAACGAGGCACGGCTTTCCCTCCTGGCTCTTCGGGCGTGGGAGCTGTGGCCAGAGCCGCGGCCCTACCGGAAAATGCTTCGCAGGCTGGCGCGGCGGCGCCACGTGGGCGCCGGTGGCGCCGAGGCTGACGGCCGCCGCAAAGCCCGCAGCCCCACGGGCTGTGGGGCCACGCGAGCGGCTGCCAAAGAGCTTTCCAACGAGGCACGGCTTTCCCTCCTGGCTCTTCGGGCGTGGGAGCTGTGGCCAGAGCCGCGGCCCTACCGGAAAATGCTTCGCAGGCTGGCTCGGCGGTGCCAGGTGGGCGCCGGTGGCGCCGAGGCTGACGGCCGCCGCAAAGCCCGCAGCCCCACGGGCTGTGGGGCCACGCGAGCGGCTGCCAAAGAGCTTTCCAACGAGGCACGGCTTTCCCTCCTGGCTCTTCGGGCGTGGGAGCTGTGGCCAGAGCCGCGGCCCTACCGGAAAATGCTTCGCAGGCTGGCTCGGCGGCGCCAGGTGGGCGCCGGTGGCGCCGAGGCTGATGGCCGCCGCAAAGCCCGCAGCCCCACGGGCTGTGGGGCCACGCGAGCAGCTGCCAAAGAGCTTTCCAACGAGGCACGGCTTTCCCTCCTGGCTCTTTGGGCGTGGGAGCTGTGGCCAGAGCCGCGGCCCTACCGGAAAATGCTTCGCAGGCTGGCTCGGCGGCGCCAGGTGGGCGCCGGTGGCGCCGAGGCTGACGGCCGCCGCAAAGCCCGCAGCCCCACGGGCTGTGGGGCCACGCGAGCGGCTGCCAAAGAGCTTTCCAACGAGGCACGGCTTTCCCTCCTGGCTCTTCAGGCGTGGGAGCTGTGGCCAGAGCCGCGGCCCTACCGGAAAATGCTTCGCAGGCTGGCTCGGCGGCGCCAGGTAGGCGCCGGTGGCGCCGAGGCTGACGGCCGCCGCAAAGCCCGCAGCCCCACGGGCTGTGGGGCCACGCGAGCGGCTGCCAAAGAGCTTTCCAACGAGGCACGGCTTTCCCTCCTGGCTCTTCGGGCGTGGGAGCTGTGGCCAGAGCCGCGGCCCTACCGGAAAACGCTTCGCAGGCTGGCTCGGCGGCGCCACGTGGGCGGCGGTGGCACCGAGGCTGACGGCCGCCGCAAAGCCCGCAGCCCCACGGGCTGTGGGGCCACGCGAGCGGCTGCCAAAGAGCTTTCCAACGAGGCACGGCTTTCCCTCCTGGCTCTTCGGGCGTGGGAGCTGTGGCCAGAGCCGCGGCCCTACCGGAAAATACTTCGCAGGCTGGCTCAGCGGCGCCAGGTGGGCGCCGGTGGCGCCGAGGCTGACGGCCGCCGCAAAGCCCGCAGCCCCACGGGCTGTGGGGCCACGCGAGCGGCTGCCAAAGAGCTTTCCAACGAGGCACGGCTTTCCCTCCTGGCTCTTCGGGCATGGGAGCTGTGGCCAGAGCCGCGGCCCTACCGGAAAATGCTTCGCAGGCTGGCTCGTCGGCGCCAGGTGGGCGCTGGTATCACCGAGGCTGACGGCCGCCGCAAAGCCCGCAGCCCCACGGGCTGTGGGGCCACGCGAGCGGCTGCCAAAGAGCTTTCCAACGAGGCACGGCTTTCCCTCCTGGCTCTTCGGGCGTGGGAGCTGTGGCCAGAGCCGTGGCCCTACTGGAAAATGCTTCGCAGGCTGGCTCGGCGGCGCCAGGTGGGCGCCGGTGGCACCGAGGCTGACGGCCGCCGCAAAGCCCGCAGCCCCACGGGCTGTGGGGCCACGCGAGCGGCTGCCAAAGAGCTTTCCAACGAGGCACGGCTTTCCCTCCTGGCTCTTCGGGCGTGGGAGCTGTGGCCAGAGCCGCAGCCCTACCGGAAAATGCTTCGCAGGCTGGCTCGGAGGCGCCAGGTGGGCGCCGGTGGCGCCGAGGCTGACGGCCGCCGCAAAGCCCGCAGCCCCACGGGCTGTGGGGCCACGCGAGCCCCTGCCAAAGAGCTTTCCAACGAGGCACGGCTTTCCCTCCTGGCTCTTCTGGCGTGGGAGCTGTCGCCAGAGCCGCGGCCCTACCGGAAAATGCTTCGCAGGCTGGCACGGTGGCACCACGTGGGCACCGGTGGCGCCGAGGCTGACGGCCGCCGCAAAGCCCGCAGCCCCACGGGATGTGGGGCCACGCGAGCGGCTGCCAAAGAGCTTTCCAACGAGGCACGGCTTTCCCTCCTGGCTCTTCGGGCGTGGGAGCTGTGGCCAGAGCCGCGGCCCTACCGGAAAATGCTTCGCAGGCTGGCTCGGCGGCGCCAGGTGGGCGCCGGTGGCACCGAGGCTGACGGCCGCCGCAAAGCCCGCAGCCCCACGGGCTGTGGGGCCACGCGAGCGGCTGCCAAAGAGCTTTCCAACGAGGCACGGCTTTCCCTCCTGGCTCTTCGGGCGTGGGAGCTGTGGCCAGAGCCGCGGCCCTACCCGAAAATTCTTCTCAGGCTGGCTCGGCGGCGCCAGGTGGGCGCCGGTGGCGCCGAGGCTGACGGCCGCCGCAAAGCCCGCAGCCCCACGGGCTGTGGGGCCACGCGAGCGGCTGCCAAAGAGCTTTCCAACGAGGCACGGCTTTCCCTCCTGGCTCTTCGGGCGTGGGAGCTGTGGCCAGAGCCGCGGCCCTACCGGAAAATGCTTCGCAGGCTGGCTCGGCGGCGCCAGGTGGGCGCCGGTGGCGCCGAGGCTGACGGCCGCCGCAAAGCCCGCAGCCCCACGGGCTGTGGGGCCACGCGAGCGGCTGCCAAAGAGCTTTCCAACGAGGCACGGCTTTCCCTCCTGGCTCTTCGGGCATGGGAGCTGTGGCCAGAGCCGCGGCCCTACCGGAAAATGCTTCGCAGGCTGGCTCGTCGGCGCCAGGTGAGCGCTGGTATCACCGAGGCTGACGGCCGCCGCAAAGCCCGCAGCCCCACGGGCTGTGGGGCCACGCGAGCGGCTGCCAAAGAGCTTTCCAACGAGGCACGGCTTTCCCTCCTGGCTCTTTGGGCGTGGGAGCTGTCGCCAGAGCCGCGGCCCTACCGGAAAATGCTTCGCAGGCTGGCACGGTGGCACCACGTGGGCACCGGTGGCGCCGAGGCTGACGGCCGCCGCAAAGCCCGCAGCCCCACGGGCTGTGGGGCCACGTGAGCGGCTGCCAAAGAGCTTTCCAACGAGGCACGGCTTTCCCTCCTGGCTCTTCGGGCGTGGGAGCTGTGGCCAGAGCCGCGGCCCTACCGGAAAATGCTTTGCAGGCTGGCTCGGCGGAACCACGTGGGCGCCGGTGGCGCCGAGGCTGACGGCCGCCGCAAAGCCCGCAGCCCCACGGGCTGTGGGGCCACGCGAGCGGCTGCCAAAGAGCTTTCCAACGAGGCACGGCTTTCCCTCCTGGCTCTTCGGGCGTGGGAGCTGTGGCCAGAGCCGCGGCCCTACCGGAAAATGCTTCGCAGGCTGGCGCGGCGGCGCCAGGTGGGCGCCGGTGGCGCCGAGGCTGACGGCCGCCGCAAAGCCCGCAGCCCCACGGGCTGTGGGGCCACGCGAGCGGCTGCCAAAGAGCTTTCCAACGAGGCACGGCTTTCCCTCCTGGCTCTTCGGGCGTGGGAGCTGTGGCCAGAGCCGCGGCCCTACCGGAAAATGCTTCGCAGGCTGGCGCGGCGGCGCCAGGTGGGCGCCGGTGGCGCCGAGGCTGACGGCCGCCGCAAAGCCCGCAGCCCCACGGGCTGTGGGGCCACGCGAGCGGCTGCCAAAGAGCTTTCCAACGAGGCACGGCTTTCCCTCCTGGCTCTTCGGGCGTGGGAGCTGTGGCCAGAGCCGCGGCCCTACCGGAAAATGCTTCGCAGGCTGGCTCGGCGGCAACACGTGGGCGCCGGTGGCACCGAGGCTGACGGCCGCCGCAAAGCCCGCAGCCCCACGGGCTGTGGGGCCACGCGAGCGGCTGCCAAAGAGCTTTCCAACGAGGCACGGCTTTCCCTCCTGGCTCTTCGGGCGTGGGAGCTGTGGCCAGAGCCGCGGCCCTACCCGAAAATGCTTCTCAGGCTGGCTCGGCGGCGCCAGGTGGGCGCCGGTGGCGCCGAGGCCGACGGCCGCCGCAAAGCCCGCAGCCCCACGGGCTGTGGGGCCACGCGAGCGGCTGCCAAAGAGCTTTCCAACGAGGCACGGCTTTCCCTCCTGGCTCTTCGGGCGTGGGAGCTGTGGCCAGAGCCGCGGCCCTACCGGAAAATGCTTCGCAGGCTGGCTCGGGGACGCCAGGTGGGCGCCGGTGGCGCCGAGGCTGACGGCCGCCGCAAAGCCCGCAGCCCCACGGGCTGTGGGGCCACGCGAGCGGCTGCCAAAGAGCTTTCCAACGAGGCACGGCTTTCCCTCCTGGCTCTTCAGGCGTGGGAGCTGTGGCCAGAGCCGCGGCCCTACCGGAAAATGCTTCGCAGGCTGGCTCGGCGGCGCCAGGTGGGCGCCGGTGGCGCCGAGGCTGACGGCCGCCGCAAAGCCCGCAGCCCCACGGGCTGTGGGGCCACGCGAGCGGCTGCCAAAGAGCTTTCCAACGAGGCACGGCTTTCCCTCCTGGCTCTTCAGGCGTGGGAGCTGTGGCCAGAGCCGCGGCCCTACCGGAAAATGCTTCGCAGGCTGGCTCGGCGGCGCCAGGTGGGCGCCGGTGGCGCCGAGGCTGACGGCCGCCGCAAAGCCCGCAGCCCCACGGGCTGTGGGGCCACGCGAGCCCCTGCCAAAGAGCTTTCCAACGAGGCACGGCTTTCCCTCCTGGCTCTTCGGGCGTGGGAGCTGTGGCCAGAGCCGCGGCCCTACCGGAAAATGCTTCGCAGGCTGGCGCGGCGGCGCCACGTGGGCGGCGGTGGCGCCGAGGCTGACGGCCGCCGCAAAGCCCGCAGCCCCACGGGCTGTGGGGCCACGCGAGCGGCTGCCAAAGAGCTTTCCAACGAGGCACGGCTTTCCCTCCTGGCTCTTCGGGCGTGGGAGCTGTGGCCAGAGCCGTGGCCCTACCGGAAAATGCTTCGCAGGCTGGCTCGGCAGCGCCAGGTGGGCGCCGTTGGCACCGAGGCTGACGGCCGCCGCAAAGCCCGCAGCCCCACGGGCTGTGGGGCCACGCGAGCGGCTGCCAAAGAGCTTTCCAACGAGGCACGGCTTTCCCTCCTGGCTCTTCGGGCGTGGGAGCTGTCGCCAGAGCCGCAGCCCTACCGGAAAATGCTTCGCAGGCTGCCTCGGCGGCGCCAGGTGGGCGCCGGTGTCGCCGAGGCTGACGGCCGCCGCAAAGCCCGCAGCCCCACGGGCTGTGGGGCCACGCGAGCGGCTGCCAAAGAGCTTTCCAACGAGGCACGGCTTTCCCTCCTGGCTCTTTGGGCGTGGGAGCTGTGGCCAGAGCCGCGGCCCTACCGGAAAATGCTTCGCAGGCTGGCGCGGCGTCGCCAGGTGGGCGGCGGTGGCGCCGAGGCTGACGGCCGCCGCAAAGCCCGCAGCCCCACGGGCTGTGGGGCCACGCGAGCGGCTGCCAAAGAGCTTTCCAACGAGGCACGGCTTTCCCTCCTGGCTCTTCGGGCGTGGGAGCTGTGGCCAGAGCCGCGGCCCTACCGGAAAATGCTTCGCAGGCTGACTCAGCGGCGCCAGGTGGGCGCCGGTGGCGCCGAGGCTGACGGCCGCCGCAAAGCCCGCAGCCCCACGGGCTGTGGGGCCACGCGAGCGGCTGCCAAAGAGCTTTCCAACGAGGCACGGCTTTCCCTCCTGGCTCTTCGGGCATGGGAGCTGTGGCCAGAGCCGCGGCCCTACCCGAAAATGCTTCTCAGGCTGGCTCGGCGGCGCCAGGTGGGCGCCGGTGGCGCCGAGGCTGACGGCCGCCGCAAAGCCCGCAGCCCCACGGGCTGTGGGGCCACGCGAGCGGCTGCCAAAGAGCTTTCCAACGAGGCACGGCTTTCCCTCCTGGCTCTTCGGGCGTGGGAGCTGTGGCCAGAGCCGCGGCCCTACCGGAAAATGCTTCGCAGGCTGGCTCGGCGACGCCAGGTGGGCGGCGGTGGCGCCGAGGCTGACGGCCGCCGCAAAGCCTGCAGCCCCACGGGCTGTGGGGCCACGCGAGCGGCTGCCAAAGAGCTTTCCAACGAGGCACGGCTTTCCCTCCTGGCTCTTCAGGCGTGGGAGCTGTGGCCAGAGCCGCGGCCCTACCGGAAAATGCTTCGCAGGCTGGCTCGGCGGCGCCAGGTGGGCGCCGGTGGCGCCGAGGCTGACGGCCGCCGCAAAGCCCGCAGCCCCACGGGCTGTGGGGCCACGCGAGCGGCTGCCAAAGAGCTTTCCAACGAGGCACGGCTTTCCCTCCTGGCTCTTCAGGCGTGGGAGCTGTGGCCAGAGCCGCGGCCCTACCGGAAAATGCTTCGCAGGCTGGCTCGGCGGCGCCAGGTGGGCGCCGGTGGCGCCGAGGCTGACGGCCGCCGCAAAGCCCGCAGCCCCACGGGCTGTGGGGCCACGCGAGCCCCTGCCAAAGAGCTTTCCAACGAGGCACGGCTTTCCCTCCTGGCTCTTCGGGCGTGGGAGCTGTGGCCAGAGCCGCGGCCCTACCGGAAAATGCTTCGCAGGCTGGCGCGGCGGCGCCACGTGGGCGGCGGTGGCGCCGAGGCTGATGGCCGCCGCAAAGCCCGCAGCCCCACGGGCTGTGGGGCCACGCGAGCGGCTGCCAAAGAGCTTTCCAACGAGGCACGGCTTTCCCTCCTGGCTCTTCGGGCGTGGGAGCTGTGGCCAGAGCCACGGCCCTACCGGAAAATGCTTCGCAGGCTGGCTCGGCGGCGCCAGGTGGGCGCCGTTGGCACCGAGGCTGACGGCCGCCGCAAAGCCCGCAGCCCCACGGGCTGTGGGGCCACGCGAGCGGCTGCCAAAGAGCTTTCCAACGAGGCACGGCTTTCCCTCCTGGCTCTTCGGGCGTGGGAGCTGTCGCCAGAGCCGCAGCCCTACCGGAAAATGCTTCGCAGGCTGGCTCGGCGGCGCCAGGTGGGCGCCGGTGGCGCCGAGGCTGACGGCCGCCGCAAAGCCCGCAGCCCCACGGGCTGTGGGGCCACGCGAGCGGCTGCCAAAGAGCTTTCCAACGAGGCACGGCTTTCCCTCCTGGCTCTTTGGGCGTGGGAGCTGTGGCCAGAGCCGCGGCCCTACCGGAAAATGCTTCGCAGGCTGGCGCGGCGGCGCCAGGTGGGCGGCGGTGGCGCCGAGGCTGACGGCCGCCGCAAAGCCCGCAGCCCCATGGGCTGTGGGGCCACGCGAGCGGCTGCCAAAGAGCTTTCCAACGAGGCACGGCTTTCCCTCCTGGCTCTTCGGGCGTGGGAGCTGTGGCCAGAGCCGCGGCCCTACCGGAAAATGCTTCGCAGGCTGGCTCGTCGGCGCCAGGTGGGCGCTGGTATCACCGAGGCTGACGGCCGCCGCAAAGCCCGCAGCCCCACGGGCTATGGGGCCACGCGAGCGGCTGCCAAAGAGGTTTCCAACGAGGCACGGCTTTCCCTCCTGGCTCTTTGGGCGTGGGAGCTGTGGCCAGAGCCGCGGCCCTACCGGAAAATGCTTCGCAGGCTGGCTCGGCGGCGCCAGGTGGGCGCCGGTGACGCTGAGGCTGACGGCCGCCGCAAAGCCCGCAGCCCCACGGGCTGTGGGGCCACGCGAGCGGCTGCCAAAGAGCTTTCCAACGAGGCACGGCTTTCCCTCCTGGCTCTTCGGGCGTGGGAGCTGTCGCCAGAGACGCGGCCCTACCGGAAAATGCTTCGCAGGCTGGCGCGGCGGCGCCAGGTGGGCGCCGGTGGCGCCGAGGCTGACGGCCGCCGCAAAGCCCGCAGCCCCACGGGCTGTGGGGCCACGCGAGCGGCTGCCAAAGAGCTTTCCAACGAGGCACGGCTTTCCCTCCTGGCTCTTCGGGCGTGGGAGCTGTGGCCAGACCCGCGGCCCTACCGGAAAATGCTTCGCAGGCTGGCTCGGCGGCGCCAGGTGGGCGCCGGTGGCACCGACGCTGACGGCCGCCGCAAAGCCCGCAGCCCCACGGGCTGTGGGGCCACGCGAGCGGCTGCCAAAGAGCTTTCCAACGAGGCACGGCTTTCCCTCCTGGCTCTTCAGGCGTGGGAGCTGTGGCCAGAGCCGCGGCCCTACCGGAAAATGCTTCGCAGGCTGGCTCGGCGGCGCCAGGTGGGCGCCGGTGGCGCCGAGGCTGACGGCCGCCGCAAAGCCCGCAGCCCCACGGGCTGTGGGGCCACGCGAGCGGCTGCCAAAGAGCTTTCCAACGAGGCACGGCTTTCCCTCCTGGCTCTTCAGGCGTGGGAGCTGTGGCCAGAGCCGCGGCCCTACCGGAAAATGCTTCGCAGGCTGGCTCGGCGGCGCCAGGTGGGCGCCGGTGGCGCCGAGGCTGACGGCCGCCGCAAAGCCCGCAGCCCCACGGGCTGTGGGGCCACGCGAGCGGCTGCCAAAGAGCTTTCCAACGAGGCACGGCTTTCCCTCCTGGCTCTTCGGGCGTGGGAGCTGTGGCCAGAGCCACGGCCCTACCGGAAAATGCTTCGCAGGCTGGCTCGGCGGCGCCAGGTGGGCGCCGTTGGCACCGAGGCTGACGGCCGCCGCAAAGCCCGCAGCCCCACGGGCTGTGGGGCCACGCGAGCGGCTGCCAAAGAGCTTTCCAACGAGGCACGGCTTTCCCTCCTGGCTCTTTGGGCGTGGGAGCTGTGGCCAGAGCCGCGGCCCTACCGGAAAATGCTTCGCAGGCTGGCGCGGCGGCGCCAGGTGGGCGGCGGTGGCGCCGAGGCTGACGGCCGCCGCAAAGCCCGCAGCCCCACGGGCTGTGGGGCCACGCGAGCGGCTGCCAAAGAGCTTTCCAACGAGGCACGGCTTTCCCTCCTGGCTCTTCGGGCGTGGGAGCTGTGGCCAGAGCCGCGGCCCTACCGGAAAATGCTTCGCAGGCTGGCTCGTCGGCGCCAGGTGGGCGCTGGTATCACCGAGGCTGACGGCCGCCGCAAAGCCCGCAGCCCCACGGGCTGTGGGGCCACGCGAGCGGCTGCCAAAGAGGTTTCCAACGAGGCACGGCTTTCCCTCCTGGCTCTTCGGGCGTGGGAGCTGTGGCCAGAGCCGCGGCCCTACCGGAAAATGCTTCTCAGGCTGGCTCGGCGGCGCCAGGTGGGCGCCGGTGGCGCCGAGGCTGACGGCCGCCGCAAAGCCCGCAGCCCCACGGGCTGTGGGGCCACGCGAGCGGCTGCCAAAGAGCTTTCCAACGAGGCACGGCTTTCCCTCCTGGCTCTTCGGGCGTGGGAGCTGTGGCCAGAGCCGCGGCCCTACCGGAAAATGCTTCGCAGGCTGGCTCGGCGGCGCCAGGTGGGCGGCGGTGGCGCCGAGGCTGACGGCCGCCGCAAAGCCCGCAGCCCCACGGGCTGTGGGGCCACGCGAGCGGCTGCCAAAGAGCTTTCCAACGAGGCACGGCTTTCCCTCCTGGCTCTTCAGGCGTGGGAGCTGTGGCCAGAGCCGCGGCCCTACCGGAAAATGCTTCGCAGGCTGGCTCGGCGGCGCCAGGTGGGCGCCGGTGGCGCCGAGGCTGACGGCCGCCGCAAAGCCCGCAGCCCCACGGGCTATGGGGCCACGCGAGCGGCTGCCAAAGAGCTTTCCAACGAGGCACGGCTTTCCCTCCTGGCTCTTCAGGCGTGGGAGCTGTGGCCAGAGCCGCGGCCCTACCGGAAAATGCTTCGCAGGCTGGCTCGGCGGCGCCAGGTGGGCGCCGGTGGCGCCGAGGCTGACGGCCGCCGCAAAGCCCGCAGCCCCACGGGCTGTGGGGCCACGCGAGCGGCTGCCAAAGAGCTTTCCAACGAGGCACGGCTTTCCCTCCTGGCTCTTCGGGCGTGGGAGCTGTGGCCAGAGACGCGGCCCTACCGGAAAATGCTTCGCAGGCTGGCGCGGCGGCGCCACGTGGGCGGCGGTGGCGCCGAGGCTGACGGCCGCCGCAAAGCCCGCAGCCCCACGGGCTGTGGGGCCACGCGAGCGGCTGCCAAAGTGCTTTCCAACGAGGCACGGCTTTCCCTCCTGGCTCTTTGGGCGTGGGAGCTGTGGCCAGAGCCGTGGCCCTACCGGAAAATGCTTCGCAGGCTGGCTCGGCGGCGCCAGGTGGGCGCCGGTGGCGCCGAGGCTGACGGCCGCCGCAAAGCCCGCAGCCCCACGGGCTGTGGGGCCACGCGAGCGGCTGCCAAAGAGCTTTCCAACGAGGCACGGCTTTCCCTCCTGGCTCTTTGGGCGTGGGAGCTGTGGCCAGAGCCGCGGCCCTACCGGAAATTGCTTCGCAGGCTGGCGCGGCGGCGCCAGGTGGGCGGCGGTGGCGCCGAGGCTGACGGCCGCCGCAAAGCCCGCAGCCCCACGGGCTGTGGGGCCACGCGAGCGGCTGCCAAAGAGCTTTCCAACGAGGCACGGCTTTCCCTCCTGGCTCTTCGGGCGTGGGAGCTGTGGCCAGAGCCGCGGCCCTACCGGAAAATGCTTCGCAGGCTGACTCAGCGGCGCCAGGTGGGCGCCGGTGGCGCCGAGGCTGACGGCCGCCGCAAAGCCCGCAGCCCCACGGGCTGTGGGGCCACGCGAGCGGCTGCCAAAGAGCTTTGCAACGAGGCACGGCTTTCCCTCCTGTCTCTTCGGGCGAGGGAGCTGTGGCCAGAGCCGCGGCCCTACCGGAAAATGCTTCGCAGGCTGGCTCGTCGGCGCCAGGTGGGCGCCGGTGGCGCCGAGGCTGACGGCTGCCGCAAAGCCCGCAGCCCCACGGGCTGTGGGGCCACGCGAGCGGCTGCCAAAGAGCTTTCCAACGAGGCACGGCTTTCCCTCCTGGCTCTTCGGGCGTGGGAGCTGTGGCCAGACCCGCGGCCCTACCGGAAAATGCTTCTCAGGCTGGCTCGGCGGCGCCAGGTGGGCGCCGGTGACAACGAGGCTGACGGCCGCCGCAAAGCCCGCAGCCCCACGGGCTGTGGGGCCACGCGAGCGGCTGCCAAAGAGCTTTCCAACGAGGCACGGCTTTCCCTCCTGGCTCTTCGGGCGTGGGAGCTGTGGCCAGACCCGCGGCCCTACTGGAAAATGCTTCGGGGGCTGGCGCGGCGGCGCCAGGTGGGCGCCGGTGGCGCCGAGGCTGACAGCCGCCGGAAAGCCCGCAGCCCCACGGGCTGTGGGGCCACGCGAGCGGCTGCCAAAGAGCTTTCCAACGAGGCACGGCTTTCCCTCCTGGCTCTTCGGGCGTGGGAGCTGTGGCCAGACCCGCGGCCCTACCGGAAAATGCTTCGCAGGCTGGCACGGCGGCACCACGTGGGCGCCGGTGGCGCCGAGGCTGACGGCCGCCGCAAAGCCCGCAGCCCCACGGGCTGTGGGGCCACGCGAGCGGCTGCCAAAGAGCTTTCCAACGAGGCACGGCTTTCCCTCCTGGCTCTTCGGGCGTGGGAGCTGTGGCCAGAGCCGCGGCCCTACCGGAAAATGCTTCTCAGGCTGGCTCGGCGGCGCCAGGTGGGCGCCGGTGACGACGAGGCTGACGGCCGCCGCAAAGCCCGCAGCCCCACGGGCTGTGGGGCCACGCGAGCGGCTGCCAAAGAGCTTTCCAACGAGGCACGGCTTTCCCTCCTGGCTCTTCGGGCGTGGGAGCTGTGGCCAGACCCGCGGCCCTACTGGAAAATGCTTCGGGGGCTGGCGCGGCGGCGCCAGGTGGGCGCCGGTGGCGCCGAGGCTGACGGCCGCCGCAAAGCCCGCAGCCCCACGGGATGTGGGGCCACGCGAGCGGCTGCCAAAGAGCTTTCCAACGAGGCACGGCTTTCCCTCCTGGCTCTTCGGGCGTGGGAGCTGTGGCCAGAGCCGCGGCCCTACCGGAAAATGCTTCGCAGGCTGACTCAGCGGCGCCAGGTGGGCGCCGGTGGCGCCGAGGCTGACGGCCGCCGCAGAGCCCGCAGCCCCACGGGCTGTGGGGCCACGCGAGCGGCTGCCAAAGAGCTTTCCAACGAGGCACGGCTTTCCCTCCTGGCTCTTCGGGCATGGGAGCTGTGGCCAGAGCCGCGGCCCTACCGGAAAATGCTTCGCAGGCTGGCTCGTCGGCGCCAGGTGGGCGCCGGTGGCGCCGAGGCTGACGGCCGCCGCAAAGCCCGCAGCCCCACGGGCTGTGGGGCCACGCGAGCGGCTGCCAAAGAGCTTTCCAACGAGGCACGGCTTTCCCTCCTGGCTCTTCGGGCGTGGGAGCTGTGGCCAGACCCGCGGCCCTACCGGAAAATGCTTCTCAGGCTGGCTCGGCGGCGCCAGGTGGGCGCCGGTGACAACGAGGCTGACGGCCGCCGCAAAGCCCGCAGCCCCACGGGCTGTGGGGCCACGCGAGCGGCTGCCAAAGAGCTTTCCAACGAGGCACGGCTTTCCCTCCTGGCTCTTCGGGCGTGGGAGCTGTGGCCAGACCCGCGGCCCTACCGGAAAATGCTTCTCAGGCTGGCGCGGCGGCGCCAGGTGGGCGCCGGTGGCGCCGAGGCTGACAGCCGCCGGAAAGCCCGCAGCCCCACGGGCTGTGGGGCCACGCGAGCGGCTGCCAAAGAGCTTTCCAACGAGGCACGGCTTTCCCTCCTGGCTCTTCGGGCGTGAGAGCTGTGGCCAGAGCCGCGGCCCTACCGGAAAATGCTTCGCAGGCTGGCACGGCGGCACCACGTGGGCGCCGGTGGCGCCGAGGCTGACGGCCGCCGCAAAGCCCGCAGCCCCACGGGCTGTGGGGCCACGCGAGCGGCTGCCAAAGAGCTTTCCAACGAGGCACGGCTTTCCCTCCTGGCTCTTCGGGCGTGGGAGCTGTGGCCAGAGCCGCGGCCCTACCGGAAAATGCTTCGCAGGCTGGCTCGGCGGCGCCAGGTGGGCACCGGTGACGACGAGGCTGACGGCCGCCGCAAAGCCCGCAGCCCCACGGGCTGTGGGGCCACGCGAGCGGCTGCCAAAGAGCTTTCCAACGAGGCACGGCTTTCCCTCCTGGCTCTTCGGGCGTGGGAGCTGTGGCCAGACCCGCGGCCCTACTGGAAAATGCTTCGGGGGCTGGCGCGGCGGCGCCAGGTGGGCGCCGGTGGCGCCGAGGCTGACAGCCGCCGCAAAGCCCGCAGCCCCACGGGCTGTGGGGCCACGCGAGCGGCTGCCAAAGAGCTTTCCAACGAGGCACGGCTTTCCCTCCTGGCTCTTCGGGCGTGGGAGCTGTGGCCAGAGCCGCAGCCCTACCGGAAAATGCTTCGCAGGCTGGCTCAGAGGCGCCAGGTGGGCGCCGGTGGCGCCGAGGCTGACGGCCGCCGCAAAGCCCGCAGCCCCACGGGCTGTGGGGCCACGCGAGCGGCTGCCAAAGAGCTTTCCAACGAGGCACGGCTTTCCCTCCTGGCTCTTTGGGCGTGGGAGCTGTGGCCAGAGCCGCGGCCCTACCGGAAAATGCTTCGCAGGCTGCCTCGGCGGCGCCAGGTGGGCGCCGGTGGCGCCGAGGCTGACGGCCGCCGCAAAGCCCGCAGCCCCACGGGCTGTGGGGCCACGCGAGCGGCTGCCAAAGAGCTTTCCAACGAGGCACGGCTTTCCCTCCTGGCTCTTTGGGCGTGGGAGCTGTGGCCAGAGCCGCGGCCCTACCGGAAAATGCTTCGCAGGCTGGCTCGGCGGCGCCAGGTGGGCGGCGGTGACGCTGAGGCTGACGGCCGCCGCAAAGCCCGCAGCCCCACGGGCTGTGGGGCCACGCGAGCGGCTGCCAAAGAGCTTTCCAACGAGGCACGGCTTTCCCTCCTGGCTCTTCGGACGTGGGAGCTGTCACCAGAGCCGCGGCCCTACCGGAAAATGCTTCGGGGGCTGGCGCGGCGGCGCCAGGTGGGCGCCGGTGGCGCCGAGGCTGACGGCCGCCACAAAGCCCGCAGCCCCACGGGCTGTGGGGCCACGCGAGCGGCTGCCAAAGAGCTTTCCAACGAGGCACGGCTTTCCCTCCTGGCTCTTCGGGCGTGGGAGCTGTGGCCAGAGCCGCGGCCCTACCGGAAAATGCTTCGCAGGCTGGCTCGGCGGCGCCAGGTGGGCGCCGGTGGCGCCGAGGCTGACGGCCGCCGCAAAGCCCGCAGCCCCACGGGCTGTGGGGCCACGCGAGCGGCTGCCAAAGAGCTTTCCAACGAGGCACGGCTTTCCCTCCTGGCTCTTCGGGCGTGGGAGCTGTGGCCAGAGCCGCGGCCCTACCGGAAAATGCTTCGCAGGCTGGCTCGGCGGCGCCAGGTGGGCGCCGGTGACACCGAGGCTGACGGCCGCCGCAAAGCCCGCAGCCCCACGGGCTGTGGGGCCACGCGAGCGGCTGCCAAAGAGCTTTCCAACGAGGCACGGCTTTCCCTCCTGGCTCTTCGGGCGTGGGAGCTGTGGCCAGAGCCGCGGCCCTACCGGAAAATGCTTCGCAGGCTGGCTCGGCGGCGCCAGGTGGGCGCCGGTGGCACCGAGGCTGACGGCCGCCGCAAAGCCCGCAGCCCCACGGGCTGTGGGGCCACGCGAGCGGCTGCCAAAGTGCTTTCCAACGAGGCACGGCTTTCCCTCCTGGCTCTTCGGGCGTGGGAGCTGTGGCCAGAGCCGCGGCCCTACCGGAAAATGCTTCGCAGGCTGGCTCGGTGGCGCCAGGTGGGCGCCGTTGGCGCCGAGGCTGATGGCCGCCGCAAAGCCCGCAGCCCCACGGGCTGTGGGGCCACGCGAGCGGCTGCCAAAGAGCTTTCCAACGAGGCATGGCTTTCCCTCCTGGCTCTTCGGGCGTGGGAGCTGTGGCCAGACCCGCGGCCCTACTGGAAAATGCTTCGGGGGCTGGCGCGGCGGCGCCAGGTGGGCGCCGGTGGCGCCGAGGCTGACGGCCGCCGCAAAGCCCGCAGCCCCACGGGCTGTGGGGCCACGCGAGCGGCTGCCAAAGAGCTTTCCAACGAGGCATGGCTTTCCCTCCTGGCTCTTCGTGTGTGGGAGCTGTGGCCAGACCCGCGGCCCTACTGGAAAATGCTTCGGGGGCTGGCGCGGCGGCGCCAGGTGGGCGCCGGTGGCGCCGAGGCTGACGGCCGCCGCAAAGCCCGCAGCCCCATGGGCTGTGGGGCCACGCGAGCGGCTGCCAAAGAGCTTTCCAACGAGACACGGCTTTCCCTCCTGGCTCTTCGGGCATGGGAGCTGTGGCCAGAGCCGCGGCCCTACCGGAAAATGCTTCGCAGGCTGGCTCGTCGGCGCCAGGTGGGCGCCGGTGGCGCCGAGGCTGACGGCCGCCGCAAAGCCCGCAGCCCCACGGGCTGTGGGGCCACGCGAGCGGCTGCCAAAGAGCTTTCCAACGAGGCACGGCTTTCCCTCCTGGCTCTTCGGGCGTGGGAGCTGTGGCCAGACCCGCGGCCCTACCGGAAAATGCTTCTCAGGCTGGCTCGGCGGCGCCAGGTGGGCGCCGGTGACAACGAGGCTGACGGCCGCCGCAAAGCCCGCAGCCCCACGGGCTGTGGGGCCACGCGAGCGGCTGCCAAAGAGCTTTCCAACGAGGCACGGCTTTCCCTCCTGGCTCTTCGGGCGTGGGAGCTGTGGCCAGACCCGCGGCCCTACCGGAAAATGCTTCGCAGGCTGGCACGGCGGCACCACGTGGGCGCCGGTGGCGCCGAGGCTGACGGCCGCCGCAAAGCCCGCAGCCCCACGGGCTGTGGGGCCACGCGAGCGGCTGCCAAAGAGCTTTCCAACGAGGCACGGCTTTCCCTCCTGGCTCTTCGGGCGTGGGAGCTGTGGCCAGAGCCGCGGCCCTACCGGAAAATGCTTCTCAGGCTGGCTCGGCGGCGCCAGGTGGGCGCCGGTGACGACGAGGCTGACGGCCGCCGCAAAGCCCGCAGCCCCACGGGCTGTGGGGCCACGCGAGCGGCTGCCAAAGAGCTTTCCAACGAGGCACGGCTTTCCCTCCTGGCTCTTCGGGCGTGGGAGCTGTGGCCAGACCCGCGGCCCTACTGGAAAATGCTTCGGGGGCTGGCGCGGCGGCGCCAGGTGGGCGCCGGTGGCGCCGAGGCTGACAGCCGCCACAAAGCCCGCAGCCCCACGGGATGTGGGGCCACGCGAGCGGCTGCCAAAGAGCTTTCCAACGAGGCACGGCTTTCCCTCCTGGCTCTTCGGGCGTGGGAGCTGTGGCCAGAGCCGCGGCCCTACCGGAAAATGCTTCGCAGGCTGACTCAGCGGCGCCAGGTGGGCGCCGGTGGCGCCGAGGCTGACGGCCGCCGCAGAGCCCGCAGCCCCACGGGCTGTGGGGCCACGCGAGCGGCTGCCAAAGAGCTTTCCAACGAGGCACGGCTTTCCCTCCTGGCTCTTCGGGCATGGGAGCTGTGGCCAGAGCCGCGGCCCTACCGGAAAATGCTTCGCAGGCTGGCTCGTCGGCGCCAGGTGGGCGCCGGTGGCGCCGAGGCTGACGGCCGCCGCAAAGCCCGCAGCCCCACGGGCTGTGGGGCCACGCGAGCGGCTGCCAAAGAGCTTTCCAACGAGGCACGGCTTTCCCTCCTGGCTCTTCGGGCGTGGGAGCTGTGGCCAGACCCGCGGCCCTACCGGAAAATGCTTCTCAGGCTGGCTCGGCGGCGCCAGGTGGGCGCCGGTGACAACGAGGCTGACGGCCGCCGCAAAGCCCGCAGCCCCACGGGCTGTGGGGCCACGCGAGCGGCTGCCAAAGAGCTTTCCAACGAGGCACGGCTTTCCCTCCTGGCTCTTCGGGCGTGGGAGCTGTGGCCAGACCCGCGGCCCTACCGGAAAATGCTTCTCAGGCTGGCGCGGCGGCGCCAGGTGGGCGCCGGTGGCGCCGAGGCTGACAGCCGCCGGAAAGCCCGCAGCCCCACGGGCTGTGGGGCCACGCGAGCGGCTGCCAAAGAGCTTTCCAACGAGGCACGGCTTTCCCTCCTGGCTCTTCGGGCGTGGGAGCTGTGGCCAGAGCCGCGGCCCTACCGGAAAATGCTTCGCAGGCTGGCACGGCGGCACCACGTGGGCGCCGGTGGCGCCGAGGCTGACGGCCGCCGCAAAGCCCGCAGCCCCACGGGCTGTGGGGCCACGCGAGCGGCTGCCAAAGAGCTTTCCAACGAGGCACGGCTTTCCCTCCTGGCTCTTCGGGCGTGGGAGCTGTGGCCAGAGCCGCGGCCCTACCGGAAAATGCTTCGCAGGCTGGCTCGGCGGCGCCAGGTGGGCGCCGGTGACGACGAGGCTGACGGCCGCCGCAAAGCCCGCAGCCCCACGGGCTGTGGGGCCACGCGAGCGGCTGCCAAAGAGCTTTCCAACGAGGCACGGCTTTCCCTCCTGGCTCTTCGGGCGTGGGAGCTGTGGCCAGACCCGCGGCCCTACTGGAAAATGCTTCGGGGGCTGGCGCGGCGGCGCCAGGTGGGCGCCGGTGGCGCCGAGGCTGACAGCCGCCGCAAAGCCCGCAGCCCCACGGGCTGTGGGGCCACGCGAGCGGCTGCCAAAGAGCTTTCCAACGAGGCACGGCTTTCCCTCCTGGCTCTTCGGGCGTGGGAGCTGTGGCCAGAGCCGCAGCCCTACCGGAAAATGCTTCGCAGGCTGGCTCAGAGGCGCCAGGTGGGCGCCGGTGGCGCCGAGGCTGACGGCCGCCGCAAAGCCCGCAGCCCCACGGGCTGTGGGGCCACGCGAGCGGCTGCCAAAGAGCTTTCCAACGAGGCACGGCTTTCCCTCCTGGCTCTTTGGGCGTGGGAGCTGTGGCCAGAGCCGCGGCCCTACCGGAAAATGCTTCGCAGGCTGCCTCGGCGGCGCCAGGTGGGCGCCGGTGGCGCCGAGGCTGACGGCCGCCGCAAAGCCCGCAGCCCCACGGGCTGTGGGGCCACGCGAGCGGCTGCCAAAGAGCTTTCCAACGAGGCACGGCTTTCCCTCCTGGCTCTTTGGGCGTGGGAGCTGTGGCCAGAGCCGCGGCCCTACCGGAAAATGCTTCGCAGGCTGGCTCGGCGGCGCCAGGTGGGCGCCGGTGACGCTGAGGCTGACGGCCGCCGCAAAGCCCGCAGCCCCACGGGCTGTGGGGCCACGCGAGCGGCTGCCAAAGAGCTTTCCAACGAGGCACGGCTTTCCCTCCTGGCTCTTCGGACGTGGGAGCTGTGGCCAGAGCCGCGGCCCTACCGGAAAATGCTTCGGGGGCTGGCGCGGCGGCGCCAGGTGGGCGCCGGTGGCGCCGAGGCTGACGGCCGCCACAAAGCCCGCAGCCCCACGGGCTGTGGGGCCACGCGAGCGGCTGCCAAAGAGCTTTCCAACGAGGCACGGCTTTCCCTCCTGGCTCTTCGGGCGTGGGAGCTGTGGCCAGAGCCGCGGCCCTACCGGAAAATGCTTCGCAGGCTGGCTCGGCGGCGCCAGGTGGGCGCCGGTGGCGCCGAGGCTGACGGCCGCCGCAAAGCCCGCAGCCCCACGGGCTGTGGGGCCACGCGAGCGGCTGCCAAAGAGCTTTCCAACGAGGCACGGCTTTCCCTCCTGGCTCTTCGGGCGTGGGAGCTGTGGCCAGAGCCGCGGCCCTACCGGAAAATGCTTCGCAGGCTGGCTCGGCGGCGCCAGGTGGGCGCCGGTGACACCGAGGCTGACGGCCGCCGCAAAGCCCGCAGCCCCACGGGCTGTGGGGCCACGCGAGCGGCTGCCAAAGAGCTTTCCAACGAGGCACGGCTTTCCCTCCTGGCTCTTCGGGCGTGGGAGCTGTGGCCAGAGCCGCGGCCCTACCGGAAAATGCTTCGCAGGCTGGCTCGGCGGCGCCAGGTGGGCGCCGGTGGCACCGAGGCTGACGGCCGCCGCAAAGCCCGCAGCCCCACGGGCTGTGGGGCCACGCGAGCGGCTGCCAAAGTGCTTTCCAACGAGGCACGGCTTTCCCTCCTGGCTCTTCGGGCGTGGGAGCTGTGGCCAGAGCCGCGGCCCTACCGGAAAATGCTTCGCAGGCTGGCTCGGTGGCGCCAGGTGGGCGCCGTTGGCGCCGAGGCTGATGGCCGCCGCAAAGCCCGCAGCCCCACGGGCTGTGGGGCCACGCGAGCGGCTGCCAAAGAGCTTTCCAACGAGGCATGGCTTTCCCTCCTGGCTCTTCGGGCGTGGGAGCTGTGGCCAGACCCGCGGCCCTACTGGAAAATGCTTCGGGGGCTGGCGCGGCGGCGCCAGGTGGGCGCCGGTGGCGCCGAGGCTGACGGCCGCCGCAAAGCCCGCAGCCCCACGGGCTGTGGGGCCACGCGAGCGGCTGCCAAAGAGCTTTCCAACGAGGCATGGCTTTCCCTCCTGGCTCTTCGTGTGTGGGAGCTGTGGCCAGACCCGCGGCCCTACTGGAAAATGCTTCGGGGGCTGGCGCGGCGGCGCCAGGTGGGCGCCGGTGGCGCCGAGGCTGACGGCCGCCGCAAAGCCCGCAGCCCCATGGGCTGTGGGGCCACGCGAGCGGCTGCCAAAGAGCTTTCCAACGAGACACGGCTTTCCCTCCTGGCTCTTCGGGCATGGGAGCTGTGGCCAGAGCCGCGGCCCTACCGGAAAATGCTTCGCAGGCTGGCTCGTCGGCGCCAGGTGGGCGCCGGTGGCGCCGAGGCTGACGGCCGCCGCAAAGCCCGCAGCCCCACGGGCTGTGGGGCCACGCGAGCGGCTGCCAAAGAGCTTTCCAACGAGGCACGGCTTTCCCTCCTGGCTCTTCGGGCGTGGGAGCTGTGGCCAGACCCGCGGCCCTACCGGAAAATGCTTCTCAGGCTGGCTCGGCGGCGCCAGGTGGGCGCCGGTGACAACGAGGCTGACGGCCGCCGCAAAGCCCGCAGCCCCACGGGCTGTGGGGCCACGCGAGCGGCTGCCAAAGAGCTTTCCAACGAGGCACGGCTTTCCCTCCTGGCTCTTCGGGCGTGGGAGCTGTGGCCAGACCCGCGGCCCTACTGGAAAATGCTTCGGGGGCTGGCGCGGCGGCGCCAGGTGGGCGCCGGTGGCGCCGAGGCTGACGGCCGCCGCAAAGCCCGCAGCCCCATGGGCTGTGGGGCCACGCGAGCGGCTGCCAAAGAGCTTTCCAACGAGGCACGGCTTTCCCTCCTGGCTCTTCGGGCATGGGAGCTGTGGCCAGAGACGCGGCCCTACCGGAAAATGCTTCGCAGGCTGGCTCGTCGGCGCCAGGTGGGCGCCGGTGGCGCCGAGGCTGACGGCCGCCGCAAAGCCCGCAGCCCCACGGGCTGTGGGGCCACGCGAGCGGCTGCCAAAGAGCTTTCCAACGAGGCACGGCTTTCCCTCCTGGCTCTTCGGGCGTGGGAGCTGTGGCCAGAGCCGCGGCCCTACCGGAAAATGCTTCTCAGGCTGGCTCGGCGGCGCCAGGTGGGCGCCGGTGACGACGAGGCTGACGGCCGCCGCAAAGCCCGCAGCCCCACGGGCTGTGGGGCCACGCGAGCGGCTGCCAAAGAGCTTTCCAACGAGGCACGGCTTTCCCTCCTGGCTCTTCGGGCGTGGGAGCTGTGGCCAGACCCGCGGCCCTACTGGAAAATGCTTCGGGGGCTGGCGCGGCGGCGCCAGGTGGGCGCCGGTGGCGCCGAGGCTGACAGCCGCCACAAAGCCCGCAGCCCCACGGGATGTGGGGCCACGCGAGCGGCTGCCAAAGAGCTTTCCAACGAGGCACGGCTTTCCCTCCTGGCTCTTCGGGCGTGGGAGCTGTGGCCAGAGCCGCGGCCCTACCGGAAAATGCTTCGCAGGCTGACTCAGCGGCGCCAGGTGGGCGCCGGTGGCGCCGAGGCTGACGGCCGCCGCAGAGCCCGCAGCCCCACGGGCTGTGGGGCCACGCGAGCGGCTGCCAAAGAGCTTTCCAACGAGGCACGGCTTTCCCTCCTGGCTCTTCGGGCATGGGAGCTGTGGCCAGAGCCGCGGCCCTACCGGAAAATGCTTCGCAGGCTGGCTCGTCGGCGCCAGGTGGGCGCCGGTGGCGCCGAGGCTGACGGCCGCCGCAAAGCCCGCAGCCCCACGGGCTGTGGGGCCACGCGAGCGGCTGCCAAAGAGCTTTCCAACGAGGCACGGCTTTCCCTCCTGGCTCTTCGGGCGTGGGAGCTGTGGCCAGACCCGCGGCCCTACCGGAAAATGCTTCTCAGGCTGGCTCGGCGGCGCCAGGTGGGCGCCGGTGACAACGAGGCTGACGGCCGCCGCAAAGCCCGCAGCCCCACGGGCTGTGGGGCCACGCGAGCGGCTGCCAAAGAGCTTTCCAACGAGGCACGGCTTTCCCTCCTGGCTCTTCGGGCGTGGGAGCTGTGGCCAGACCCGCGGCCCTACCGGAAAATGCTTCTCAGGCTGGCGCGGCGGCGCCAGGTGGGCGCCGGTGGCGCCGAGGCTGACAGCCGCCGGAAAGCCCGCAGCCCCACGGGCTGTGGGGCCACGCGAGCGGCTGCCAAAGAGCTTTCCAACGAGGCACGGCTTTCCCTCCTGGCTCTTCGGGCGTGAGAGCTGTGGCCAGAGCCGCGGCCCTACCGGAAAATGCTTCGCAGGCTGGCACGGCGGCACCACGTGGGCGCCGGTGGCGCCGAGGCTGACGGCCGCCGCAAAGCCCGCAGCCCCACGGGCTGTGGGGCCACGCGAGCGGCTGCCAAAGAGCTTTCCAACGAGGCACGGCTTTCCCTCCTGGCTCTTCGGGCGTGGGAGCTGTGGCCAGAGCCGCGGCCCTACCGGAAAATGCTTCGCAGGCTGGCTCGGCGGCGCCAGGTGGGCGGCGGTGGCGCCGAGGCTGACGGCCGCCGCAAAGCCCGCAGCCCCACGGGCTGTGGGGCCACGCGAGCGGCTGCCAAAGAGCTTTCCAACGAGGCACGGCTTTCCCTCCTGGCTCTTCGGGCGTGGGAGCTGTGGCCAGACCCGCGGCCCTACTGGAAAATGCTTCGGGGGCTGGCGCGGCGGCGCCAGGTGGGCGCCGGTGGCGCCGAGGCTGACAGCCGCCGCAAAGCCCGCAGCCCCACGGGCTGTGGGGCCACGCGAGCGGCTGCCAAAGAGCTTTCCAACGAGGCACGGCTTTCCCTCCTGGCTCTTCGGGCGTGGGAGCTGTGGCCAGAGCCGCAGCCCTACCGGAAAATGCTTCGCAGGCTGGCTCAGAGGCGCCAGGTGGGCGCCGGTGGCGCCGAGGCTGACGGCCGCCGCAAAGCCCGCAGCCCCACGGGCTGTGGGGCCACGCGAGCGGCTGCCAAAGAGCTTTCCAACGAGGCACGGCTTTCCCTCCTGGCTCTTTGGGCGTGGGAGCTGTGGCCAGAGCCGCGGCCCTACCGGAAAATGCTTCGCAGGCTGCCTCGGCGGCGCCAGGTGGGCGCCGGTGGCGCCGAGGCTGACGGCCGCCGCAAAGCCCGCAGCCCCACGGGCTGTGGGGCCACGCGAGCGGCTGCCAAAGAGCTTTCCAACGAGGCACGGCTTTCCCTCCTGGCTCTTTGGGCGTGGGAGCTGTGGCCAGAGCCGCGGCCCTACCGGAAAATGCTTCGCAGGCTGGCTCGGCGGCGCCAGGTGGGCGCCGGTGACGCTGAGGCTGACGGCCGCCGCAAAGCCCGCAGCCCCACGGGCTGTGGGGCCACGCGAGCGGCTGCCAAAGAGCTTTCCAACGAGGCACGGCTTTCCCTCCTGGCTCTTCGGACGTGGGAGCTGTGGCCAGAGCCGCGGCCCTACCGGAAAATGCTTCGGGGGCTGGCGCGGCGGCGCCAGGTGGGCGCCGGTGGCGCCGAGGCTGACGGCCGCCACAAAGCCCGCAGCCCCACGGGCTGTGGGGCCACGCGAGCGGCTGCCAAAGAGCTTTCCAACGAGGCACGGCTTTCCCTCCTGGCTCTTCGGGCGTGGGAGCTGTGGCCAGAGCCGCGGCCCTACCGGAAAATGCTTCGCAGGCTGGCTCGGCGGCGCCAGGTGGGCGCCGGTGGCGCCGAGGCTGACGGCCGCCGCAAAGCCCGCAGCCCCACGGGCTGTGGGGCCACGCGAGCGGCTGCCAAAGAGCTTTCCAACGAGGCACGGCTTTCCCTCCTGGCTCTTCGGGCGTGGGAGCTGTGGCCAGAGCCGCGGCCCTACCGGAAAATGCTTCGCAGGCTGGCTCGGCGGCGCCAGGTGGGCGCCGGTGACACCGAGGCTGACGGCCGCCGCAAAGCCCGCAGCCCCACGGGCTGTGGGGCCACGCGAGCGGCTGCCAAAGAGCTTTCCAACGAGGCACGGCTTTCCCTCCTGGCTCTTCGGGCGTGGGAGCTGTGGCCAGAGCCGCGGCCCTACCGGAAAATGCTTCGCAGGCTGGCTCGGCGGCGCCAGGTGGGCGCCGGTGGCACCGAGGCTGACGGCCGCCGCAAAGCCCGCAGCCCCACGGGCTGTGGGGCCACGCGAGCGGCTGCCAAAGTGCTTTCCAACGAGGCACGGCTTTCCCTCCTGGCTCTTCGGGCGTGGGAGCTGTGGCCAGAGCCGCGGCCCTACCGGAAAATGCTTCGCAGGCTGGCTCGGTGGCGCCAGGTGGGCGCCGTTGGCGCCGAGGCTGATGGCCGCCGCAAAGCCCGCAGCCCCACGGGCTGTGGGGCCACGCGAGCGGCTGCCAAAGAGCTTTCCAACGAGGCATGGCTTTCCCTCCTGGCTCTTCGGGCGTGGGAGCTGTGGCCAGACCCGCGGCCCTACTGGAAAATGCTTCGGGGGCTGGCGCGGCGGCGCCAGGTGGGCGCCGGTGGCGCCGAGGCTGACGGCCGCCGCAAAGCCCGCAGCCCCACGGGCTGTGGGGCCACGCGAGCGGCTGCCAAAGAGCTTTCCAACGAGGCATGGCTTTCCCTCCTGGCTCTTCGTGTGTGGGAGCTGTGGCCAGACCCGCGGCCCTACTGGAAAATGCTTCGGGGGCTGGCGCGGCGGCGCCAGGTGGGCGCCGGTGGCGCCGAGGCTGACGGCCGCCGCAAAGCCCGCAGCCCCATGGGCTGTGGGGCCACGCGAGCGGCTGCCAAAGAGCTTTCCAACGAGACACGGCTTTCCCTCCTGGCTCTTCGGGCATGGGAGCTGTGGCCAGAGCCGCGGCCCTACCGGAAAATGCTTCGCAGGCTGGCTCGTCGGCGCCAGGTGGGCGCCGGTGGCGCCGAGGCTGACGGCCGCCGCAAAGCCCGCAGCCCCACGGGCTGTGGGGCCACGCGAGCGGCTGCCAAAGAGCTTTCCAACGAGGCACGGCTTTCCCTCCTGGCTCTTCGGGCGTGGGAGCTGTGGCCAGACCCGCGGCCCTACCGGAAAATGCTTCTCAGGCTGGCTCGGCGGCGCCAGGTGGGCGCCGGTGACAACGAGGCTGACGGCCGCCGCAAAGCCCGCAGCCCCACGGGCTGTGGGGCCACGCGAGCGGCTGCCAAAGAGCTTTCCAACGAGGCACGGCTTTCCCTCCTGGCTCTTCGGGCGTGGGAGCTGTGGCCAGACCCGCGGCCCTACTGGAAAATGCTTCGGGGGCTGGCGCGGCGGCGCCAGGTGGGCGCCGGTGGCGCCGAGGCTGACGGCCGCCGCAAAGCCCGCAGCCCCATGGGCTGTGGGGCCACGCGAGCGGCTGCCAAAGAGCTTTCCAACGAGGCACGGCTTTCCCTCCTGGCTCTTCGGGCATGGGAGCTGTGGCCAGAGCCGCGGCCCTACCGGAAAATGCTTCGCAGGCTGGCTCGTCGGCGCCAGGTGGGCGCCGGTGGCGCCGAGGCTGACGGCCGCCGCAAAGCCCGCAGCCCCACGGGCTGTGGGGCCACGCGAGCGGCTGCCAAAGAGCTTTCCAACGAGGCACGGCTTTCCCTCCTGGCTCTTCGGGCGTGGGAGCTGTGGCCAGACCCGCGGCCCTACCGGAAAATGCTTCTCAGGCTGGCTCGGCGGCGCCAGGTGGGCGCCGGTGACAACGAGGCTGACGGCCGCCGCAAAGCCCGCAGCCCCACGGGCTGTGGGGCCACGCGAGCGGCTGCCAAAGAGCTTTCCAACGAGGCACGGCTTTCCCTCCTGGCTCTTCGGGCGTGGGAGCTGTGGCCAGACCCGCGGCCCTACTGGAAAATGCTTCGGGGGCTGGCGCGGCGGCGCCAGGTGGGCGCCGGTGGCGCCGAGGCTGACGGCCGCCGCAAAGCCCGCAGCCCCACGGGCTGTGGGGCCACGCGAGCGGCTGCCAAAGAGCTTTCCAACGAGGCACGGCTTTCCCTCCTGGCTCTTCGGGCGTGGGAGCTGTGGCCAGAGCCGCGGCCCTACCGGAAAATGCTTCGCAGGCTGGCGCGGCGGCGCCAGGTGGGCGCCGGTGGCGCCGAGGCTGACGGCCGCCGCAAAGCCCGCAGCCCCACGGGCTGTGGGGCCACGCGAGCGGCTGCCAAAGAGCTTTCCAACGAGGCACGGCTTTCCCTCCTGGCTCTTCGGGCGTGGGAGCTGTGGCCAGAGCCGCGGCCCTACCGGAAAATGCTTCGCAGGCTGGCTCGGCGGCAACACGTGGGCGCCGGTGGCACCGAGGCTGACGGCCGCCGCAAAGCCCGCAGCCCCACGGGCTGTGGGGCCACGCGAGCGGCTGCCAAAGAGCTTTCCAACGAGGCACGGCTTTCCCTCCTGGCTCTTCGGGCGTGGGAGCTGTGGCCAGAGCCGCGGCCCTACCCGAAAATGCTTCTCAGGCTGGCTCGGCGGCGCCAGGTGGGCGCCGGTGGCGCCGAGGCCGACGGCCGCCGCAAAGCCCGCAGCCCCACGGGCTGTGGGGCCACGCGAGCGGCTGCCAAAGAGCTTTCCAACGAGGCACGGCTTTCCCTCCTGGCTCTTCGGGCGTGGGAGCTGTGGCCAGAGCCGCGGCCCTACCGGAAAATGCTTCGCAGGCTGGCTCGGGGACGCCAGGTGGGCGCCGGTGGCGCCGAGGCTGACGGCCGCCGCAAAGCCCGCAGCCCCACGGGCTGTGGGGCCACGCGAGCGGCTGCCAAAGAGCTTTCCAACGAGGCACGGCTTTCCCTCCTGGCTCTTCAGGCGTGGGAGCTGTGGCCAGAGCCGCGGCCCTACCGGAAAATGCTTCGCAGGCTGGCTCGGCGGCGCCAGGTGGGCGCCGGTGGCGCCGAGGCTGACGGCCGCCGCAAAGCCCGCAGCCCCACGGGCTGTGGGGCCACGCGAGCGGCTGCCAAAGAGCTTTCCAACGAGGCACGGCTTTCCCTCCTGGCTCTTCAGGCGTGGGAGCTGTGGCCAGAGCCGCGGCCCTACCGGAAAATGCTTCGCAGGCTGGCTCGGCGGCGCCAGGTGGGCGCCGGTGGCGCCGAGGCTGACGGCCGCCGCAAAGCCCGCAGCCCCACGGGCTGTGGGGCCACGCGAGCCCCTGCCAAAGAGCTTTCCAACGAGGCACGGCTTTCCCTCCTGGCTCTTCGGGCGTGGGAGCTGTGGCCAGAGCCGCGGCCCTACCGGAAAATGCTTCGCAGGCTGGCGCGGCGGCGCCACGTGGGCGGCGGTGGCGCCGAGGCTGACGGCCGCCGCAAAGCCCGCAGCCCCACGGGCTGTGGGGCCACGCGAGCGGCTGCCAAAGAGCTTTCCAACGAGGCACGGCTTTCCCTCCTGGCTCTTCGGGCGTGGGAGCTGTGGCCAGAGCCGTGGCCCTACCGGAAAATGCTTCGCAGGCTGGCTCGGCAGCGCCAGGTGGGCGCCGTTGGCACCGAGGCTGACGGCCGCCGCAAAGCCCGCAGCCCCACGGGCTGTGGGGCCACGCGAGCGGCTGCCAAAGAGCTTTCCAACGAGGCACGGCTTTCCCTCCTGGCTCTTCGGGCGTGGGAGCTGTCGCCAGAGCCGCAGCCCTACCGGAAAATGCTTCGCAGGCTGCCTCGGCGGCGCCAGGTGGGCGCCGGTGTCGCCGAGGCTGACGGCCGCCGCAAAGCCCGCAGCCCCACGGGCTGTGGGGCCACGCGAGCGGCTGCCAAAGAGCTTTCCAACGAGGCACGGCTTTCCCTCCTGGCTCTTTGGGCGTGGGAGCTGTGGCCAGAGACGCGGCCCTACCGGAAAATGCTTCGCAGGCTGGCGCGGCGTCGCCAGGTGGGCGGCGGTGGCGCCGAGGCTGACGGCCGCCGCAAAGCCCGCAGCCCCACGGGCTGTGGGGCCACGCGAGCGGCTGCCAAAGAGCTTTCCAACGAGGCACGGCTTTCCCTCCTGGCTCTTCGGGCGTGGGAGCTGTGGCCAGAGCCGCGGCCCTACCGGAAAATGCTTCGCAGGCTGACTCAGCGGCGCCAGGTGGGCGCCGGTGGCGCCGAGGCTGACGGCCGCCGCAAAGCCCGCAGCCCCACGGGCTGTGGGGCCACGCGAGCGGCTGCCAAAGAGCTTTCCAACGAGGCACGGCTTTCCCTCCTGGCTCTTCGGGCATGGGAGCTGTGGCCAGAGCCGCGGCCCTACCCGAAAATGCTTCTCAGGCTGGCTCGGCGGCGCCAGGTGGGCGCCGGTGGCGCCGAGGCTGACGGCCGCCGCAAAGCCCGCAGCCCCACGGGCTGTGGGGCCACGCGAGCGGCTGCCAAAGAGCTTTCCAACGAGGCACGGCTTTCCCTCCTGGCTCTTCGGGCGTGGGAGCTGTGGCCAGAGCCGCGGCCCTACCGGAAAATGCTTCGCAGGCTGGCTCGGCGACGCCAGGTGGGCGGCGGTGGCGCCGAGGCTGACGGCCGCCGCAAAGCCTGCAGCTCCACGGGCTGTGGGGCCACGCGAGCGGCTGCCAAAGAGCTTTCCAACGAGGCACGGCTTTCCCTCCTGGCTCTTCAGGCGTGGGAGCTGTGGCCAGAGCCGCGGCCCTACCGGAAAATGCTTCGCAGGCTGGCTCGGCGGCGCCAGGTGGGCGCCGGTGGCGCCGAGGCTGACGGCCGCCGCAAAGCCCGCAGCCCCACGGGCTGTGGGGCCACGCGAGCGGCTGCCAAAGAGCTTTCCAACGAGGCACGGCTTTCCCTCCTGGCTCTTCAGGCGTGGGAGCTGTGGCCAGAGCCGCGGCCCTACCGGAAAATGCTTCGCAGGCTGGCTCGGCGGCGCCAGGTGGGCGGCGGTGGCGCCGAGGCTGACGGCCGCCGCAAAGCCCGCAGCCCCACGGGCTGTGGGGCCACGCGAGCCCCTGCCAAAGAGCTTTCCAACGAGGCACGGCTTTCCCTCCTGGCTCTTCGGGCGTGGGAGCTGTGGCCAGAGCCGCGGCCCTACCGGAAAATGCTTCGCAGGCTGGCGCGGCGGCGCCACGTGGGCGGCGGTGGCGCCGAGGCTGATGGCCGCCGCAAAGCCCGCAGCCCCACGGGCTGTGGGGCCACGCGAGCGGCTGCCAAAGAGCTTTCCAACGAGGCACGGCTTTCCCTCCTGGCTCTTCGGGCGTGGGAGCTGTGGCCAGAGCCACGGCCCTACCGGAAAATGCTTCGCAGGCTGGCTCGGCGGCGCCAGGTGGGCGCCGTTGGCACCGAGGCTGACGGCCGCCGCAAAGCCCGCAGCCCCACGGGCTGTGGGGCCACGCGAGCGGCTGCCAAAGAGCTTTCCAACGAGGCACGGCTTTCCCTCCTGGCTCTTCGGGCGTGGGAGCTGTCGCCAGAGCCGCAGCCCTACCGGAAAATGCTTCGCAGGCTGGCTCGGCGGCGCCAGGTGGGCGCCGGTGGCGCCGAGGCTGACGGCCGCCGCAAAGCCCGCAGCCCCACGGGCTGTGGGGCCACGCGAGCGGCTGCCAAAGAGCTTTCCAACGAGGCACGGCTTTCCCTCCTGGCTCTTTGGGCGTGGGAGCTGTGGCCAGAGCCGCGGCCCTACCGGAAAATGCTTCGCAGGCTGGCGCGGCGGCGCCAGGTGGGCGGCGGTGGCGCCGAGGCTGACGGCCGCCGCAAAGCCCGCAGCCCCATGGGCTGTGGGGCCACGCGAGCGGCTGCCAAAGAGCTTTCCAACGAGGCACGGCTTTCCCTCCTGGCTCTTCGGGCGTGGGAGCTGTGGCCAGAGCCGCGGCCCTACCGGAAAATGCTTCGCAGGCTGGCTCGTCGGCGCCAGGTGGGCGCTGGTATCACCGAGGCTGACGGCCGCCGCAAAGCCCGCAGCCCCACGGGCTATGGGGCCACGCGAGCGGCTGCCAAAGAGGTTTCCAACGAGGCACGGCTTTCCCTCCTGGCTCTTTGGGCGTGGGAGCTGTGGCCAGAGCCGCGGCCCTACCGGAAAATGCTTCGCAGGCTGGCTCGGCGGCGCCAGGTGGGCGCCGGTGACGCTGAGGCTGACGGCCGCCGCAAAGCCCGCAGCCCCACGGGCTGTGGGGCCACGCGAGCGGCTGCCAAAGAGCTTTCCAACGAGGCACGGCTTTCCCTCCTGGCTCTTCGGGCGTGGGAGCTGTCGCCAGAGACGCGGCCCTACCGGAAAATGCTTCGCAGGCTGGCGCGGCGGCGCCAGGTGGGCGCCGGTGGCGCCGAGGCTGACGGCCGCCGCAAAGCCCGCAGCCCCACGGGCTGTGGGGCCACGCGAGCGGCTGCCAAAGAGCTTTCCAACGAGGCACGGCTTTCCCTCCTGGCTCTTCGGGCGTGGGAGCTGTGGCCAGAGCCGCGGCCCTACCGGAAAATGCTTCGCAGGCTGGCTCGGCGGCGCCAGGTGGGCGCCGGTGGCACCGACGCTGACGGCCGCCGCAAAGCCCGCAGCCCCACGGGCTGTGGGGCCACGCGAGCGGCTGCCAAAGAGCTTTCCAACGAGGCACGGCTTTCCCTCCTGGCTCTTCGGGCGTGGGAGCTGTGGCCAGAGCCGCGGCCCTACCGGAAAATGCTTCTCAGGCTGGCTCGGCGGCGCCAGGTGGGCGCCGGTGGCGCCGAGGCTGACGGCCGCCGCAAAGCCCGCAGCCCCACGGGCTGTGGGGCCACGCGAGCGGCTGCCAAAGAGCTTTCCAACGAGGCACGGCTTTCCCTCCTGGCTCTTCGGGCGTGGGAGCTGTGGCCAGAGCCGCGGCCCTACCGGAAAATGCTTCGCAGGCTGGCTCGGCGGCGCCAGGTGGGCGGCGGTGGCGCCGAGGCTGACGGCCGCCGCAAAGCCCGCAGCCCCACGGGCTGTGGGGCCACGCGAGCGGCTGCCAAAGAGCTTTCCAACGAGGCACGGCTTTCCCTCCTGGCTCTTCAGGCGTGGGAGCTGTGGCCAGAGCCGCGGCCCTACCGGAAAATGCTTCGCAGGCTGGCTCGGCGGCGCCAGGTGGGCGCCGGTGGCGCCGAGGCTGACGGCCGCCGCAAAGCCCGCAGCCCCACGGGCTATGGGGCCACGCGAGCGGCTGCCAAAGAGCTTTCCAACGAGGCACGGCTTTCCCTCCTGGCTCTTCAGGCGTGGGAGCTGTGGCCAGAGCCGCGGCCCTACCGGAAAATGCTTCGCAGGCTGGCTCGGCGGCGCCAGGTGGGCGCCGGTGGCGCCGAGGCTGACGGCCGCCGCAAAGCCCGCAGCCCCACGGGCTGTGGGGCCACGCGAGCGGCTGCCAAAGAGCTTTCCAACGAGGCACGGCTTTCCCTCCTGGCTCTTCAGGCGTGGGAGCTGTGGCCAGAGCCGCGGCCCTACCGGAAAATGCTTCGCAGGCTGGCTCGGCGGCGCCAGGTGGGCGCCGGTGGCGCCGAGGCTGACGGCCGCCGCAAAGCCCGCAGCCCCACGGGCTGTGGGGCCACGCGAGCGGCTGCCAAAGAGCTTTCCAACGAGGCACGGCTTTCCCTCCTGGCTCTTCGGGCGTGGGAGCTGTGGCCAGAGCCACGGCCCTACCGGAAAATGCTTCGCAGGCTGGCTCGGCGGCGCCAGGTGGGCGCCGTTGGCACCGAGGCTGACGGCCGCCGCAAAGCCCGCAGCCCCACGGGCTGTGGGGCCACGCGAGCGGCTGCCAAAGAGCTTTCCAACGAGGCACGGCTTTCCCTCCTGGCTCTTTGGGCGTGGGAGCTGTGGCCAGAGCCGCGGCCCTACCGGAAAATGCTTCGCAGGCTGGCGCGGCGGCGCCAGGTGGGCGGCGGTGGCGCCGAGGCTGACGGCCGCCGCAAAGCCCGCAGCCCCACGGGCTGTGGGGCCACGCGAGCGGCTGCCAAAGAGCTTTCCAACGAGGCACGGCTTTCCCTCCTGGCTCTTCGGGCGTGGGAGCTGTGGCCAGAGCCGCGGCCCTACCGGAAAATGCTTCGCAGGCTGGCTCGTCGGCGCCAGGTGGGCGCTGGTATCACCGAGGCTGACGGCCGCCGCAAAGCCCGCAGCCCCACGGGCTATGGGGCCACGCGAGCGGCTGCCAAAGAGGTTTCCAACGAGGCACGGCTTTCCCTCCTGGCTCTTCGGGCGTGGGAGCTGTGGCCAGAGCCGCGGCCCTACCGGAAAATGCTTCTCAGGCTGGCTCGGCGGCGCCAGGTGGGCGCCGGTGGCGCCGAGGCTGACGGCCGCCGCAAAGCCCGCAGCCCCACGGGCTGTGGGGCCACGCGAGCGGCTGCCAAAGAGCTTTCCAACGAGGCACGGCTTTCCCTCCTGGCTCTTCGGGCGTGGGAGCTGTGGCCAGAGCCGCGGCCCTACCGGAAAATGCTTCGCAGGCTGGCTCGGCGGCGCCAGGTGGGCGGCGGTGGCGCCGAGGCTGACGGCCGCCGCAAAGCCCGCAGCCCCACGGGCTGTGGGGCCACGCGAGCGGCTGCCAAAGAGCTTTCCAACGAGGCACGGCTTTCCCTCCTGGCTCTTCAGGCGTGGGAGCTGTGGCCAGAGCCGCGGCCCTACCGGAAAATGCTTCGCAGGCTGGCTCGGCGGCGCCAGGTGGGCGCCGGTGGCGCCGAGGCTGACGGCCGCCGCAAAGCCCGCAGCCCCACGGGCTATGGGGCCACGCGAGCGGCTGCCAAAGAGCTTTCCAACGAGGCACGGCTTTCCCTCCTGGCTCTTCAGGCGTGGGAGCTGTGGCCAGAGCCGCGGCCCTACCGGAAAATGCTTCGCAGGCTGGCTCGGCGGCGCCAGGTGGGCGCCGGTGGCGCCGAGGCTGACGGCCGCCGCAAAGCCCGCAGCCCCACGGGCTGTGGGGCCACGCGAGCGGCTGCCAAAGAGCTTTCCAACGAGGCACGGCTTTCCCTCCTGGCTCTTCGGGCGTGGGAGCTGTGGCCAGAGCCGCGGCCCTACCGGAAAATGCTTCGCAGGCTGGCGCGGCGGCGCCACGTGGGCGGCGGTGGCGCCGAGGCTGACGGCCGCCGCAAAGCCCGCAGCCCCACGGGCTGTGGGGCCACGCGAGCGGCTGCCAAAGAGCTTTCCAACGAGGCACGGCTTTCCCTCCTGGCTCTTTGGGCGTGGGAGCTGTGGCCAGAGCCGCGGCCCTACCGGAAAATGCTTCGCAGGCTGGCGCGGCGGCGCCAGGTGGGCGGCGGTGGCGCCGAGGCTGACGGCCGCCGCAAAGCCCGCAGCCCCACGGGCTGTGGGGCCACGCGAGCGGCTGCCAAAGAGCTTTCCAACGAGGCACGGCTTTCCCTCCTGGCTCTTCGGGCGTGGGAGCTGTGGCCAGACCCGCGGCCCTACCGGAAAATGCTTCGCAGGCTGGCTCGTCGGCGCCAGGTGGGCGCTGGTATCACCGAGGCTGACGGCCGCCGCAAAGCCCGCAGCCCCACGGGCTATGGGGCCACGCGAGCGGCTGCCAAAGAGGTTTCCAACGAGGCACGGCTTTCCCTCCTGGCTCTTCGGGCGTGGGAGCTGTGGCCAGAGCCGCGGCCCTACCGGAAAATGCTTCTCAGGCTGGCTCGGCGGCGCCAGGTGGGCGCCGGTGGCGCCGAGGCTGACGGCCGCCGCAAAGCCCGCAGCCCCACGGGCTGTGGGGCCACGCGAGCGGCTGCCAAAGAGCTTTCCAACGAGGCACGGCTTTCCCTCCTGGCTCTTCGGGCGTGGGAGCTGTGGCCAGAGCCGCGGCCCTACCGGAAAATGCTTCGCAGGCTGGCTCGGCGGCGCCAGGTGGGCGGCGGTGGCGCCGAGGCTGACGGCCGCCGCAAAGCCCGCAGCCCCACGGGCTGTGGGGCCACGCGAGCGGCTGCCAAAGAGCTTTCCAACGAGGCACGGCTTTCCCTCCTGGCTCTTCAGGCGTGGGAGCTGTGGCCAGAGCCGCGGCCCTACCGGAAAATGCTTCGCAGGCTGGCTCGGCGGCGCCAGGTGGGCGCCGGTGGCGCCGAGGCTGACGGCCGCCGCAAAGCCCGCAGCCCCACGGGCTATGGGGCCACGCGAGCGGCTGCCAAAGAGCTTTCCAACGAGGCACGGCTTTCCCTCCTGGCTCTTCAGGCGTGGGAGCTGTGGCCAGAGCCGCGGCCCTACCGGAAAATGCTTCGCAGGCTGGCTCGGCGGCGCCAGGTGGGCGCCGGTGGCGCCGAGGCTGACGGCCGCCGCAAAGCCCGCAGCCCCACGGGCTGTGGGGCCACGCGAGCGGCTGCCAAAGAGCTTTCCAACGAGGCACGGCTTTCCCTCCTGGCTCTTCGGGCGTGGGAGCTGTGGCCAGAGCCGCGGCCCTACCGGAAAATGCTTCGCAGGCTGGCGCGGCGGCGCCACGTGGGCGGCGGTGGCGCCGAGGCTGACGGCCGCCGCAAAGCCCGCAGCCCCACGGGCTGTGGGGCCACGCGAGCGGCTGCCAAAGTGCTTTCCAACGAGGCACGGCTTTCCCTCCTGGCTCTTTGGGCGTGGGAGCTGTGGCCAGAGCCGTGGCCCTACCGGAAAATGCTTCGCAGGCTGGCTCGGCGGCGCCAGGTGGGCGCCGGTGGCGCCGAGGCTGACGGCCGCCGCAAAGCCCGCAGCCCCACGGGCTGTGGGGCCACGCGAGCGGCTGCCAAAGAGCTTTCCAACGAGGCACGGCTTTCCCTCCTGGCTCTTTGGGCGTGGGAGCTGTGGCCAGAGCCGCGGCCCTACCGGAAATTGCTTCGCAGGCTGGCGCGGCGGCGCCAGGTGGGCGGCGGTGGCGCCGAGGCTGACGGCCGCCGCAAAGCCCGCAGCCCCACGGGCTGTGGGGCCACGCGAGCGGCTGCCAAAGAGCTTTCCAACGAGGCACGGCTTTCCCTCCTGGCTCTTCGGGCGTGGGAGCTGTGGCCAGAGCCGCGGCCCTACCGGAAAATGCTTCGCAGGCTGACTCAGCGGCGCCAGGTGGGCGCCGGTGGCGCCGAGGCTGACGGCCGCCGCAAAGCCCGCAGCCCCACGGGCTGTGGGGCCACGCGAGCGGCTGCCAAAGAGCTTTGCAACGAGGCACGGCTTTCCCTCCTGGCTCTTCGGGCGTGGGAGCTGTGGCCAGAGCCGCGGCCCTACCGGAAAATGCTTCGCAGGCTGGCTCGTCGGCGCCAGGTGGGCGCCGGTGGCGCCGAGGCTGACGGCTGCCGCAAAGCCCGCAGCCCCACGGGCTGTGGGGCCACGCGAGCGGCTGCCAAAGAGCTTTCCAACGAGGCACGGCTTTCCCTCCTGGCTCTTCGGGCGTGGGAGCTGTGGCCAGACCCGCGGCCCTACCGGAAAATGCTTCTCAGGCTGGCTCGGCGGCGCCAGGTGGGCGCCGGTGACAACGAGGCTGACGGCCGCCGCAAAGCCCGCAGCCCCACGGGCTGTGGGGCCACGCGAGCGGCTGCCAAAGAGCTTTCCAACGAGGCACGGCTTTCCCTCCTGGCTCTTCGGGCGTGGGAGCTGTGGCCAGACCCGCGGCCCTACTGGAAAATGCTTCGGGGGCTGGCGCGGCGGCGCCAGGTGGGCGCCGGTGGCGCCGAGGCTGACAGCCGCCGGAAAGCCCGCAGCCCCACGGGCTGTGGGGCCACGCGAGCGGCTGCCAAAGAGCTTTCCAACGAGGCACGGCTTTCCCTCCTGGCTCTTCGGGCGTGGGAGCTGTGGCCAGACCCGCGGCCCTACCGGAAAATGCTTCGCAGGCTGGCACGGCGGCACCACGTGGGCGCCGGTGGCGCCGAGGCTGACGGCCGCCGCAAAGCCCGCAGCCCCACGGGCTGTGGGGCCACGCGAGCGGCTGCCAAAGAGCTTTCCAACGAGGCACGGCTTTCCCTCCTGGCTCTTCGGGCGTGGGAGCTGTGGCCAGAGCCGCGGCCCTACCGGAAAATGCTTCTCAGGCTGGCTCGGCGGCGCCAGGTGGGCGCCGGTGACGACGAGGCTGACGGCCGCCGCAAAGCCCGCAGCCCCACGGGCTGTGGGGCCACGCGAGCGGCTGCCAAAGAGCTTTCCAACGAGGCACGGCTTTCCCTCCTGGCTCTTCGGGCGTGGGAGCTGTGGCCAGACCCGCGGCCCTACTGGAAAATGCTTCGGGGGCTGGCGCGGCGGCGCCAGGTGGGCGCCGGTGGCGCCGAGGCTGACGGCCGCCGCAAAGCCCGCAGCCCCACGGGATGTGGGGCCACGCGAGCGGCTGCCAAAGAGCTTTCCAACGAGGCACGGCTTTCCCTCCTGGCTCTTCGGGCGTGGGAGCTGTGGCCAGAGCCGCGGCCCTACCGGAAAATGCTTCGCAGGCTGACTCAGCGGCGCCAGGTGGGCGCCGGTGGCGCCGAGGCTGACGGCCGCCGCAGAGCCCGCAGCCCCACGGGCTGTGGGGCCACGCGAGCGGCTGCCAAAGAGCTTTCCAACGAGGCACGGCTTTCCCTCCTGGCTCTTCGGGCATGGGAGCTGTGGCCAGAGCCGCGGCCCTACCGGAAAATGCTTCGCAGGCTGGCTCGTCGGCGCCAGGTGGGCGCCGGTGGCGCCGAGGCTGACGGCCGCCGCAAAGCCCGCAGCCCCACGGGCTGTGGGGCCACGCGAGCGGCTGCCAAAGAGCTTTCCAACGAGGCACGGCTTTCCCTCCTGGCTCTTCGGGCGTGGGAGCTGTGGCCAGACCCGCGGCCCTACCGGAAAATGCTTCTCAGGCTGGCTCGGCGGCGCCAGGTGGGCGCCGGTGACAACGAGGCTGACGGCCGCCGCAAAGCCCGCAGCCCCACGGGCTGTGGGGCCACGCGAGCGGCTGCCAAAGAGCTTTCCAACGAGGCACGGCTTTCCCTCCTGGCTCTTCGGGCGTGGGAGCTGTGGCCAGACCCGCGGCCCTACCGGAAAATGCTTCGGGGGCTGGCGCGGCGGCGCCAGGTGGGCGCCGGTGGCGCCGAGGCTGACAGCCGCCGGAAAGCCCGCAGCCCCACGGGCTGTGGGGCCACGCGAGCGGCTGCCAAAGAGCTTTCCAACGAGGCACGGCTTTCCCTCCTGGCTCTTCGGGCGTGAGAGCTGTGGCCAGAGCCGCGGCCCTACCGGAAAATGCTTCGCAGGCTGGCACGGCGGCACCACGTGGGCGCCGGTGGCGCCGAGGCTGACGGCCGCCGCAAAGCCCGCAGCCCCACGGGCTGTGGGGCCACGCGAGCGGCTGCCAAAGAGCTTTCCAACGAGGCACGGCTTTCCCTCCTGGCTCTTCGGGCGTGGGAGCTGTGGCCAGAGCCGCGGCCCTACCGGAAAATGCTTCGCAGGCTGGCTCGGCGGCGCCAGGTGGGCGCCGGTGACGCCGAGGCTGACGGCCGCCGCAAAGCCCGCAGCCCCACGGGCTGTGGGGCCACGCGAGCGGCTGCCAAAGAGCTTTCCAACGAGGCACGGCTTTCCCTCCTGGCTCTTCGGGCGTGGGAGCTGTGGCCAGACCCGCGGCCCTACTGGAAAATGCTTCGGGGGCTGGCGCGGCGGCGCCAGGTGGGCGCCGGTGGCGCCGAGGCTGACAGCCGCCGCAAAGCCCGCAGCCCCACGGGCTGTGGGGCCACGCGAGCGGCTGCCAAAGAGCTTTCCAACGAGGCACGGCTTTCCCTCCTGGCTCTTCGGGCGTGGGAGCTGTGGCCAGAGCCGCAGCCCTACCGGAAAATGCTTCGCAGGCTGGCTCAGAGGCGCCAGGTGGGCGCCGGTGGCGCCGAGGCTGACGGCCGCCGCAAAGCCCGCAGCCCCACGGGCTGTGGGGCCACGCGAGCGGCTGCCAAAGAGCTTTCCAACGAGGCACGGCTTTCCCTCCTGGCTCTTTGGGCGTGGGAGCTGTGGCCAGAGCCGCGGCCCTACCGGAAAATGCTTCGCAGGCTGCCTCGGCGGCGCCAGGTGGGCGCCGGTGGCGCCGAGGCTGACGGCCGCCGCAAAGCCCGCAGCCCCACGGGCTGTGGGGCCACGCGAGCGGCTGCCAAAGAGCTTTCCAACGAGGCACGGCTTTCCCTCCTGGCTCTTTGGGCGTGGGAGCTGTGGCCAGAGCCGCGGCCCTACCGGAAAATGCTTCGCAGGCTGGCTCGGCGGCGCCAGGTGGGCGGCGGTGACGCTGAGGCTGACGGCCGCCGCAAAGCCCGCAGCCCCACGGGCTGTGGGGCCACGCGAGCGGCTGCCAAAGAGCTTTCCAACGAGGCACGGCTTTCCCTCCTGGCTCTTCGGACGTGGGAGCTGTGGCCAGAGCCGCGGCCCTACCGGAAAATGCTTCGGGGGCTGGCGCGGCGGCGCCAGGTGGGCGCCGGTGGCGCCGAGGCTGACGGCCGCCACAAAGCCCGCAGCCCCACGGGCTGTGGGGCCACGCGAGCGGCTGCCAAAGAGCTTTCCAACGAGGCACGGCTTTCCCTCCTGGCTCTTCGGGCGTGGGAGCTGTGGCCAGAGCCGCGGCCCTACCGGAAAATGCTTCGCAGGCTGGCTCGGCGGCGCCAGGTGGGCGCCGGTGGCGCCGAGGCTGACGGCCGCCGCAAAGCCCGCAGCCCCACGGGCTGTGGGGCCACGCGAGCGGCTGCCAAAGAGCTTTCCAACGAGGCACGGCTTTCCCTCCTGGCTCTTCGGGCGTGGGAGCTGTGGCCAGAGCCGCGGCCCTACCGGAAAATGCTTCGCAGGCTGGCTCGGCGGCGCCAGGTGGGCGCCGGTGACACCGAGGCTGACGGCCGCCGCAAAGCCCGCAGCCCCACGGGCTGTGGGGCCACGCGAGCGGCTGCCAAAGAGCTTTCCAACGAGGCACGGCTTTCCCTCCTGGCTCTTCGGGCGTGGGAGCTGTGGCCAGAGCCGCGGCCCTACCGGAAAATGCTTCGCAGGCTGGCTCGGCGGCGCCAGGTGGGCGCCGGTGGCACCGAGGCTGACGGCCGCCGCAAAGCCCGCAGCCCCACGGGCTGTGGGGCCACGCGAGCGGCTGCCAAAGTGCTTTCCAACGAGGCACGGCTTTCCCTCCTGGCTCTTCGGGCGTGGGAGCTGTGGCCAGAGCCGCGGCCCTACCGGAAAATGCTTCGCAGGCTGGCTCGGTGGCGCCAGGTGGGCGCCGTTGGCGCCGAGGCTGATGGCCGCCGCAAAGCCCGCAGCCCCACGGGCTGTGGGGCCACGCGAGCGGCTGCCAAAGAGCTTTCCAACGAGGCATGGCTTTCCCTCCTGGCTCTTCGGGCGTGGGAGCTGTGGCCAGACCCGCGGCCCTACTGGAAAATGCTTCGGGGGCTGGCGCGGCGGCGCCAGGTGGGCGCCGGTGGCGCCGAGGCTGACGGCCGCCGCAAAGCCCGCAGCCCCACGGGCTGTGGGGCCACGCGAGCGGCTGCCAAAGAGCTTTCCAACGAGGCATGGCTTTCCCTCCTGGCTCTTCGTGTGTGGGAGCTGTGGCCAGACCCGCGGCCCTACTGGAAAATGCTTCGGGGGCTGGCGCGGCGGCGCCAGGTGGGCGCCGGTGGCGCCGAGGCTGACGGCCGCCGCAAAGCCCGCAGCCCCATGGGCTGTGGGGCCACGCGAGCGGCTGCCAAAGAGCTTTCCAACGAGACACGGCTTTCCCTCCTGGCTCTTCGGGCATGGGAGCTGTGGCCAGAGCCGCGGCCCTACCGGAAAATGCTTCGCAGGCTGGCTCGTCGGCGCCAGGTGGGCGCCGGTGGCGCCGAGGCTGACGGCCGCCGCAAAGCCCGCAGCCCCACGGGCTGTGGGGCCACGCGAGCGGCTGCCAAAGAGCTTTCCAACGAGGCACGGCTTTCCCTCCTGGCTCTTCGGGCGTGGGAGCTGTGGCCAGACCCGCGGCCCTACCGGAAAATGCTTCTCAGGCTGGCTCGGCGGCGCCAGGTGGGCGCCGGTGACAACGAGGCTGACGGCCGCCGCAAAGCCCGCAGCCCCACGGGCTGTGGGGCCACGCGAGCGGCTGCCAAAGAGCTTTCCAACGAGGCACGGCTTTCCCTCCTGGCTCTTCGGGCGTGGGAGCTGTGGCCAGACCCGCGGCCCTACCGGAAAATGCTTCGCAGGCTGGCACGGCGGCACCACGTGGGCGCCGGTGGCGCCGAGGCTGACGGCCGCCGCAAAGCCCGCAGCCCCACGGGCTGTGGGGCCACGCGAGCGGCTGCCAAAGAGCTTTCCAACGAGGCACGGCTTTCCCTCCTGGCTCTTCGGGCGTGGGAGCTGTGGCCAGAGCCGCGGCCCTACCGGAAAATGCTTCTCAGGCTGGCTCGGCGGCGCCAGGTGGGCGCCGGTGACGACGAGGCTGACGGCCGCCGCAAAGCCCGCAGCCCCACGGGCTGTGGGGCCACGCGAGCGGCTGCCAAAGAGCTTTCCAACGAGGCACGGCTTTCCCTCCTGGCTCTTCGGGCGTGGGAGCTGTGGCCAGACCCGCGGCCCTACTGGAAAATGCTTCGGGGGCTGGCGCGGCGGCGCCAGGTGGGCGCCGGTGGCGCCGAGGCTGACAGCCGCCACAAAGCCCGCAGCCCCACGGGATGTGGGGCCACGCGAGCGGCTGCCAAAGAGCTTTCCAACGAGGCACGGCTTTCCCTCCTGGCTCTTCGGGCGTGGGAGCTGTGGCCAGAGCCGCGGCCCTACCGGAAAATGCTTCGCAGGCTGACTCAGCGGCGCCAGGTGGGCGCCGGTGGCGCCGAGGCTGACGGCCGCCGCAGAGCCCGCAGCCCCACGGGCTGTGGGGCCACGCGAGCGGCTGCCAAAGAGCTTTCCAACGAGGCACGGCTTTCCCTCCTGGCTCTTCGGGCATGGGAGCTGTGGCCAGAGCCGCGGCCCTACCGGAAAATGCTTCGCAGGCTGGCTCGTCGGCGCCAGGTGGGCGCCGGTGGCGCCGAGGCTGACGGCCGCCGCAAAGCCCGCAGCCCCACGGGCTGTGGGGCCACGCGAGCGGCTGCCAAAGAGCTTTCCAACGAGGCACGGCTTTCCCTCCTGGCTCTTCGGGCGTGGGAGCTGTGGCCAGACCCGCGGCCCTACCGGAAAATGCTTCTCAGGCTGGCTCGGCGGCGCCAGGTGGGCGCCGGTGACAACGAGGCTGACGGCCGCCGCAAAGCCCGCAGCCCCACGGGCTGTGGGGCCACGCGAGCGGCTGCCAAAGAGCTTTCCAACGAGGCACGGCTTTCCCTCCTGGCTCTTCGGGCGTGGGAGCTGTGGCCAGACCCGCGGCCCTACCGGAAAATGCTTCTCAGGCTGGCGCGGCGGCGCCAGGTGGGCGCCGGTGGCGCCGAGGCTGACAGCCGCCGGAAAGCCCGCAGCCCCACGGGCTGTGGGGCCACGCGAGCGGCTGCCAAAGAGCTTTCCAACGAGGCACGGCTTTCCCTCCTGGCTCTTCGGGCGTGAGAGCTGTGGCCAGAGCCGCGGCCCTACCGGAAAATGCTTCGCAGGCTGGCACGGCGGCACCACGTGGGCGCCGGTGGCGCCGAGGCTGACGGCCGCCGCAAAGCCCGCAGCCCCACGGGCTGTGGGGCCACGCGAGCGGCTGCCAAAGAGCTTTCCAACGAGGCACGGCTTTCCCTCCTGGCTCTTCGGGCGTGGGAGCTGTGGCCAGAGCCGCGGCCCTACCGGAAAATGCTTCGCAGGCTGGCTCGGCGGCGCCAGGTGGGCGCCGGTGACGACGAGGCTGACGGCCGCCGCAAAGCCCGCAGCCCCACGGGCTGTGGGGCCACGCGAGCGGCTGCCAAAGAGCTTTCCAACGAGGCACGGCTTTCCCTCCTGGCTCTTCGGGCGTGGGAGCTGTGGCCAGACCCGCGGCCCTACTGGAAAATGCTTCGGGGGCTGGCGCGGCGGCGCCAGGTGGGCGCCGGTGGCGCCGAGGCTGACAGCCGCCGCAAAGCCCGCAGCCCCACGGGCTGTGGGGCCACGCGAGCGGCTGCCAAAGAGCTTTCCAACGAGGCACGGCTTTCCCTCCTGGCTCTTCGGGCGTGGGAGCTGTGGCCAGAGCCGCAGCCCTACCGGAAAATGCTTCGCAGGCTGGCTCAGAGGCGCCAGGTGGGCGCCGGTGGCGCCGAGGCTGACGGCCGCCGCAAAGCCCGCAGCCCCACGGGCTGTGGGGCCACGCGAGCGGCTGCCAAAGAGCTTTCCAACGAGGCACGGCTTTCCCTCCTGGCTCTTTGGGCGTGGGAGCTGTGGCCAGAGCCGCGGCCCTACCGGAAAATGCTTCGCAGGCTGCCTCGGCGGCGCCAGGTGGGCGCCGGTGGCGCCGAGGCTGACGGCCGCCGCAAAGCCCGCAGCCCCACGGGCTGTGGGGCCACGCGAGCGGCTGCCAAAGAGCTTTCCAACGAGGCACGGCTTTCCCTCCTGGCTCTTTGGGCGTGGGAGCTGTGGCCAGAGCCGCGGCCCTACCGGAAAATGCTTCGCAGGCTGGCTCGGCGGCGCCAGGTGGGCGCCGGTGACGCTGAGGCTGACGGCCGCCGCAAAGCCCGCAGCCCCACGGGCTGTGGGGCCACGCGAGCGGCTGCCAAAGAGCTTTCCAACGAGGCACGGCTTTCCCTCCTGGCTCTTCGGACGTGGGAGCTGTGGCCAGAGCCGCGGCCCTACCGGAAAATGCTTCGGGGGCTGGCGCGGCGGCGCCAGGTGGGCGCCGGTGGCGCCGAGGCTGACGGCCGCCACAAAGCCCGCAGCCCCACGGGCTGTGGGGCCACGCGAGCGGCTGCCAAAGAGCTTTCCAACGAGGCACGGCTTTCCCTCCTGGCTCTTCGGGCGTGGGAGCTGTGGCCAGAGCCGCGGCCCTACCGGAAAATGCTTCGCAGGCTGGCTCGGCGGCGCCAGGTGGGCGCCGGTGGCGCCGAGGCTGACGGCCGCCGCAAAGCCCGCAGCCCCACGGGCTGTGGGGCCACGCGAGCGGCTGCCAAAGAGCTTTCCAACGAGGCACGGCTTTCCCTCCTGGCTCTTCGGGCGTGGGAGCTGTGGCCAGAGCCGCGGCCCTACCGGAAAATGCTTCGCAGGCTGGCTCGGCGGCGCCAGGTGGGCGCCGGTGACACCGAGGCTGACGGCCGCCGCAAAGCCCGCAGCCCCACGGGCTGTGGGGCCACGCGAGCGGCTGCCAAAGAGCTTTCCAACGAGGCACGGCTTTCCCTCCTGGCTCTTCGGGCGTGGGAGCTGTGGCCAGAGCCGCGGCCCTACCGGAAAATGCTTCGCAGGCTGGCTCGGCGGCGCCAGGTGGGCGCCGGTGGCACCGAGGCTGACGGCCGCCGCAAAGCCCGCAGCCCCACGGGCTGTGGGGCCACGCGAGCGGCTGCCAAAGTGCTTTCCAACGAGGCACGGCTTTCCCTCCTGGCTCTTCGGGCGTGGGAGCTGTGGCCAGAGCCGCGGCCCTACCGGAAAATGCTTCGCAGGCTGGCTCGGTGGCGCCAGGTGGGCGCCGTTGGCGCCGAGGCTGATGGCCGCCGCAAAGCCCGCAGCCCCACGGGCTGTGGGGCCACGCGAGCGGCTGCCAAAGAGCTTTCCAACGAGGCATGGCTTTCCCTCCTGGCTCTTCGGGCGTGGGAGCTGTGGCCAGACCCGCGGCCCTACTGGAAAATGCTTCGGGGGCTGGCGCGGCGGCGCCAGGTGGGCGCCGGTGGCGCCGAGGCTGACGGCCGCCGCAAAGCCCGCAGCCCCACGGGCTGTGGGGCCACGCGAGCGGCTGCCAAAGAGCTTTCCAACGAGGCATGGCTTTCCCTCCTGGCTCTTCGTGTGTGGGAGCTGTGGCCAGACCCGCGGCCCTACTGGAAAATGCTTCGGGGGCTGGCGCGGCGGCGCCAGGTGGGCGCCGGTGGCGCCGAGGCTGACGGCCGCCGCAAAGCCCGCAGCCCCATGGGCTGTGGGGCCACGCGAGCGGCTGCCAAAGAGCTTTCCAACGAGACACGGCTTTCCCTCCTGGCTCTTCGGGCATGGGAGCTGTGGCCAGAGCCGCGGCCCTACCGGAAAATGCTTCGCAGGCTGGCTCGTCGGCGCCAGGTGGGCGCCGGTGGCGCCGAGGCTGACGGCCGCCGCAAAGCCCGCAGCCCCACGGGCTGTGGGGCCACGCGAGCGGCTGCCAAAGAGCTTTCCAACGAGGCACGGCTTTCCCTCCTGGCTCTTCGGGCGTGGGAGCTGTGGCCAGACCCGCGGCCCTACCGGAAAATGCTTCGCAGGCTGCCTCGGCGGCGCCAGGTGGGCGCCGGTGACAACGAGGCTGACGGCCGCCGCAAAGCCCGCAGCCCCACGGGCTGTGGGGCCACGCGAGCGGCTGCCAAAGAGCTTTCCAACGAGGCACGGCTTTCCCTCCTGGCTCTTCGGGCGTGGGAGCTGTGGCCAGACCCGCGGCCCTACTGGAAAATGCTTCGGGGGCTGGCGCGGCGGCGCCAGGTGGGCGCCGGTGGCGCCGAGGCTGACGGCCGCCGCAAAGCCCGCAGCCCCATGGGCTGTGGGGCCACGCGAGCGGCTGCCAAAGAGCTTTCCAACGAGGCACGGCTTTCCCTCCTGGCTCTTCGGGCATGGGAGCTGTGGCCAGAGCCGCGGCCCTACCGGAAAATGCTTCGCAGGCTGGCTCGTCGGCGCCAGGTGGGCGCCGGTGGCGCCGAGGCTGACGGCCGCCGCAAAGCCCGCAGCCCCACGGGCTGTGGGGCCACGCGAGCGGCTGCCAAAGAGCTTTCCAACGAGGCACGGCTTTCCCTCCTGGCTCTTCGGGCGTGGGAGCTGTGGCCAGACCCGCGGCCCTACCGGAAAATGCTTCTCAGGCTGGCTCGGCGGCGCCAGGTGGGCGCCGGTGACAACGAGGCTGACGGCCGCCGCAAAGCCCGCAGCCCCACGGGCTGTGGGGCCACGCGAGCGGCTGCCAAAGAGCTTTCCAACGAGGCACGGCTTTCCCTCCTGGCTCTTCGGGCGTGGGAGCTGTGGCCAGACCCGCGGCCCTACTGGAAAATGCTTCGGGGGCTGGCGCGGCGGCGCCAGGTGGGCGCCGGTGGCGCCGAGGCTGACGGCCGCCGCAAAGCCCGCAGCCCCACGGGCTGTGGGGCCACGCGAGCGGCTGCCAAAGAGCTTTCCAACGAGGCACGGCTTTCCCTCCTGGCTCTTCGGGCGTGGGAGCTGTGGCCAGAGCCGCGGCCCTACCGGAAAATGCTTCTCAGGCTGGCTCGGCGGCGCCAGGTGGGCGCCGGTGACGACGAGGCTGACGGCCGCCGCAAAGCCCGCAGCCCCACGGGCTGTGGGGCCACGCGAGCGGCTGCCAAAGAGCTTTCCAACGAGGCACGGCTTTCCCTCCTGGCTCTTCGGGCGTGGGAGCTGTGGCCAGAGCCGCGGCCCTACCGGAAAATGCTTCGCAGGCTGACTCAGCGGCGCCAGGTGGGCGCCGGTGGCGCCGAGGCTGACGGCCGCCGCAGAGCCCGCAGCCCCACGGGCTGTGGGGCCACGCGAGCGGCTGCCAAAGAGCTTTCCAACGAGGCACGGCTTTCCCTCCTGGCTCTTCGGGCATGGGAGCTGTGGCCAGAGCCGCGGCCCTACCGGAAAATGCTTCGCAGGCTGGCTCGTCGGCGCCAGGTGGGCGGCGGTGGCGCCGAGGCTGACGGCCGCCGCAAAGCCCGCAGCCCCACGGGCTGTGGGGCCACGCGAGCGGCTGCCAAAGAGCTTTCCAACGAGGCACGGCTTTCCCTCCTGGCTCTTCGGGCGTGGGAGCTGTGGCCAGACCCGCGGCCCTACCGGAAAATGCTTCTCAGGCTGGCTCGGCGGCGCCAGGTGGGCGCCGGTGACAACGAGACTGACGGCCGCCGCAAAGCCCGCAGCCCCACGGGCTGTGGGGCCACGCGAGCGGCTGCCAAAGAGCTTTCCAACGAGGCACGGCTTTCCCTCCTGGCTCTTCGGGCGTGGGAGCTGTGGCCAGACCCGCGGCCCTACTGGAAAATGCTTCGGGGGCTGGCGCGGCGGCGCCAGGTGGGCGCCGGTGGCGCCGAGGCTGACAGCCGCCGGAAAGCCCGCAGCCCCACGGGCTGTGGGGCCACGCGAGCGGCTGCCAAAGAGCTTTCCAACGAGGCACGGCTTTCCCTCCTGGCTCTTCGGGCGTGGGAGCTGTGGCCAGAGCCGCGGCCCTACCGGAAAATGCTTCGCAGGCTGGCACGGCGGCGCCAGGTGGGCGCCGGTGGCACCGAGGCTGACGGCCGCCGCAAAGCCCGCAGCCCCACGGGCTGTGGGGCCACGCGAGCGGCTGCCAAAGAGCTTTCCAACGAGGCACGGCTTTCCCTCCTGGCTCTTCGGGCGTGGGAGCTGTGGCCAGAGCCGCGGCCCTACCGGAAAATGCTTCGGGGGCTGGCGCGGCGGCGCCATGTGGGCGCCGGTGGCACCGAGGCTGACGGCCGCCACAAAGCCCGCAGCCCCACGGGCTGTGGGGCCACGCGAGCGGCTGCCAAAGAGCTTTCCAACGAGGCACGGCTTTCCCTCCTGGCTCTTCGGGCGTGGGAGCTGTGGCCAGAGCCGCGGCCCTACCGGAAAATGCTTCGCAGGCTGGCTCGGCGGCGCCAGGTGGGCGCCGGTGGCGCCGAGGCTGAGGGCCGCCGCAAAGCCCGCAGCCCCACGGGCTGTGGGGCCACGCGAGCGGCTGCCAAAGAGCTTTCCAACGAGGCACGGCTTTCCCTCCTGGCTTTTCGGGCGTGGGAGCTGTGGCCAGAGCCGCGGCCCTACCGGAAAATGCTTCGCAGGCTGGCTCGGCGGCGCCAGGTAGGCGCCGGTGGCGCCGAGGCTGACGGCCGCCGCAAAGCCCGCAGCCCCACGGGCTGTGGGGCCACGCGAGCGGCTGCCAAAGAGCTTTCCAACGAGGCACGGCTTTCCCTCCTGGCTCTTCGGGCGTGGGAGCTGTGGCCAGAGCCGCGGCCCTACCGGAAAATGCTTCGCAGGCTGGCTCGGCGGCGCCAGGTAGGCGCCGGTGGCGCCGAGGCTGACGGCCGCCGCAAAGCCCGCAGCCCCACGGGCTGTGGGGCCACGCGAGCGGCTGCCAAAGAGCTTTCCAACGAGGCACGGCTTTCCCTCCTGGCTCTTCGGGCGTGGGAGCTGTGGCCAGAGCCGCGGCCCTACCGGAAAATGCTTCGCAGGCTGGCTCGGCGGCGCCAGGTGGGCGGCGGTGGTGCCGAGGCTGACGGCCGCCGCAAAGCCCGCAGCCCCACGGGCTGTGGGGCCACGCGAGCGGCTGCCAAAGAGCTTTCCAACGAGGCACGGCTTTCCCTCCTGGCTCTTCGGGCGTGGGAGCTGTGGCCAGAGCCGCGGCCCTACCGGAAAATGCTTTGCAGGCTGGCTCGGCGGCACCACGTGGGCGGCGGTGGTGCCGAGGCTGACGGCCGCCGCAAAGCCCGCAGCCCCACGGGCTGTGGGGCCACACGAGCGGCTGCCAAAGAGCTTTCCAACGAGGCACGGCTTTCCCTCCTGGCTCTTCGGGCGTGGGAGCTGTGGCCAGAGCCGCGGCCCTACCGGAAAATGCTTCGCAGGCTGGCTCGGCGGCGCCAGGTGGGCGCCGGTGGCGCCGAGGCTGACGGCCGCCGCAAAGCCCGCAGCCCCACGGGCTGTGGGGCCACGCGAGCGGCTGCCAAAGAGCTTTCCAACGAGGCACGGCTTTCCCTCCTGGCTCTTCGGGCGTGGGAGCTGTGGCCAGAGCCGCGGCCCTACCGGAAAATGCTTCGCAGGCTGGCTCGGCGGCGCCAGGTGGGCGCCGGTGGCACCGAGGCTGACGGCCGCCGCAAAGCCCGCAGCCCCACGGGCTGTGGGGCCACGCGAGCGGCTGCCAAAGAGCTTTCCAACGAGGCACGGCTTTCCCTCCTGGCTCTTCGGGCGTGGGAGCTGTGGCCAGAGCCGCGGCCCTACCGGAAAATGCTTCGCAGGCTGGCTCGGTGGCGCCAGGTGGGCGCCGGTGGCGCCGAGGCTGATGGCCGCCGCAAAGCCCGCAGCCCCACGGGCTGTGGGGCCACGCGAGCGGCTGCCAAAGAGCTTTCCAACGAGGCATGGCTTTCCCTCCTGGCTCTTCGGGCGTGGGAGCTGTGGCCAGACCCGCGGCCCTACTGGAAAATGCTTCGGGGGCTGGCGCGGCGGCGCCAGGTGGGCGCCGGTGGCGCCGAGGCTGACGGCCGCCGCAAAGCCCGCAGCCCCATGGGCTGTGGGGCCACGCGAGCGGCTGCCAAAGAGCTTTCCAACGAGGCACGGCTTTCCCTCCTGGCTCTTCGGGCGTGGGAGCTGTGGCCAGAGCCGCGGCCCTACCGGAAAATGCTTCGCAGGCTGGCTCGGTGGCGCCAGGTGGGCGCCGGTGGCGCCGAGGCTGATGGCCGCCGCAAAGCCCGCAGCCCCACGGGCTGTGGAGCCACGCGAGCGGCTGCCAAAGAGCTTTCCAACGAGGCATGGCTTTCCCTCCTGGCTCTTCGGGCGTGGGAGCTGTGGCCAGACCCGCGGCCCTACTGGAAAATGTTTCGGGGGCTGGCGCGGCGGCGCCAGGTGGGCGCCGGTGGCGCCGAGGCTGACGGCCGCCGCAAAGCCCGCAGCCCCACGGGCTGTGATGCCACGCGAGCGGCTGCCAAAGAGCTTTCCAACGAGGCACGGCTTTCCCTCCTGGCTCTTCGGGCGTGGGAGCTGTGGCCAGACCCGCGGCCCTACCGGAAAATGCTTCTCAGGCTGGCTCGGCGGCGCCAGGTGGGCGCCGGTGACAACGAGGCTGACGGCCGCCGCAAAGCCCGCAGCCCCACGGGCTGTGGGGCCACGCGAGCGGCTGCCAAAGAGCTTTCCAACGAGGCACGGCTTTCCCTCCTGGCTCTTCGGGCGTGGGAGCTGTGGCCAGACCCGCGGCCCTACTGGAAAATGCTTCGGGGGCTGGCGCGGCGGCGCCAGGTGGGCGCCGGTGGCGCCGAGGCTGACGGCCGCCGCAAAGCCCGCAGCCCCACGGGCTGTGGGGCCACGCGAGCGGCTGCCAAAGAGCTTTCCAACGAGGCACGGCTTTCCCTCCTGGCTCTTCGGGCGTGGGAGCTGTGGCCAGAGCCGCGGCCCTACCGGAAAATGCTTCTCAGGCTGGCTCGGCGGCGCCAGGTGGGCGCCGGTGACGACGAGGCTGACGGCCGCCGCAAAGCCCGCAGCCCCACGGGCTGTGGGGCCACGCGAGCGGCTGCCAAAGAGCTTTCCAACGAGGCACGGCTTTCCCTCCTGGCTCTTCGGGCGTGGGAGCTGTGGCCAGAGCCGCGGCCCTACCGGAAAATGCTTCGCAGGCTGACTCAGCGGCGCCAGGTGGGCGCCGGTGGCGCCGAGGCTGACGGCCGCCGCAGAGCCCGCAGCCCCACGGGCTGTGGGGCCACGCGAGCGGCTGCCAAAGAGCTTTCCAACGAGGCACGGCTTTCCCTCCTGGCTCTTCGGGCGTGGGAGCTGTGGCCAGAGCCGCGGCCCTACCGGAAAATGCTTCGCAGGCTGGCTCGTCGGCGCCAGGTGGGCGGCGGTGGCGCCGAGGCTGACGGCCGCCGCAAAGCCCGCAGCCCCACGGGCTGTGGGGCCACGCGAGCGGCTGCCAAAGAGCTTTCCAACGAGGCACGGCTTTCCCTCCTGGCTCTTCGGGCGTGGGAGCTGTGGCCAGACCCGCGGCCCTACCGGAAAATGCTTCTCAGGCTGGCTCGGCGGCGCCAGGTGGGCGCCGGTGACAACGAGGCTGACGGCCGCCGCAAAGCCCGCAGCCCCACGGGCTGTGGGGCCACGCGAGCGGCTGCCAAAGAGCTTTCCAACGAGGCACGGCTTTCCCTCCTGGCTCTTCGGGCGTGGGAGCTGTGGCCAGACCCGCGGCCCTACTGGAAAATGCTTCGGGGGCTGGCGCGGCGGCGCCAGGTGGGCGCCGGTGGCGCCGAGGCTGACAGCCGCCGGAAAGCCCGCAGCCCCACGGGCTGTGGGGCCACGCGAGCGGCTGCCAAAGAGCTTTCCAACGAGGCACGGCTTTCCCTCCTGGCTCTTCGGGCGTGGGAGCTGTGGCCAGAGCCGCGGCCCTACCGGAAAATGCTTCGCAGGCTGGCACGGCGGCACCACGTGGGCGCCGGTGGCGCCGAGGCTGACGGCCGCCGCAAAGCCCGCAGCCCCACGGGCTGTGGGGCCACGCGAGCGGCTGCCAAAGAGCTTTCCAACGAGGCACGGCTTTCCCTCCTGGCTCTTCGGGCGTGGGAGCTGTGGCCAGAGCCGCGGCCCTACCGGAAAATGCTTCGGGGGCTGGCGCGGCGGCGCCAGGTGGGCGCCGGTGGCACCGAGGCTGACGGCCGCCACAAAGCCCGCAGCCCCACGGGCTGTGGGGCCACGCGAGCGGCTGCCAAAGAGCTTTCCAACGAGGCACGGCTTTCCCTCCTGGCTCTTCGGGCGTGGGAGCTGTGGCCAGAGCCGCGGCCCTACCGGAAAATGCTTCGCAGGCTGGCTCGGCGGCGCCAGGTGGGCGCCGGTGGCGCCGAGGCTGAGGGCCGCCGCAAAGCCCGCAGCCCCACGGGCTGTGGGGCCACGCGAGCGGCTGCCAAAGAGCTTTCCAACGAGGCACGGCTTTCCCTCCTGGCTTTTCGGGCGTGGGAGCTGTGGCCAGAGCCGCGGCCCTACCGGAAAATGCTTCGCAGGCTGGCTCGGCGGCGCCAGGTAGGCGCCGGTGGCGCCGAGGCTGACGGCCGCCGCAAAGCCCGCAGCCCCACGGGCTGTGGGGCCACGCGAGCGGCTGCCAAAGAGCTTTCCAACGAGGCACGGCTTTCCCTCCTGGCTCTTCGGGCGTGGGAGCTGTGGCCAGAGCCGCGGCCCTACCGGAAAATGCTTCGCAGGCTGGCTCGGCGGCGCCAGGTAGGCGCCGGTGGCGCCGAGGCTGACGGCCGCCGCAAAGCCCGCAGCCCCACGGGCTGTGGGGCCACGCGAGCGGCTGCCAAAGAGCTTTCCAACGAGGCACGGCTTTCCCTCCTGGCTCTTCGGGCGTGGGAGCTGTGGCCAGAGCCGCGGCCCTACCGGAAAATGCTTCGCAGGCTGGCTCGGCGGCGCCAGGTGGGCGGCGGTGGTGCCGAGGCTGACGGCCGCCGCAAAGCCCGCAGCCCCACGGGCTGTGGGGCCACGCGAGCGGCTGCCAAAGAGCTTTCCAACGAGGCACGGCTTTCCCTCCTGGCTCTTCGGGCGTGGGAGCTGTGGCCAGAGCCGCGGCCCTACCGGAAAATGCTTTGCAGGCTGGCTCGGCGGCACCACGTGGGCGGCGGTGGTGCCGAGGCTGACGGCCGCCGCAAAGCCCGCAGCCCCACGGGCTGTGGGGCCACACGAGCGGCTGCCAAAGAGCTTTCCAACGAGGCACGGCTTTCCCTCCTGGCTCTTCGGGCGTGGGAGCTGTGGCCAGAGCCGCGGCCCTACCGGAAAATGCTTCGCAGGCTGGCTCGGCGGCGCCAGGTGGGCGCCGGTGGCGCCGAGGCTGACGGCCGCCGCAAAGCCCGCAGCCCCACGGGCTGTGGGGCCACGCGAGCGGCTGCCAAAGAGCTTTCCAACGAGGCACGGCTTTCCCTCCTGGCTCTTCGGGCGTGGGAGCTGTGGCCAGAGCCGCGGCCCTACCGGAAAATGCTTCGCAGGCTGGCTCGGCGGCGCCAGGTGGGCGCCGGTGGCACCGAGGCTGACGGCCGCCGCAAAGCCCGCAGCCCCACGGGCTGTGGGGCCACGCGAGCGGCTGCCAAAGAGCTTTCCAACGAGGCACGGCTTTCCCTCCTGGCTCTTCGGGCGTGGGAGCTGTGGCCAGAGCCGCGGCCCTACCGGAAAATGCTTCGCAGGCTGGCTCGGTGGCGCCAGGTGGGCGCCGGTGGCGCCGAGGCTGATGGCCGCCGCAAAGCCCGCAGCCCCACGGGCTGTGGGGCCACGCGAGCGGCTGCCAAAGAGCTTTCCAACGAGGCATGGCTTTCCCTCCTGGCTCTTCGGGCGTGGGAGCTGTGGCCAGACCCGCGGCCCTACTGGAAAATGCTTCGGGGGCTGGCGCGGCGGCGCCAGGTGGGCGCCGGTGGCGCCGAGGCTGACGGCCGCCGCAAAGCCCGCAGCCCCATGGGCTGTGGGGCCACGCGAGCGGCTGCCAAAGAGCTTTCCAACGAGGCACGGCTTTCCCTCCTGGCTCTTCGGGCGTGGGAGCTGTGGCCAGAGCCGCGGCCCTACCGGAAAATGCTTCGCAGGCTGGCTCGGTGGCGCCAGGTGGGCGCCGGTGGCGCCGAGGCTGATGGCCGCCGCAAAGCCCGCAGCCCCACGGGCTGTGGAGCCACGCGAGCGGCTGCCAAAGAGCTTTCCAACGAGGCATGGCTTTCCCTCCTGGCTCTTCGGGCGTGGGAGCTGTGGCCAGACCCGCGGCCCTACTGGAAAATGTTTCGGGGGCTGGCGCGGCGGCGCCAGGTGGGCGCCGGTGGCGCCGAGGCTGACGGCCGCCGCAAAGCCCGCAGCCCCACGGGCTGTGGGGCCACGCGAGCGGCTGCCAAAGAGCTTTCCAACGAGGCACGGCTTTCCCTCCTGGCTCTTCGGGCGTGGGAGCTGTGGCCAGAGCCGCGGCCCTACCGGAAAATGCTTTGCAGGCTGGCTCGGCGGCGCCACGTGGGCGGCGGTGGTGCCGAGGCTGACGGCCGCCGCAAAGCCCGCAGCCCCACGGGATGTGGGGCCACGCGAGCGGCTGCCAAAGAGCTTTCCAACGAGGCACGGCTTTCCCTCCTGGCTCTTCGGGCGTGGGAGCTGTGGCCAGAGCCGCAGCCCTACCGGAAAATGCTTCGCAGGCTGGCTCGGCGGCGCCAGGTGGGCGCCGGTGACACCGAGGCTGACGGCCGCCGCAAAGCCCGCAGCCCCACGGGCTGTGGGGCCACGCGAGCCCCTGCCAAAGAGCTTTCCAACGAGGCACGGCTTTCCCTCCTGGCTCTTCGGGCGTGGGAGCTGTGGCCAGAGCCGCGGCCCTACCGGAAAATGCTTTGCAGGCTGGCTCGGCGGCGCCACGTGGGCGGCGGTGGTGCCGAGGCTGACGGCCGCCGCAAAGCCCGCAGCCCCACGGGCTGTGGGGCCACGCGAGCGGCTGCCAAAGAGCTTTCCAACGAGGCACGGCTTTCCCTCCTGGCTCTTCGGGCGTGGGAGCTGTGGCCAGAGACGCGGCCCTACCGGAAAATGCTTCGCAGGCTGGCTCGGCGGCACCACGTGGGCGGCGGTGGTGCCGAGGCTGACGGCCGCCGCAAAGCCCGCAGCCCCACGGGCTGTGGGGCCACACGAGCGGCTGCCAAAGAGCTTTCCAACGAGGCACGGCTTTCCCTCCTGGCTCTTCGGGCGTGGGAGCTGTGGCCAGAGCCGCGGCCCTACCGGAAAATGCTTCGCAGGCTGGCTTGGCGGCGCCACGTGGGCGCCGGTGGCGCCGAGGCTGACGGCCGCCGCAAAGCCCGCAGCCCCACGGGCTGTGGGGCCACGCGAGCGGCTGCCAAAGAGCTTTCCAACGAGGCACGGCTTTCCCTCCTGGCTCTTCGGGCGTGGGAGCTGTGGCCAGAGCCGCGGCCCTACCGGAAAATGCTTCGCAGGCTGGCTCGGCGGCGCCAGGTAGGCGCCGGTGGCACCGAGGCTGACGGCCGCCGCAAAGCCCGCAGCCCCACGGGCTGTGGGGCCACGCGAGCGGCTCCCAAAGAGCTTTCCAACGAGGCTCGGCTTTCCCTCCTGGCTCTTCGGGCGTGGGAGCTGTGGCCAGAGCCGCGGCCCTACCGGAAAATGCTTCGCAGGCTGGCACGGCGGCACCACGTGGGCGCCGGTGGCGCCGAGGCTGACGGCCGCCGCAAAGCCCGCAGCCCCACGGGCTGTGGGGCCACGCGAGCGGCTGCCAAAGAGCTTTCCAACGAGGCACGGCTTTCCCTCCTGGCTCTTTGGGCGTGGGAGCTGTGGCCAGACCCGCAGCCCTACCGGAAAAAGCTTCGCAGGCTGGCTCGGAGGCGCCAGGTGGGTGCCGGTGGCGCCGAGGCTGACGGCCGCCGCAAAGCCCGCAGCCCCACGGGCTGTGATGCCACGCGAGCGGCTGCCAAAGAGCTTTCCAACGAGGCACGGCTTTCCCTCCTGGCTCTTCGGGCGTGGGAGCTGTGGCCAGAGCCGCGGCCCTACCGGAAAATGCTTCGCAGGCTGGCACGGCGGCACCACGTGGGCGCCGGTGGCGCCGAGGCTGACGGCCGCCGCAAAGCCCGCAGCCCCACGGGCTGTGGGGCCACACGAGCGGCTGCCAAAGAGCTTTCCAACGAGGCACGGCTTTCCCTCCTAGCTCTTCGGGCGTGGGAGCTGTGGCCAGAGCCGCGGCCCTACCGGAAAATGCTTTGCAGGCTGGCTCAGCGGCACCATGTGGGCGGCGGTGGTGCCGAGGCTGACGGCCGCCGCAAAGCCCGCAGCCCCACGGGCTGTGGGGCCACACGAGTGGCTGCCAAAGAGCTTTCCAACGAGGCACGGCTTTCCCTCCTGGCTCTTCGGGCGTGGGAGCTGTGGCCAGAGCCGCGGCCCTACCGGAAAATGCTTCGCAGGCTGGCTCGGCGGCGCCAGGTGGGCGCCGGTGGCGCCGAGGCTGACGGCCGCCGCAAAGCCCGCAGCCCCACGGGCTGTGGGGCCACGCGAGCGGCTGCCAAAGAGCTTTCCAACGAGGCACGGCTTTCCCTCCTGGCTCTTCGGGCGTGGGAGCTGTGGCCAGAGCCGCGGCCCTACCGGAAAATGCTTCGCAGGCTGGCTCGGCGGCGCCAGGTAGACACCGGTGGCGCCGAGGCTGACGGCCGCCGCAAAGCCCTCAGCCCCACGGGCTGTGGGGCCACGCGATCGGCTCCCAAAGAGCTTTCCAACGAGGCACGGCTTTCCCTCCTGGCTCTTCGGGCGTGGGAGCTGTGGCCAGAGCCGCGGCCCTACCGGAAAATGCTTCGCAGGCTGGCTCGGCGGCGCCAGGTGGGCGCCGGTGGCACCGAGGCTGACGGCCGCCGCAAAGCCCGCAGCCCCACGGGCTGTGGGGCCACGCGAGCGGCTGCCAAAGAGCTTTCCAACGAGGCACGGCTTTCCCTCCTGGCTCTTCGGGCGTGGGAGCTGTGGCCAGAGCCGCGACCCTACCGGAAAATGCTTCGCAGGCTCGCTCGGCGGCGCCAGGTGGGCGCCGGTGGCGCCGAGGCTGACGGCCGCCTCAAAGCCCGCAGCCCCACGGGCTGTGGGGCCACGCGAGCGGCTGCCAAAGAGCTTTCCAACGAGGCACGGCTTTCCCTCCTGGCTCTTCGGGCGTGGGAGCTGTGGCCAGAGCCGCGGCCCTACCGGAAAATGCTTCGCAGGCTGGCTCGGCGGCGCCAGGTAGGCGCCGGTGGCGCCGAGGCTGACGGACGCCGCAAAGCCCGCAGCCCCACGGGCTGTGGGGCCACGCGAGCGGCTGCCAAAGAGGTTTCCAACGAGGCACGGCTTTCCCTCCTGGCTCTTTGGGCGTGGGAGCTGTGGCCAGAGCCGCGGCCCTACCGGAAAATGCTTCGCAGGCTGCCTCGGCGGCGCCAGGTGGGCGCCGGTGGCGCAGAGGCTGACGGCCGCCGCAAAGCCCGCAGCCCCACGGGCTGTGGGACCACGCGAGCCCCTGCCAAAGAGCTTTCCAACGAGGCACGGCTTTCCCTCCTGGCTCTTCAGGCGTGGGAGCTGTGGCCAGAGCCGCGGCCCTACCGGAAAATGCTTCGCAGGCTGGCACGGCGGCACCACGTGGGCGCCGGTGGCGCCGAGGCTGACGGCCGCCGCAAAGCCCGCAGCCCCACGGGCTGTGGGGCCACGCGAGCGGCTGCCAAAGAGCTTTCCAACGAGGCACGGCTTTCCCTCCTGGCTCTTCGGGCGTGGGAGCTGTGGCCAGAGCCGCAGCCCTACCGGAAAAAGCTTCGCAGGCTGGCTCGGAGGCGCCAGGTGGGTGCCGGTGGCGCCGAGGCTGACGGCCGCCGCAAAGCCCGCAGCCCCACGGGCTGTGATGCCACGCGAGCGGCTGCCAAAGTGCTTTGCAACGAGGCACGGCTTTCCCTCCTGGCTCTTCGGGCGTGGGAGCTGTGGCCAGAGCCGCGGCCCTACCGGAAAATGCTTCGCAGGCTGGCACGGCGGCACCACGTGGGCGCCGGTGGCGCCGAGGCTGACGGCCGCCGCAAAGCCCGCAGCCCCACGGGCTGTGGGGCCACGCGAGCGGCTGCCAAAGAGCTTTCCAACGAGGCACGGCTTTCCCTCCTGGCTCTTCGGGCGTGGGAGCTGTGGCCAGAGCCGCGGCCCTACCGGAAAATGCTTTGCAGGCTGGCTCGGCGGCACCACGTGGGCGGCGGTGGTGCCGAGGCTGACGGCCGCCGCAAAGCCCGCAGCCCCACGGGCTGTGGGGCCACACGAGCGGCTGCCAAAGAGCTTTCCAACGAGGCACGGCTTTCCCTCCTGGCTCTTCGGGCGTGGGAGCTGTGGCCAGAGCCGCGGCCCTACCGGAAAATGCTTCGCAGGCTAGCTCGGCGGCGCCAGGTAGGCGCCGGTGGCGCCGAGGCTGATGGCCGCCGCAAAGCCCGCAGCCCCACGGGCTGTGGGGCCACGCGAGCGGCTGCCAAAGAGCTTTCCAACGAGGCACGGCTTTCCCTCCTGGCTCTTCGGGCGTGGGAGCTGTGGCCAGAGCCGCGGCCCTACCGGAAAATGCTTCGCAGGCTGGCACGGCGGCACCACGTGGGCGCCGGTGGCGCCGAGGCTGACGGCCGCCGCAAAGCCCGCAGCCCCACGGGCTGTGGGGCCACGCGAGCGACTGCCAAAGAGCTTTCCAACGAGGCACGGCTTTCCCTCCTGGCTCTTCGGGCGTGGGAGCTGTGGCCAGAGCCGCGGCCCTACCGGAAAATGCTTTGCAGGCTGGCTCGGCGGCGCCAGGTGGGCGCCGGTGACACCGAGGCTGACGGCCGCCGCAAAGCCCGCAGCCCCACGGGCTGTGGGGCCACGCGAGCGGCTGCCAAAGAGCTTTCCAACGAGGCACGGCTTTCCCTCCTGGCTCTTCGGGCGTGGGAGCTGTGGCCAGAGCCGCGGCCCTACCGGAAAATGCTTCTCAGGCTGGCTCGGCGGCACAAGGTGGGCGCCGGTGGCGCCGAGGCTGACGGCCGCCGCAAAGCCCGCAGCCCCACGGGCTGTGGGGCCACGCGAGCGGCTGCCAAAGAGCTTTCCAACGAGGCACGGCTTTCCCTCCTGGCTCTTCGGGCGTGGGAGCTGTGGCCAGAGCCGCGGCCCTACCGGAAAATGCTTCGCAGGCTGGCTCGGCGGCGCCAGGTGGGCGCCGGTGGCGCCGAGGCTGACGGCCGCCGCAAAGCCCGCAGCCCCACGGGCTGTGGGGCCACGCGAGCGGCTGCCAAAGAGCTTTCCAACGAGGCACGGCTTTCCCTCCTGGCTCTTCGGGCGTGGGAGCTGTGGCCAGAGCCGCGGCCCTACCGGAAAATGCTTTGCAGGCTGGCTCGGCGGCGCCAGGTGGGCGGCGGTGGTGCCGAGGCTGACGGCCGCCGCAAAGCCCGCAGCCCCACGGGCTGTGGGGCCACGCGAGCGGCTGCCAAAGAGCTTTCCAACGAGGCACGGCTTTCCCTCCTGGCTCTTCGGGCGTGGGAGCTGTGGCCAGAGCCGCGGCCCTACCGGAAAATGCTTGGGGGGCTGGCTCGGCGGCGCCAGGTGGGCGCCGGTGACACCGAGGCTCACGGCCGCCACAAAGCCCGCAGCCCCACGGGCTGTGGGGCCACGCGAGCGGCTGCCAAAGAGCTTTCCAACGAGGCACGGCTTTCCCTCCTGGCTCTTCGGGCGTGGGAGCTGTGGCCAGACCCGCGGCCCTACTGGAAAATGCTTCGGGGGCTGGCTCGGCGGCGCCAGGTTGGCGCCGGTGGCGCCGAGGCTGACGGCCGCCGCAAAGCCCGCAGCCCCACGGGCTGTGGGGCCACGCGAGCGGCTGCCAAAGAGCTTTCCAACGAGGCACGGCTTTCCCTCCTGGCTCTTCGGGCGTGGGAGCTGTGGCCAGAGACGCGGCCCTACCGGAAAATGCTTCGCAGGCTGGCTCGGCGGCGCCAGGTGGGCGCCGGTGGCGCCGAGGCTGACGGCCGCCGCAAAGCCCGCAGCCCCACGGGCTGTGATGCCACGCGAGCGGCTGCCAAAGAGCTTTCCAACGAGGCACGGCTTTCCCTCCTGGCTCTTCGGGCGTGGGAGCTGTGGCCAGAGCCGCGGCCCTACCGGAAAATGCTTCGCAGGTTGGCTCGGCGGCGCCACGTGGGCGCCGGTGGCACCGCGGCTGACGGCCGCCGCAAAGCCCGCAGCCCCACGGGCTGTGGGGCCACGCGAGCGGCTGCCAAAGAGCTTTCCAACGAGGCACGGCTTTCCCTCCTGGCTCTTCGGGCGTGGGAGCTGTGGCCAGAGCCGCGGCCCTACCGGAAAATGCTTCGCAGGCTGGCTCGGCGGCGCCAGGTGGGCGCCGGTGACACCGAGGCTCACGGCCGCCACAAAGCCCGCAGCCCCACGGGCTGCGGGGCCACGCGAGCGGCTGCCAAAGAGCTTTCCAACGAGGCACGGCTTTCCCTCCTGGCTCTTCGGGCGTGGGAGCTGTGGCCAGACCCGCGGCCCTACCGGAAAATGCTTCGGGGGCTGGCTCGGCGGCGCCAGGTGGGCGGCGGTGGCGCCGAGGCTGACGGCCGCCGCAAAGCCCGCAGCCCCACGGGCTGTGGGGCCACGCGAGTGGCTGCCAAAGTGCTTTCCAACGAGGCACGGCTTTCCCTCCTGGCTCTTCGGGCGTGGGAGCTGTGGCCAGAGCCGCGGCCCTACCGGAAAATGCTTCGCAGGCTGGCTCGGCGGCGCCAGGTGGGCGCCGGTGGCGCCGAGGCTGACGGCCGCCGCAAAGCCCGCAGCCCCACGGGCTGTGGGGCCACGCGAGCGGCTGCCAAAGAGCTTTCCAACGAGGCACGGCTTTCCCTCCTGGCTCTTCGGGCGTGGGAGCTGTGGCCAGAGACGCAGCCCTACTGGAAAATGCTTCGCAGGCTGGCACGGCGGCACCACGTGGGCGCCGGTGGTGCCGAGGCTGACGGCCGCCGCAAAGCCCGCAGCCCCACGGGCTGTGGGGCCACACAAGCGGCTGCCAAAGAGCTTTGCAACGAGGCACGGCTTTCCCTCCTGGCTCTTCGGGCGTGGGAGCTGTGGCCAGAGCCGCGGCCCTACCGGAAAATGCTTCGCAGGCTGGCTCGGCGGCGCCAGGTGGGCGCCGGTGGCACCAAGGCTGACGGCCGCCGCAAAGCCCACAGCCCCACGGGCTGTGGGGCCACGCGAGCGGCTGCCAAAGAGCTTTCCAACGAGGCACGGCTTTCCCTCCTGGCTCTTCGGGCGTGGGAGCTGTGGCCAGAGCCGCGGCCCTACCGGAAAATGCTTCTCAGGCTGGCTCGGCGGCGCCAGGTGGGCGCCGGTGGCGCCGAGGCTGACGGCCGCCGCAAAGCCCGCAGCCCCACGGGCTGTGGGGCCACGCGAGCGGCTGCCAAAGAGCTTTCCAACGAGGCACGGCTTTCCCTCCTGGCTCTTCGGGCGTGGGAGCTGTGGCCAGAGCCGCGGCCCTACCGGAAAATGCTTCGCAGGCTGGCTCGGCGGCGCCAGGTGGGCGCCGGTGGCGCCGAGGCTGACGGCCGCTGCAAAGCCCGCAGGCCCACGGGCTGTGGGGCCACGCGAGCGGCTGCCAAAGAGCTTTCCAACGAGGCACGGCTTTCCCTCCTGGGTCTTTGGGCGTGGGAGCTGTGGCCAGAGACGCGGCCCTACCGGAAAATGCTTCGCAGGCTGGCTCGGCGGCGCCAGGTGGGCGGCGGTGGCGCCGAGGCTGACGGCCGCCGCAAAGCCCGCAGCCCCACGGGCTGTGGGGCCACGCGAGCGGCTGCCAAAGAGCTTTCCAACGAGGCACGGCTTTCCCTCCTGGCTCTTCGGGCGTGGGAGCTGTGGCCAGAGCTGCGGCCCTACCGGAAAATGCTTCGCAGGCTGCCTCGGCGGCGCCAGGTGGGCGCCGGTGACACCGAGGCTCACGGCCGCCACAAAGCCCGCAGCCCCACGGGCTGCGGGGCCACGCGAGCGGCTGCCAAAGAGCTTTCCAACGAGGCACGGCTTTCCCTCCTGGCTCTTCGGGCGTGGGAGCTGTGGCCAGACCCGCGGCCCTACTGGAAAATGCTTCGGGGGCTGGCTCGGCGGCGCCAGGTGGGCGGCGGTGGCGCCGAGGCTGACGGCCGCCGCAAAGCCCGCAGCCCCACGGGCTGTGGGGCCACGCGAGTGGCTGCCAAAGAGCTTTCCAACGAGGCACGGCTTTCCCTCCTGGCTCTTCGGGCGTGGGAGCTGTGGCCAGAGCCGCGGCCCTACCGGAAAATGCTTCGCAGGCTGGCTCGGCGGCGCCAGGTGGGCGCCGGTGGCGCCGAGGCTGACGGCCGCCGCAAAGCCCGCAGCCCCACGGGCTGTGGGGCCACGCGAGCGGCTGCCAAAGAGCTTTCCAACGAGGCACGGCTTTCCCTCCTGGCTCTTCGGGCGTGGGAGCTGTGGCCAGAGACGCAGCCCTACTGGAAAATGCTTCGCAGGCTGGCACGGCGGCACCACGTGGGCGCCGGTGGTGCCGAGGCTGACGGCCGCCGCAAAGCCCGCAGCCCCACGGGCTGTGGGGCCACGCGAGCGGCTGCCAAAGAGCTTTCCAACGAGGCACGGCTTTCCCTCCTGGCTCTTCGGGCGTGGGAGCTGTGGCCAGACCCGCGGCCCTACTGTAAAATGCTTCGGGGGCTGGCTCGGCGGCGCCAGGTGGGCGGCGGTGGCGCCGAGGCTGACGGCCGCCGCAAAGCCCGCAGCCCCACGGGCTGTGGGGCCACGCGAGTGGCTGCCAAAGAGCTTTCCAACGAGGCACGGCTTTCCCTCCTGGCTCTTCGGGCGTGGGAGCTGTGGCCAGAGCCGCGGCCCTACCGGAAAATGCTTCGCAGGCTGGCTCGGCGGCGCCAGGTGGGCGCCGGTGGCGCCGAGGCTGACGGCCGCCGCAAAGCCCGCAGCCCCACGGGCTGTGGGGCCACGCGAGCGGCTGCCAAAGAGCTTTCCAACGAGGCACGGCTTTCCCTCCTGGCTCTTCGGGCGTGGGAGCTGTGGCCAGAGACGCAGCCCTACTGGAAAATGCTTCGCAGGCTGGCACGGCGGCACCACGTGGGCGCCGGTGGCACCGAGGCTGACGGCCGCCGCAAAGCCCGCAGCCCCACGAGCTGTGGGGCCACGCGAGCGGCTGCCAAAGAGCTTTCCAACGAGGCACGGCTTTCCCTCCTGGCTCTTCGGGCGTGGGAGCTGTGGCCAGAGCCGCGGCCCTACCAGAAAATGCTTCGCAGGCTGGCTCGGCGGCGCCAGGTGGGCGCCGGTGGCACCAAGGCTGACGGCCGCCGCAAAGCCCACAGCCCCACGGGCTGTGGGGCCACGCGAGCGGCTGCCAAAGAGCTTTCCAACGAGGCACGGCTTTCCCTCCTGGCTCTTCGGGCGTGGGAGCTGTGGCCAGAGCCGCGGCCCTACCGGAAAATGCTTCTCAGGCTGGCTCGGCGGCGCCAGGTGGGCGCCGGTGGCGCCGAGGCTGACGGCCGCCGCAAAGCCCGCAGCCCCACGGGCTGTGGGGCCACGCGAGCGGCTGCCAAAGAGCTTTGCAACGAGGCACGGCTTTCCCTCCTGGCTCTTCGGGCGTGGGAGCTGTGGCCAGAGCCGCGGCCCTACCGGAAAATGCTTCGCAGGCTGGCTCGGCGGCACCAGGTTGGCGGCGGTGGCGCCGAGCCTGATGGCCGCCGCAAAGCCCGCAGCCCCACGGGCTGTGGGGCCACGCGAGCGGCTGCCAAAGAGCTTTCCAACGAGGCACGGCTTTCCCTCCTGGCTCTTTGGGCGTGGGAGCTGTGGCCAGAGCCGCGGCCCTACCGGAAAATGCTTCGCAGGCTGGCGCGGCGGCACCACGTGGGCGGGAGTGGCGCCGAGGCTGACGGCCGCCGCAAAGCCCGCAGCCCCACGGGCTGTGGGGCCACGCGAGCGGCTGCCAAAGAGCTTTCCAACGAGGCACGGCTTTCCCTCCTGGCTCTTCGGGCGTGGGAGCTGTGGCCAGAGCCGCGGCCCTACCGGAAAATGCTTCGCAGGCTGGCTCGGCGGCGCCAGGTGGGCGCCGGTGGCGCCGAGGCTGACGGCCGCCGCAAAGCCCGCAGCCCCACGGGCTGTGGGGCCACGCGAGCGGCTGCCAAAGAGCTTTGCAACGAGGCACGGCTTTCCCTCCTGGCTCTTCGGGCGTGGGAGCTGTGGCCAGAGCCGCGGCCCTACCGGAAAATGCTTCGCAGGCTGGCTCGGCGGCACCAGGTGGGCGGCGGTGGCGCCGAGCCTGATGGCCGCCGCAAAGCCCGCAGCCCCACGGGCTGTGGGGCCACGCGAGCGGCTGCCAAAGAGCTTTCCAACGAGGCACGGCTTTCCCTCCTGGCTCTTTGGGCGTGGGAGCTGTGGCCAGAGCCGCGGCCCTACCGGAAAATGCTTCGCAGGCTGGCGCGGCGGCACCACGTGGGCGGGAGTGGCGCCGAGGCTGACGGCCGCCGCAAAGCCCGCAGCCCCACGGGCTGTGGGGCCACGCGAGCGGCTGCCAAAGAGCTTTCCAACGAGGCACGGCTTTCTCTCCTGGCTCTTCGGGCGTGGGAGCTGTGGCCAGAGCTGCTGCCCTACCGGAAAATGCTTCGCAGGCTGGCTCGGCGGCGCCAGGTGGGCGCCGGTGGCACCGAGGCTGACGGCCGCCGCAAAACCCGCAGCCCCACGGGCTGTGGGGCCACGCGAGCGGCTGCCAAAGAGCTTTCCAACGAGGCACGGCTTTCCCTCCTGGCTCTTCAGGCGTGGGAGCTGTGGCCAGAGACGCGGCCCTACCGGAAAATGCTTCGCAGGCTGGCTCGGCGGCACCATGTGGGCGGCGGTGGCGCTGAGGCTCATGGCCGCCGCAAAGCCCGCAGCCCCATGGGCTGTGGGGCCACGCGAACGGCTGCCAAAGAGCTTTCCAACGAGGCACGGCTTTCCCTCCTGGCTCTTCGGGCGTGGGAGCTGTGGCCAGAGCCGCGGCCCTACCGGAAAATGCTTCGGGGGCTGCCTCGGCGGTGCCAGGTGGGCGCCGGTGGCGCCGAGGCTGACGGCCGCCGCAAAGCCCGCAGCCCCACGGGCTGTGGGGCCACGCGAGCCCCTGCCAAAGAGTTTTCCAACGAGGCACGGCTTTCCCTCCTGGCTCTTCGGGCGTGGGAGCTGTGGCCAGAGCCGCGGCCCTACCGGAAAATGCTTCGCAGGCTGGCACGGCGGCACCACGTGGGCGCCGGTGGCGCCGAGGCTGACGGCCGCCGCAAAGCCCGCAGCCCCACGGGCTGTGGGGCCACGCGAGCGGCTGCCAAAGAGCTTTCCAATGAGGCACGGCTTTCCCTCCTGGCTCTTCGGGCGTGGGAGCTGTGGCCAGAGCCGCGGCCCTACCGGAAAATGCTTCTCAGGCTGGCTCGGCGGCGCCAGGTGGGCGGCGGTGGCGCCGAGGCTGACGGCCGCCGCAAAGCCCGCAGCCCCACGGGCTGTGGGGCCACGCGAGCGGCTGCCAAAGAGCTTTCCAACGAGGCACGGCTTTCCCTCCTGGCTCTTTGGGCGTGGGAGCTGTGGCCAGAGCCGCGGCCCTACCGGAAAATGCTTCGGGGGCTGCCTCGGCGGCGCCAGGTGGGCGCCGGTGGCGCCGAGGCTGACGGCCGCCGCAAAGCCCGCAGCCCCACGGGCTGTGGGGCCACGCGAGCCCCTGCCAAAGAGTTTTCCAACGAGGCACGGCTTTCCCTCCTGGCTCTTCGGGCGTGGGAGCTGTGGCCAGAGCCGCGGCCCTACCGGAAAATGCTTCGCAGGCTGGCTCGGCGGCGCCAGGTGGGCGCCGGTGACACCGAGGCTGACGGCCGCCGCAAAGCCCGCAGCCCCACGGGCTGTGGGGCCACGCGAGCGGCTGCCAAAGAGCTTTCCAACGAGGCACGGCTTTCCCTCCTGGCTCTTCGGGCGTGGGAGCTGTGGCCAGAGCCGCGGCCCTACCGGAAAATGCTTCGCAGGCTGGCTCGGCGGCGCCACGTGGGCGCCGGTGACACCGAGCCTGACGGCCGCCGCAAAGCCCGCAGCCCCACGGGCTGTGGGGCCACGCGAGCGGCTGCCAAAGAGCTTTCCAACGAGGCACGGCTTTCCCTCCTGGCTCTTCGGGCGTGGGAGCTGTGGCCAGAGCCGCGGCCCTACCGGAAAATGCTTTGCAGGCTGGCTCGGCGGCGCCACGTGGGCGGCGGTGGTGCCGAGGCTGACGGCCACCGCAAAGCCCGCAGCCCCACGGGCTGTGGGGCCACGCGAGCGGCTGCCAAAGAGCTTTCCAACGAGGCACGGCTTTCCCTCCTGGCTCTTCGGGCGTGGGAGCTGTGGCCAGAGACGCGGCCCTACTGGAAAATGCTTCGCAGGCTGGCTCGGCGGCGCCAGGTGGGCGCCGGTGACGCCGAGGCTGACGGCCGCCGCAAAGCCCGCAGCCCCACGGGCTGTGGGGCCACGCGAGCGGCTGCCAAAGAGCTTTCCAACGAGGCACGGCTTTCCCTCCTGGCTCTTCGGGCGTGGGAGCTGTGGCCAGACCCGCGGCCCTACTGGAAAATGCTTCGGGGGCTGGCGCGGCGGCGCCAGGTGGGCGCCGGTGGCGCTGAGGCTGACAGCCGCCGCAAAGCCCGCAGCCCCACGGGCTGTGGGGCCACGCGAGCGTCTGCCAAAGAGCTTTCCAACGAGGCACAGCTTTCCCTCCTGGCTCTTCGGGCGTGGGAGCTGTGGCCAGAGCCGCAGCCCTACCGGAAAATGCTTCGCAGGCTGGCTCGGAGGCACCAGGTGGGCGCCGGTGGCGCCGAGGCTGATGGCCGCCGCAAAGCCCGCAGCCCCACGGGCTGTGGGGCCACGCGAGCGGCTGCCAAAGAGCTTTCCAACGAGGCACGGCTTTCCCTCCTGGCTCTTCGGGCGTGGGAGCTGTGGCCAGAGCCGCGGCCCTACCGGAAAATGCTTCGCAGGCTGGCACGGCGGCACCACGTGGGCGGCGGTGGTGCCGAGGCTGACGGCCGCCGCAAAGCCCGCAGCCCCACGGGCTGTGGGGCCACACGAGCGGCTGCCAAAGAGGTTTCCAACGAGGCACGGCTTTCCCTCCTGGCTCTTCGGGCGTGGGAGCTGTGGCCAGAGCCGCGGCCCTACCGGAAAATGCTTCGCAGGCTGGCTCGGCGGCGCCAGGTGGGCGCCGGTGGCACCGAGGCTGACGGCCGCCGCAAAACCCGCAGCCCCACGGGCTGTGGGGCCACGCGAGCGGCTGCCAAAGAGCTTTCCAACGAGGCACGGCTTTCCCTCCTGGCTCTTCAGGCGTGGGAGCTGTGGCCAGAGCCGCGGCCCTACCGGAAAATGCTTCGCAGGCTGGCTCGGCGGCACCATGTGGGCGGCGGTGGCGCTGAGGCTCATGGCCGCCGCAAAGCCCGCAGCCCCATGGGCTGTGGGGCCACGCGAGCGGCTGCCAAAGAGCTTTCCAACGAGGCACGGCTTTCCCTCCTGGCTCTTCGGGCGTGGGAGCTGTGGCCAGAGCCGCGGCCCTACCGGAAAATGCTTCGCAGGCTGCCTCGGCGGCGCCAGGTGGGCGCCGGTGGCGCCGAGGCTGACGGCCGCCGCAAAGCCCGCAGCCCCACGGGCTGTGGGGCCACGCGAGCGGCTGCCAAAGAGCTTTCCAATGAGGCACGGCTTTCCCTCCTGGCTCTTCGGGCGTGGGAGCTGTGGCCAGAGCCGCGGCCCTACCGGAAAATGCTTCTCAGGCTGGCTCGGCAGCGCCAGGTGGGCGGCGGTGGCACCGAGGCTGACGGCCGCCGCAAAGCCCGCAGCCCCACGGGCTGTGGGGCCACGCGAGCGGCTGCCAAAGAGCTTTCCAACGAGGCACGGCTTTCCCTCCTGGCTCTTCGGGCGTGGGAGCTGTGGCCAGAGCCGCGGCCCTACCGGAAAATGCTTCGCAGGCTGGCTCGGCGGCGCCAGGTGGGCGCCGGTGGCACCGAGGCTGACGGCCGCCGCAAAGCCCGCAGCCCCACGGGCTGTGGGGCCACGCGAGCGGCTGCCAAAGAGCTTTCCAATGAGGCACGGCTTTCCCTCCTGGCTCTTCGGGCGTGGGAGCTGTGGCCAGAGCCGCGGCCCTACCGGAAAATGCTTCTCAGGCTGGCTCGGCGGCGCCAGGTGGGCGGCGGTGGCGCCGAGGCTGACGGCCGCCGCAAAGCCCGCAGCCCCACGGGCTGTGGGGCCACGCGAGCGGCTGCCAAAGAGCTTTCCAACGAGGCACGGCTTTCCCTCCTGGCTCTTTGGGCGTGGGAGCTGTGGCCAGAGCCGCGGCCCTACTGGAAAATGCTTCGGGGGCTGCCTCGGCGGCGCCAGGTGGGCGCCGGTGGCGCCGAGGCTGACGGCCGCCGCAAAGCCCGCAGCCCCACGGGCTGTGGGGCCACGCGAGCCCCTGCCAAATAGTTTTCCAACGAGGCACGGCTTTCCCTCCTGGCTCTTCGGGCGTGGGAGCTGTGGCCAGAGCCGCGGCCCTACCGGAAAATGCTTCGCAGGCTGGCACGGCGGCACCACGTGGGCGCCGGTGGCGCCGAGGCTGACGGCCGCCGCAAAGCCCGCAGCCCCACGGGCTGTGGGGCCACGCGAGCGGCTGCCAAAGAGCTTTCCACGAGGCACGGCTTTCCCTCCTGACTCTTCGGGCGTGGGAGCTGTGGCCAGAGCCGCGGCCCTACCGGAAAATGCTTCGCAGGCTGGCTCGGCGGCGCCAGGTGGGCGCCGGTGGCACCGAGGCTGACGGCCGCCGCAAAACCCGCAGCCCCACGGGCTGTGGGGCCACGCGAGCGGCTGCCAAAGAGCTTTCCAACGAGGCACGGCTTTCCCTCCTGGCTCTTCAGGCGTGGGAGCTGTGGCCAGAGCCGCGGCCCTACCGGAAAATGCTTCGCAGGCTGGCTCGGCGGCACCATGTGGGCGGCGGTGGCGCTGAGGCTCATGGCCGCCGCAAAGCCCGCAGCCCCATGGGCTGTGGGGCCACGCGAGCGGCTGCCAAAGAGCTTTCCAACGAGGCACGGCTTTCCCTCCTGGCTCTTCGGGCGTGGGAGCTGTGGCCAGAGCCGCGGCCCTACCGGAAAATGCTTCTCAGGCTGGCTCGGCGGCGCCAGGTGGGCGGCGGTGGCGCCGAGGCTGACGGCCGCCGCAAAGCCCGCAGCCCCACGGGCTGAGGGGCCACGCGAGCGGCTGCCAAAGAGCTTTCCAACGAGGCACGGCTTTTCCTCCTGGCTCTTTGGGCGTGGGAGCTGTGGCCAGAGCCGCGGCCCTACCGGAAAATGCTTCGGGGGCTGCCTCGGCGGCGCCAGGTGGGCGGCGGTGGCGCCGAGGCTGACGGCCGCCGCAAAGCCCGCAGCCCCACGGGCTGTGGGGCCACGCGAGCGGCTGCCAAAGAGCTTTCCAACGAGGCACGGCTTTCCCTCCTGGCTCTTCGGGCGTGGGAGCTGTGGCCAGAGCCGCGGCACTACCGGAAAATGCTTCGCAGGCTGGCACGGCGGCACCACGTGGGCGCCGGTGGCGCCGAGGCTGACGGCCGCCGCAAAGCCCGCAGCCCCACGGGCTCTGGGGCCACGCGAGCGGCTGCCAAAGAGCTTTCCACGAGGCACGGCTTTCCTTCCTGACTCTTCGGGCGTGGGAGCTGTCGACAGAGCCGCGGCCCTACCGGAAAATGCTTCGCAGGCTGGCACGGCGGCACCACGTGGGCGCCGGTGGCGCCGAGGCTGACGGACGCCGCAAAGGCCGCAGCCCCACGGGCTGTGGGGCCACGCGAGCGGCTGCCAAAGAGCTTTCCAACGAGGCACGGCTTTCCCTCCTGGCTCTTCGGGCGTGGGAGCTGTGGCCAGAGCCGCGGCCCTACCGGAAAATGCTTCTCAGGCTGGCTCGGCGGCACCACGTGGGCGCCGGTGACACCGAGGCTGACGGCCGCCGCAAAGCCCGCAGCCCCACGGGCTGTGGGGCCACGCGAGCGGCTGCCAAAGAGCTTTCCAATGAGGCACGGCTTTCCCTCCTGGCTCCTTGGGCGTGGGAGCTGTGGCCAGAGCCGCGGCCCTACCGGAAAATGCTTCGCAGGCTGGCTCGGCGGCGCCAGGTGGGCGCCGGTGGCGCCGAGGCTGACGGCCGCCGCAAAGCCCGCAGCCCCACGGGCTGTGGGGCCACGCGAGCGGCTGCCAAAGAGCTTTCCAACGAGGCACGGCTTTCTCTCCTGGCTCTTCGGGCATGGGAGCTGTGGCCAGAGCTGCGGCCCTACCGGAAAATGCTTCGCAGGCTGGCTCGGCGGCGCCAGGTGGGCGCCGGTGGCACCGAGGCTGACGGCCGCCGCAAAACCCGCAGCCCCACGGGCTGTGGGGCCACGCGAGCGGCTGCCAAAGAGCTTTCCAACGAGGCACGGCTTTCCCTCCTGGCTCTTTGGGCGTGGGAGCTGTGGCCAGAGCCGCGGCCCTACCGGAAAATGCTTCGCAGGCTGGCTCGGCGGCGCCAGGTGGGCGCTGGTGGCGCCGAGGCTGACGGCCGCCGCAAAGCCCGCAGCCCCACGGGCTGTGGGGCCACGCGAGCGGCTGCCAAAGAGCTTTGCAACGAGGCACGGCTTTCCCTCCTGGCTCTTCGGGCGTGGGAGCTGTGGCCAGAGCCGCGGCCCTACCGGAAAATGCTTCGCAGGCTGGCTCGGCGGCACCAGGTGGGCGGCGGTGGCGCCGAGCCTGATGGCCGCCGCAAAGCCCGCAGCCCCACGGGCTGTGGGGCCACGCGAGCGGCTGCCAAAGAGCTTTCCAACGAGGCACGGCTTTCCCTCCTGGCTCTTCGGGCGTGGGAGCTGTGGCCAGAGCCGCGGCCCTACCGGAAAATGCTTCGCAGGCTGGCGCGGCGGCACCACGTGGGCGGGAGTGGCGCCAAGGCTGATGGCCGCCGCAAAGCCCGCAGCCCCACGGGCTGTGGGGCCACGCGAGCGGCTGCCAAAGAGCTTTCCAACGAGGCACGGCTTTCTCTCCTGGCTCTTCGGGCATGGGAGCTGTGGCCAGAGCTGCGGCCCTACCGGAAAATGCTTCGCAGGCTGGCTCGGCGGCGCCAGGTGGGCGCCGGTGGCACCGAGGCTGACGGCCGCCGCAAAACCCGCAGCCCCACGGGCTGTGGGGCCACGCGAGCGGCTGCCAAAGAGCTTTCCAACGAGGCACGGCTTTCCCTCCTGGCTCTTCGGGCGTGGGAGCTGTGGCCAGAGCCGCGGCCCTACCGGAAAATGCTTCGCAGGCTGGCTCGGCGGCGCCAGGTGGGCGCCGGTGGCGCCGAGGCTGACGGACGCCGCAAAGCCCGCAGCCCCACGGGCTGTGGGGCCACGCGAGCGGCTGCCAAAGAGCTTTCCAATGAGGCACGGCTTTCCCTCCTGGCTCTTCGGGCGTGGGAGCTGTGGCCAGAGCCGCGGCCCTACCGGAAAATGCTTCTCAGGCTGGCTCGGCGGCGCCAGGTGGGCGGCGGTGGCGCCGAGGCTGACGGCCGCCGCAAAGCCCGCAGCCCCACGGGCTGTGGGGCCACGCGAGCGGCTGCCAAAGAGCTTTCCAACGAGGCACGGCTTTCCCTCCTGGCTCTTTGGGCGTGGGAGCTGTGGCCAGAGCCGCGGCCCTACTGGAAAATGCTTCGGGGGCTGCCTCGGCGGCGCCAGGTGGGCGCCGGTGGCGCCGAGGCTGACGGCCGCCGCAAAGCCCGCAGCCCCACGGGCTGTGGGGCCACGCGAGCCCCTGCCAAATAGTTTTCCAACGAGGCACGGCTTTCCCTCCTGGCTCTTCGGGCGTGGGAGCTGTGGCCAGAGCCGCGGCCCTACCGGAAAATGCTTCGCAGGCTGGCACGGCGGCACCACGTGGGCGCCGGTGGCGCCGAGGCTGACGGCCGCCGCAAAGCCCGCAGCCCCACGGGCTGTGGGGCCACGCGAGCGGCTGCCAAAGAGCTTTCCACGAGGCACGGCTTTCCCTCCTGACTCTTCGGGCGTGGGAGCTGTGGCCAGAGCCGCGGCCCTACCGGAAAATGCTTCGCAGGCTGGCTCGGCGGCGCCAGGTGGGCGCCGGTGGCACCGAGGCTGACGGCCGCCGCAAAACCCGCAGCCCCACGGGCTGTGGGGCCACGCGAGCGGCTGCCAAAGAGCTTTCCAACGAGGCACGGCTTTCCCTCCTGGCTCTTCAGGCGTGGGAGCTGTGGCCAGAGCCGCGGCCCTACCGGAAAATGCTTCGCAGGCTGGCTCGGCGGCACCATGTGGGCGGCGGTGGCGCTGAGGCTCATGGCCGCCGCAAAGCCCGCAGCCCCATGGGCTGTGGGGCCACGCGAGCGGCTGCCAAAGAGCTTTCCAACGAGGCACGGCTTTCCCTCCTGGCTCTTCGGGCGTGGGAGCTGTGGCCAGAGCCGCGGCCCTACCGGAAAATGCTTCTCAGGCTGGCTCGGCGGCGCCAGGTGGGCGGCGGTGGCGCCGAGGCTGACGGCCGCCGCAAAGCCCGCAGCCCCACGGGCTGAGGGGCCACGCGAGCGGCTGCCAAAGAGCTTTCCAACGAGGCACGGCTTTTCCTCCTGGCTCTTTGGGCGTGGGAGCTGTGGCCAGAGCCGCGGCCCTACCGGAAAATGCTTCGGGGGCTGCCTCGGCGGCGCCAGGTGGGCGGCGGTGGCGCCGAGGCTGACGGCCGCCGCAAAGCCCGCAGCCCCACGGGCTGTGGGGCCACGCGAGCGGCTGCCAAAGAGCTTTCCAACGAGGCACGGCTTTCCCTCCTGGCTCTTCGGGCGTGGGAGCTGTGGCCAGAGCCGCGGCACTACCGGAAAATGCTTCGCAGGCTGGCACGGCGGCACCACGTGGGCGCCGGTGGCGCCGAGGCTGACGGCCGCCGCAAAGCCCGCAGCCCCACGGGCTCTGGGGCCACGCGAGCGGCTGCCAAAGAGCTTTCCACGAGGCACGGCTTTCCCTCCTGACTCTTCGGGCGTGGGAGCTGTCGACAGAGCCGCGGCCCTACCGGAAAATGCTTCGCAGGCTGGCACGGCGGCACCACGTGGGCGCCGGTGGCGCCGAGGCTGACGGCCGCCGCAAAGGCCGCAGCCCCACGGGCTGTGGGGCCACGCGAGCGGCTGCCAAAGAGCTTTCCAACGAGGCACGGCTTTCCCTCCTGGCTCTTCGGGCGTGGGAGCTGTGGCCAGAGCCGCGGCCCTACCGGAAAATGCTTCTCAGGCTGGCTCGGCGGCACCACGTGGGCGCCGGTGACACCGAGGCTGACGGCCGCCGCAAAGCCCGCAGCCCCACGGGCTGTGGGGCCACGCGAGCGGCTGCCAAAGAGCTTTCCAATGAGGCACGGCTTTCCCTCCTGGCTCCTTGGGCGTGGGAGCTGTGGCCAGAGCCGCGGCCCTACCGGAAAATGCTTCGCAGGCTGGCTCGGCGGCGCCAGGTGGGCGCCGGTGGCGCCGAGGCTGACGGCCGCCGCAAAGCCCGCAGCCCCACGGGCTGTGGGGCCACGCGAGCGGCTGCCAAAGAGCTTTCCAACGAGGCACGGCTTTCTCTCCTGGCTCTTCGGGCATGGGAGCTGTGGCCAGAGCTGCGGCCCTACCGGAAAATGCTTCGCAGGCTGGCTCGGCGGCGCCAGGTGGGCGCCGGTGGCACCGAGGCTGACGGCCGCCGCAAAACCCGCAGCCCCACGGGCTGTGGGGCCACGCGAGCGGCTGCCAAAGAGCTTTCCAACGAGGCACGGCTTTCCCTCCTGGCTCTTTGGGCGTGGGAGCTGTGGCCAGAGCCGCGGCCCTACCGGAAAATGCTTCGCAGGCTGGCTCGGCGGCGCCAGGTGGGCGCTGGTGGCGCCGAGGCTGACGGCCGCCGCAAAGCCCGCAGCCCCACGGGCTGTGGGGCCACGCGAGCGGCTGCCAAAGAGCTTTGCAACGAGGCACGGCTTTCCCTCCTGGCTCTTCGGGCGTGGGAGCTGTGGCCAGAGCCGCGGCCCTACCAGAAAATGCTTCGCAGGCTGGCTCGGCGGCACCAGGTGGGCGGCGGTGGCGCCGAGCCTGATGGCCGCCGCAAAGCCCGCAGCCCCACGGGCTGTGGGGCCACGCGAGCGGCTGCCAAAGAGCTTTCCAACGAGGCACGGCTTTCCCTCCTGGCTCTTCGGGCGTGGGAGCTGTGGCCAGAGCCGCGGCCCTACCGGAAAATGCTTCGCAGGCTGGCGCGGCGGCACCACGTGGGCGGGAGTGGCGCCAAGGCTGATGGCCGCCGCAAAGCCCGCAGCCCCACGGGCTGTGGGGCCACGCGAGCGGCTGCCAAAGAGCTTTCCAACGAGGCACGGCTTTCTCTCCTGGCTCTTCGGGCATGGGAGCTGTGGCCAGAGCTGCGGCCCTACCGGAAAATGCTTCGCAGGCTGGCTCGGCGGCGCCAGGTGGGCGCCGGTGGCACCGAGGCTGACGGCCGCCGCAAAACCCGCAGCCCCACGGGCTGTGGGGCCACGCGAGCGGCTGCCAAAGAGCTTTCCAACGAGGCACGGCTTTCCCTCCTGGCTCTTCGGGCGTGGGAGCTGTGGCCAGAGCCGCGGCCCTACCGGAAAATGCTTCGCAGGCTGGCTCGGCGGCGCCAGGTGGGCGCCGGTGGCGCCGAGGCTGACGGACGCCGCAAAGCCCGCAGCCCCACGGGCTGTGGGGCCACGCGAGCGGCTGCCAAAGAGCTTTCCAATGAGGCACGGCTTTCCCTCCTGGCTCTTCGGGCGTGGGAGCTGTGGCCAGAGCCGCGGCCCTACCGGAAAATGCTTCTCAGGCTGGCTCGGCGGCGCCAGGTGGGCGGCGGTGGCGCCGAGGCTGACGGCCGCCGCAAAGCCCGCAGCCCCACGGGCTGTGGGGCCACGCGAGCGGCTGCCAAAGAGCTTTCCAACGAGGCACAGCTTTCCCTCCTGGCTCTTTGGGCGTGGGAGCTGTGGCCAGACCCGCGGCCCTACCGGAAAATGCTTCGGGGGCTGCCTCGGCGGCGCCAGGTGGGCGCCGGTGGCGCCGAGGCTGACGGCCGCCGCAAAGCCCGCAGCCCCACGGGCTGTGGGGCCACGCGAGCCCCTGCCAAATAGTTTTCCAACGAGGCACGGCTTTCCCTCCTGGCTCTTCGGGCGTGGGAGCTGTGGCCAGAGCCGCGGCCCTACCGGAAAATGCTTCGCAGGCTGGCACGGCGGCACCACGTGGGCGCCGGTGGCGCCGAGGCTGACGGCCGCCGCAAAGCCCGCAGCCCCACGGGCTGTGGGGCCACGCGAGCGGCTGCCAAAGAGCTTTCCAACGAGGCACGGCTTTCCCTCCTGGCTCTTCGGGCGTGGGAGCTGTGGCCAGAGCCGCGGCCCTACCGGAAAATGCTTCGCAGGCTGCCTCGGCGGCGCCAGGTGGGCGCCGGTGGCGCCGAGGCTGACGGCCGCCGCAAAGGCCGCAGCCCCACGGGCTGTGGGGCCACGCGAGCGGCTGCCAAAGAGCTTTCCAACGAGGCACGGCTTTCCCTCCTGGCTCTTCGGGCGTGGGAGCTGTGGCCAGAGCCGCGGCCCTACCGGAAAATGCTTCTCAGGCTGGCTCGGCGGCGCCAGGTGGGCGGCGGTGGCGCCGAGGCTGACGGCCGCCGCAAAGCCCGCAGCCCCACGGGCTGTGGGGCCACGCGAGCCCCTGCCAAAGAGCTTTCAAACGAGGCACGGCTTTCCCTCCTGGCTCTTTGGGCGTGGGAGCTGTGGCCAGAGCCGCGGCCCTACCGGAAAATGCTTCGGGGGCTGCCTCGGCGGCGCCAGGTGGGCGCCGGTTGCGCCGAGGCTGACGGCCGCCGCAAAGCCCGCAGCCCCACGGGCTGTGTGGCCACGCGAGCCCCTGCCAAAGAGTTTTCCAACGAGGCACGGCTTTCCCTCCTGGCTCTTCGGGCGTGGGAGCTGTGGCCAGAGCCGCGGCACTACCGGAAAATGCTTCGCAGGCTGGCACGGCGGCACCACGTGGGCGCCGGTGGCGCCGAGGCTGACGGCCGCCGCAAAGCCCGCAGCCCCACGGGCTGTGGGGCCACGCGAGCGGCTGCCAAAGAGCTTTCCACGAGGCACGGCTTTCCCTCCTGACTCTTCGGGCGTGGGAGCTGTCGACAGAGCCGCGGCCCTACCGGAAAATGCTTCGCAGGCTGGCACGGCGGCACCACGTGGGCGCCGGTGGCGCCGAGGCTGACGGCCGCCGCAAAGCCCGCAGCCCCACGGGCTGTGGGGCCACGCGAGCGGCTGCCAAAGAGCTTTCCAACGAGGCACGGCTTTCCCTCCTGGCTCTTCGGGCGTGCGAGCTGTGGCCAGAGCCGCGGCCCTACCGGAAAATGCTTCGCAGGCTGGCGCGGCGGCACCACGTGGGCGGGAGTGGCGCCAAGGCTGATGGCCGCCGCAAAGCCCGCAGCCCCACGGGCTGTGGGGCCACGCGAGCGGCTGCCAAAGAGCTTTCCAACGAGGCACGGCTTTCTCTCCTGGCTCTTCGGGCATGGGAGCTGTGGCCAGAGCTGCGGCCCTACCGGAAAATGCTTCGCAGGCTGGCTCGGCGGCGCCAGGTGGGCGCCGGTGGCACCGAGGCTGACGGCCGCCGCAAAACCCGCAGCCCCACGGGCTGTGGGGCCACGCGAGCGGCTGCCAAAGAGCTTTCCAACGAGGCACGGCTTTCCCTCCTGGCTCTTCGGGCGTGGGAGCTGTGGCCAGAGCCGCGGCCCTACCGGAAAATGCTTCGCAGGCTGCCTCGGCGGCGCCAGGTGGGCGCCGGTGGCGCCGAGGCTGACGGACGCCGCAAAGCCCGCAGCCCCACGGGCTGTGGGGCCACGCGAGCGGCTGCCAAAGAGCTTTCCAATGAGGCACGGCTTTCCCTCCTGGCTCTTCGGGCGTGGGAGCTGTGGCCAGAGCCGCGGCCCTACCGGAAAATGCTTCTCAGGCTGGCTCGGCGGCGCCAGGTGGGCGGCGGTGGCGCCGAGGCTGACGGCCGCCGCAAAGCCCGCAGCCCCACGGGCTGTGGGGCCACGCGAGCGGCTGCCAAAGAGCTTTCCAACGAGGCACAGCTTTCCCTCCTGGCTCTTTGGGCGTGGGAGCTGTGGCCAGAGCCGCGGCCCTACCGGAAAATGCTTCGGGGGCTGCCTCGGCGGCGCCAGGTGGGCGCCGGTGGCGCCGAGGCTGACGGCCGCCGCAAAGCCCGCAGCCCCACGGGCTGTGGGGCCACGCGAGCCCCTGCCAAATAGTTTTCCAACGAGGCACGGCTTTCCCTCCTGGCTCTTCGGGCGTGGGAGCTGTGGCCAGAGCCGCGGCCCTACCGGAAAATGCTTCGCAGGCTGGCACGGCGGCACCACGTGGGCGCCGGTGGCGCCGAGGCTGACGGCCGCCGCAAAGCCCGCAGCCCCACGGGCTGTGGGGCCACGCGAGCGGCTGCCAAAGAGCTTTCCAACGAGGCACGGCTTTCCCTCCTGGCTCTTCGGGCGTGGGAGCTGTGGCCAGAGCCGCGGCCCTACCGGAAAATGCTTCGCAGGCTGCCTCGGCGGCGCCAGGTGGGCGCCGGTGGCGCCGAGGCTGACGGCCGCCGCAAAGGCCGCAGCCCCACGGGCTGTGGGGCCACGCGAGCGGCTGCCAAAGAGCTTTCCAATGAGGCACGGCTTTCCCTCCTGGCTCTTCGGGCGTGGGAGCTGTGGCCAGAGCCGCGGCCCTACCGGAAAATGCTTCTCAGGCTGGCTCGGCGGCGCCAGGTGGGCGGCGGTGGCGCCGAGGCTGACGGCCGCCGCAAAGCCCGCAGCCCCACGGGCTGTGGGGCCACGCGAGCCCCTGCCAAAGAGCTTTCAAACGAGGCACGGCTTTCCCTCCTGGCTCTTTGGGCGTGGGAGCTGTGGCCAGAGCCGCGGCCCTACCGGAAAATGCTTCGGGGGCTGCCTCGGCGGCGCCAGGTGGGCGCCGGTTGCGCCGAGGCTGACGGCCGCCGCAAAGCCCGCAGCCCCACGGGCTGTGTGGCCACGCGAGCCCCTGCCAAAGAGTTTTCCAACGAGGCACGGCTTTCCCTCCTGGCTCTTCGGGCGTGGGAGCTGTGGCCAGAGCCGCGGCACTACCGGAAAATGCTTCGCAGGCTGGCACGGCGGCACCACGTGGGCGCCAGTGGCGCCGAGGCTGACGGCCGCCGCAAAGCCCGCAGCCCCACGGGCTGTGGGGCCACGCGAGCGGCTGCCAAAGAGCTTTCCAACGAGGCACGGCTTTCCCTCCTGGCTCTTCGGGCGTGCGAGCTGTGGCCAGAGCCGCGGCCCTACCGGAAAATGCTTCTCAGGCTGGCTCGGCGGCACCACGTGGGCGCCGGTGACACCGAGGCTGACGGCCGCCGCAAAGCCCGCAGCCCCACGGGCTGTGGGGCCACGCGAGCGGCTGCCAAAGAGCTTTCCAACGAGGCACGGCTTTCCCTCCTGGCTCTTTGGGCGTGGGAGCTGTGGCCAGAGCCGCGGCCCTACCGGAAAATGCTTCGCAGGCTGGCTCGGCGGCGCCAGGTGGGCGCCGGTGGCGCCGAGGCTGACGGCCGCCGCAAAGCCCGCAGCCCCACGGGCTGTGGGGCCACGCGAGCGGCTGCCAAAGAGCTTTGCAACGAGGCACGGCTTTCCCTCCTGGCTCTTCGGGCGTGGGAGCTGTGGCCAGAGCCGCGGCCCTACCGGAAAATGCTTCGCAGGCTGGCTCGGCGGCACCAGGTGGGCGGCGGTGGCGCCGAGCCTGATGGCCGCCGCAAAGCCCGCAGCCCCACGGGCTGTGGGGCCACGCGAGCGGCTGCCAAAGAGCTTTCCAACGAGGCACGGCTTTCCCTCCTGGCTCTTCGGGCGTGGGAGCTGTGGCCAGAGCCGCGGCCCTACCGGAAAATGCTTCGCAGGCTGGCGCGGCGGCACCACGTGGGCGGGAGTGGCGCCAAGGCTGATGGCCGCCGCAAAGCCCGCAGCCCCACGGGCTGTGGGGCCACGCGAGCGGCTGCCAAAGAGCTTTCCAACGAGGCACGGCTTTCTCTCCTGGCTCTTCGGGCATGGGAGCTGTGGCCAGAGCTGCGGCCCTACCGGAAAATGCTTCGCAGGCTGGCTCGGCGGCGCCAGGTGGGCGCCGGTGGCACCGAGGCTGACGGCCGCCGCAAAACCCGCAGCCCCACGGGCTGTGGGGCCACGCGAGCGGCTGCCAAAGAGCTTTCCAACGAGGCACGGCTTTCCCTCCTGGCTCTTCGGGCGTGGGAGCTGTGGCCAGAGCCGCGGCCCTACCGGAAAATGCTTCGCAGGCTGCCTCGGCGGCGCCAGGTGGGCGCCGGTGGCGCCGAGGCTGACGGACGCCGCAAAGCCCGCAGCCCCACGGGCTGTGGGGCCACGCGAGCGGCTGCCAAAGAGCTTTCCAATGAGGCACGGCTTTCCCTCCTGGCTCTTCGGGCGTGGGAGCTGTGGCCAGAGCCGCGGCCCTACCGGAAAATGCTTCTCAGGCTGGCTCGGCGGCGCCAGGTGGGCGGCGGTGGCGCCGAGGCTGACGGCCGCCGCAAAGCCCGCAGCCCCACGGGCTGTGGGGCCACGCGAGCGGCTGCCAAAGAGCTTTCCAACGAGGCACAGCTTTCCCTCCTGGCTCTTTGGGCGTGGGAGCTGTGGCCAGAGCCGCGGCCCTACCGGAAAATGCTTCGGGGGCTGCCTCGGCGGCGCCAGGTGGGCGCCGGTGGCGCCGAGGCTGACGGCCGCCGCAAAGCCCGCAGCCCCACGGGCTGTGGGGCCACGCGAGCCCCTGCCAAATAGTTTTCCAACGAGGCACGGCTTTCCCTCCTGGCTCTTCGGGCGTGGGAGCTGTGGCCAGAGCCGCGGCCCTACCGGAAAATGCTTCGCAGGCTGGCACGGCGGCACCACGTGGGCGGCGGTGGCGCCGAGGCTGACGGCCGCCGCAAAGCCCGCAGCCCCACGGGCTGTGGGGCCACGCGAGCGGCTGCCAAAGAGCTTTCCAACGAGGCACGGCTTTCCCTCCTGGCTCTTCGGGCGTGGGAGCTGTGGCCAGAGCCGCGGCCCTACCGGAAAATGCTTCGCAGGCTGCCTCGGCGGCGCCAGGTGGGCGCCGGTGGCGCCGAGGCTGACGGCCGCCGCAAAGCCCGCAGCCCCACGGGCTGTGGGGCCACGCGAGCCCCTGCCAAAGAGCTTTCAAACGAGGCACGGCTTTCCCTCCTGGCTCTTTGGGCGTGGGAGCTGTGGCCAGAGCCGCGGCCCTACCGGAAAATGCTTCGGGGGCTGCCTCGGCGGCGCCAGGTGGGCGCCGGTTGCGCCGAGGCTGACGGCCGCCGCAAAGCCCGCAGCCCCACGGGCTGTGTGGCCACGCGAGCCCCTGCCAAAGAGTTTTCCAACGAGGCACGGCTTTCCCTCCTGGCTCTTCGGGCGTGGGAGCTGTGGCCAGAGCCGCGGCACTACCGGAAAATGCTTCGCAGGCTGGCACGGCGGCACCACGTGGGCGCCGGTGGCGCCGAGGCTGACGGCCGCCGCAAAGCCCGCAGCCCCACGGGCTGTGGGGCCACGCGAGCGGCTGCCAAAGAGCTTTCCACGAGGCACGGCTTTCCCTCCTGACTCTTCGGGCGTGGGAGCTGTCGACAGAGCCGCGGCCCTACCGGAAAATGCTTCGCAGGCTGGCACGGCGGCACCACGTGGGCGCCGGTGGCGCCGAGGCTGACGGCCGCCGCAAAGCCCGCAGCCCCACGGGCTGTGGGGCCACGCGAGCGGCTGCCAAAGAGCTTTCCAACGAGGCACGGCTTTCCCTCCTGGCTCTTCGGGCGTGCGAGCTGTGGCCAGAGCCGCGGCCCTACCGGAAAATGCTTCTCAGGCTGGCTCGGCGGCACCACGTGGGCGCCGGTGACACCGAGGCTGACGGCCGCCGCAAAGCCCGCAGCCCCACGGGCTGTGGGGCCACGCGAGCGGCTGCCAAAGAGCTTTCCAACGAGGCACGGCTTTCCCTCCTGGCTCTTTGGGCGTGGGAGCTGTGGCCAGAGCCGCGGCCCTACCGGAAAATGCTTCGCAGGCTGGCTCGGCGGCGCCAGGTGGGCGCCGGTGGCGCCGAGGCTGACGGCCGCCGCAAAGCCCGCAGCCCCACGGGCTGTGGGGCCACGCGAGCGGCTGCCAAAGAGCTTTGCAACGAGGCACGGCTTTCCCTCCTGGCTCTTCGGGCGTGGGAGCTGTGGCCAGAGCCGCGGCCCTACCGGAAAATGCTTCGCAGGCTGGCTCGGCGGCACCAGGTGGGCGGCGGTGGCGCCGAGCCTGATGGCCGCCGCAAAGCCCGCAGCCCCACGGGCTGTGGGGCCACGCGAGCGGCTGCCAAAGAGCTTTCCAACGAGGCACGGCTTTCCCTCCTGGCTCTTTGGGCGTGGGAGCTGTGGCCAGAGCCGCGGCCCTACCGGAAAATGCTTCGCAGGCTGGCGCGGCGGCACCACGTGGGCGGGAGTGGCGCCAAGGCTGATGGCCGCCGCAAAGCCCGCAGCCCCACGGGCTGTGGGGCCACGCGAGCGGCTGCCAAAGAGCTTTCCAACGAGGCACGGCTTTCTCTCCTGGCTCTTCGGGCATGGGAGCTGTGGCCAGAGCTGCGGCCCTACCGGAAAATGCTTCGCAGGCTGGCTCGGCGGCGCCAGGTGGGCGCCGGTGGCACCGAGGCTGACGGCCGCCGCAAAACCCGCAGCCCCACGGGCTGTGGGGCCACGCGAGCGGCTGCCAAAGAGCTTTCCAACGAGGCACGGCTTTCCCTCCTGGCTCTTCGGGCGTGGGAGCTGTGGCCAGAGCCGCGGCCCTACCGGAAAATGCTTCGCAGGCTGCCTCGGCGGCGCCAGGTGGGCGCCGGTGGCGCCGAGGCTGACGGCCGCCGCAAAGCCCGCAGCCCCACGGGCTGTGGGGCCACGCGAGCGGCTGCCAAAGAGCTTTCCAATGAGGCACGGCTTTCCCTCCTGGCTCTTCGGGCGTGGGAGCTGTGGCCAGAGCCGCGGCCCTACCGGAAAATGCTTCTCAGGCTGGCTCGGCGGCGCCAGGTGGGCGGCGGTGGCGCCGAGGCTGACGGCCGCCGCAAAGCCCGCAGCCCCACGGGCTGTGGGGCCACGCGAGCGGCTGCCAAAGAGCTTTCCAACGAGGCACAGCTTTCCCTCCTGGCTCTTTGGGCGTGGGAGCTGTGGCCAGAGCCGCGGCCCTACCGGAAAATGCTTCGGGGGCTGCCTCGGCGGCGCCAGGTGGGCGGCGGTGGCGCCGAGGCTGACGGCCGCCGCAAAGCCCGCAGCCCCACGGGCTGTGGGGCCACGCGAGCCCCTGCCAAATAGTTTTCCAACGAGGCACGGCTTTCCCTCCTGGCTCTTCGGGCGTGGGAGCTGTGGCCAGAGCCGCGGCCCTACCGGAAAATGCTTCGCAGGCTGGCACGGCGGCACCACGTGGGCGCCGGTGGCGCCGAGGCTGACGGCCGCCGCAAAGCCCGCAGCCCCACGGGCTGTGGGGCCACGCGAGCGGCTGCCAAAGAGCTTTCCACGAGGCACGGCTTTCCCTCCTGACTCTTCGGGCGTGGGAGCTGTCGACAGAGCCGCGGCCCTACCGGAAAATGCTTCGCAGGCTGGCTCGGAGGCACCACGTGGGCGCCGGTGGCGCCGAGGCTGACGGCCGCCGCAAAGCCCGCAGCCCCACGGGCTGTGGGGCCACGCGAGCGGCTGCCAAAGAGCTTTCCAACGAGGCACGGCTTTCCCTCCTGGCTCTTTGGGCGTGGGAGCTGTGGCCAGAGCCGCGGCCCTACCGGAAAATGCTTCGCAGGCTGGCTCGGCGGCGCCAGGTGGGCGCCGGTGGCGCCGAGGCTGACGGCCGCCGCAAAGCCCGCAGCCCCACGGGCTGTGGGGCCACGCGAGCGGCTGCCAAAGAGCTTTGCAACGAGGCACGGCTTTCCCTCCTGGCTCTTCGGGCGTGGGAGCTGTGGCCAGAGCCGCGGCCCTACCGGAAAATGCTTCGCAGGCTGGGTCGGCGGCACCAGGTGGGCGGCGGTGGCGCCGAGCCTGATGGCCGCCGCAAAGCCCGCAGCCCACCGGGCTGTGGGGCCACGCGAGCGGCTGCCAAAGAGCTTTCCAACGAGGCACGGCTTTCCCTCCTGGCTCTTTGGGCGTGGGAGCTGTGGCCAGAGCCGCGGCCCTACCGGAAAATGCTTCGCAGGCTGGCGCGGCGGCACCACGTGGGCGGGAGTGGCGCCGAGGCTGACGGCCGCCGCAAAGCCCGCAGCCCCACGGGCTGTGGGGCCACGCGAGCGGCTGCCAAAGAGCTTTCCAACGAGGCACGGCTTTCTCTCCTGGCTCTTCGGGCGTGGGAGCTGTGGCCAGAGCCGCGGCCCTACCGGAAAATGCTTCGCAGGCTGGCTCGGCGGCGCCAGGTGGGCGCCGGTGGCACCGAGGCTGACGGCCGCCGCAAAACCCGCAGCCCCACGGGCTGTGGGGCCACGCGAGCGGCTGCCAAAGAGCTTTCCAACGAGGCACGGCTTTCCCTCCTGGCTCTTCAGGCGTGGGAGCTGTGGCCAGAGCCGCGGCCCTACCGGAAAATGCTTCGCAGGCTGGCTCGGAGGCACCAGGTGGGCGCCGGTGGCGCTGAGGCTCATGGCCGCCGCAAAGCCCGCAGCCCCATGGGCTGTGGGGCCACGCGAGCGGCTGCCAAAGAGCTTTCCAACGAGGCACGGCTTTCCCTCCTGGCTCTTCGGGCGTGGGAGCTGTGGCCAGAGCCGCGGCCCTACCGGAAAATGCTTCGCAGGCTGCCTCGGCGGCGCCAGGTGGGCGCCGGTGGCGCCGAGGCTGACGGCCGCCGCAAAGCCCGCAGCCCCACGGGCTGTGGGGCCACGCGAGCGGCTGCCAAAGAGCTTTCCAACGAGGCACGGCTTTCCCTCCTGGCTCTTCGGGCGTGGGAGCTGTGGCCAGAGCCGCGGCCCTACCGGAAAATGCTTCTCAGGCTGGCTCGGCGGCGCCAGGTAGGCGGCGGTGGCGCCGAGGCTGACGGCCGCGGCAAAGCCCGCAGCCCCACGGGCTGTGGGGCCACGCGAGCGGCTGCCAAAGAGCTTTCCAACGAGGCACGGCTTTCCCTCCTGGCTCTTTGGGCGTGGGAGCTGTGGCCAGAGCCGCGGCCCTACCGGAAAATGCTTCGGGGGCTGCCTCGGCGGCGCCAGGTGGGCGCCGGTGGCGCCGAGGCTGACGGCCGCCGCAAAGCCCGCAGCCCCACGGGCTGTGGGGCCACGCGAGCCCCTGCCAAAGAGTTTTCCAACGAGGCACGGCTTTCCCTCCTGGCTCTTCGGGCGTGGGAGCTGTGGCCAGAGCCGCGGCCCTACCGGAAAATGCTTCGCAGGCTGGCACGGCGGCACCACGTGGGCGCCGGTGGCGCCGAGGCTGACGGCCGCCGCAAAGCCCGCAGCCCCACGGGCTGTGGGGCCACGCGAGCCCCTGCCAAATAGTTTTCCAACGAGGCACGGCTTTCCCTCCTGGCTCTTCGGGCGTGGGAGCTGTGGCCAGAGCCGCGGCCCTACCGGAAAATGCTTCGCAGGCTGGCACGGCGGCACCACGTGGGCGCCGGTGGCGCCGAGGCTGACGGCCGCCGCAAAGCCCGCAGCCCCACGGGCTGTGGGGCCACGCGAGCGGCTGCCAAAGAGCTTTCCACGAGGCACGGCTTTCCCTCCTGACTCTTCGGGCGTGGGAGCTGTCGACAGAGCCGCGGCCCTACCGGAAAATGCTTCGCAGGCTGGCACGGCGGCACCACGTGGGCGCCGGTGGCGCCGAGGCTGACGGCCGCCGCAAAGCCCGCAGCCCCACGGGCTGTGGGGCCACGCGAGCGGCTGCCAAAGAGCTTTCCAACGAGGCACGGCTTTCCCTCCTGGCTCTTTGGGCGTGGGAGCTGTGGCCAGAGCCGCGGCCCTACCGGAAAATGCTTCGCAGGCTGGCTCGGCGGCGCCAGGTGGGCGCCGGTGGCGCCGAGCCTGACGGCCGCCGCAAAGCCCGCAGCCCCACGGGCTGTGGGGCCACGCGAGCGGCTGCCAAAGAGCTTTCCAACGAGGCACGGCTTTCCCTCCTGGCTCTTCGGGCGTGGGAGCTGTGGCCAGAGCCGCGGCCCTACCGGAAAATGCTTCGCAGGCTGGCTCGGCGGCACCAGGTGGGCGGCGGTGGCGCCGAGCCTGATGGCCGCCGCAAAGCCCGCAGCCCACCGGGCTGTGGGGCCACGCGAGCGGCTGCCAAAGAGCTTTCCAACGAGGCACGGCTTTCCCTCCTGGCTCTTTGGGCGTGGGAGCTGTGGCCAGAGCCGCGGCCCTACCGGAAAATGCTTCGCAGGCTGGCGCGGCGGCACCACGTGGGCGGGAGTGGCGCCGAGGCTGACGGCCGCCGCAAAGCCCGCAGCCCCACGTGCTGTGGGGCCACGCGAGCGGCTGCCAAAGAGCTTTCCAACGAGGCACGGCTTTCTCTCCTGGCTCTTCGGGCGTGGGAGCTGTGGCCAGAGCCGCGGCCCTACCGGAAAATGCTTCGCAGGCTGGCTCGGCGGCGCCAGGTGGGCGCCGGTGGCACCGAGGCTGACGGCCGCCGCAAAACCCGCAGCCCCACGGGCTGTGGGGCCACGCGAGCGGCTGCCAAAGAGCTTTCCAACGAGGCACGGCTTTCCCTCCTGGCTCTTCAGGCGTGGGAGCTGTGGCCAGAGCCGCGGCCCTACCGGAAAATGCTTCGCAGGCTGGCTCGGAGGCACCAGGTGGGCGCCGGTGGCGCTGAGGCTCATGGCCGCCGCAAAGCCCGCAGCCCCATGGGCTGTGGGGCCACGCGAGCGGCTGCCAAAGAGCTTTCCAACGAGGCACGGCTTTCCCTCCTGGCTCTTCGGGCGTGGGAGCTGTGGCCAGAGCCGCGGCCCTACCGGAAAATGCTTCGCAGGCTGCCTCGGCGGCGCCAGGTGGGCGCCGGTGGCGCCGAGGCTGACGGCCGCCGCAAAGCCCGCAGCCCCACGGGCTGTGGGGCCACGCGAGCGGCTGCCAAAGAGCTTTCCAATGAGGCACGGCTTTCCCTCCTGGCTCTTCGGGCGTGGGAGCTGTGGCCAGAGCCGCGGCCCTACCGGAAAATGCTTCTCAGGCTGGCTCGGCGGCGCCAGGTAGGCGGCGGTGGCGCCGAGGCTGACGGCCGCGGCAAAGCCCGCAGCCCCACGGGCTGTGGGGCCACGCGAGCGGCTGCCAAAGAGCTTTCCAACGAGGCACGGCTTTCCCTCCTGGCTCTTCGGGCGTGGGAGCTGTGGCCAGAGCCGCGGCCCTACCGGAAAATGCTTCGGGGGCTGCCTCGGCGGCGCCAGGTGGGCGCCGGTGGCGCCGAGGCTGACGGCCGCCGCAAAGCCCGCAGCCCCACGGGCTGTGGGGCCACGCGAGCCCCTGCCAAAGAGTTTTCCAACGAGGCACGGCTTTCCCTCCTGGCTCTTCGGGCGTGGGAGCTGTGGCCAGAGCCGCGGCCCTACCGGAAAATGCTTCGCAGGCTGGCACGGCGGCACCACGTGGGCGCCGGTGGCGCCGAGGCTGACGGCCGCCGCAAAGCCCGCAGCCCCACGGGCTGTGGGGCCACGCGAGCGGCTGCCAAAGAGCTTTCCACGAGGCACGGCTTTCCCTCCTGACTCTTCGGGCGTGGGAGCTGTGGCCAGAGCCGCGGCCCTACCGGAAAATGCTTCGCAGGCTGGCACGGCGGCACCACGTGGGCGCCGGTGGCGCCGAGGCTGACGGCCGCCAGAAAGCCCGCAGCCCCACGGGCTGTGGGGCCACGCGAGCGGCTGCCAAAGAGCTTTCCAACGAGGCACGGCTTTCCCTCCTGGCTCTTCGGGCGTGGGAGCTGTGGCCAGAGCCGCGGCCCTACCGGAAAATGCTTCTCAGGCTGGCTCGGCGGCGCCAGGTGGGCGCCGGTGACACCGAGGCTGACGGCCGCCGCAAAGCCCGCAGCCCCACGGGCTGTGGGGCCACGCGAGCGGCTGCCAAAGAGCTTTCCAACGAGGCACGGCTTTCCCTCCTGGCTCTTCGGGCGTGGGAGCTGTGGCCAGAGCCGCGGCCCTACCGGAAAATGCTTCGCAGGCTGGCTCGGCGGCGCCAGGTGGGCGCCGGTGACACCGAGGCTGACGGCCGCCGCAAAGCCCGCAGCCCCACGGGCTGTGGGGCCACGCGAGCGGCTGCCAAAGAGCTTTCCAACGAGGCACGGCTTTCCCTCCTGGCTCTTCGGGCGTGGGAGCTGTGGCCAGAGCCGCGGCCCTACCGGAAAATGCTTTGCAGGCTGGCTCGGCGGCGCCACGTGGGCGGCGGTGGTGCCGAGCCTGACGGCCGCCGCAAAGCCCGCAGCCCCACGGGCTGTGGGGCCACGCGAGCGGCTGCCAAAGCGCTTTCCAACGAGGCACGGCTTTCCCTCCTGGCTCTTCGGGCGTGGGAGCTGTGGCCAGAGCCGCGGCCCTACCGGAAAATGCTTCGCAGGCTGGCTCGGAGGCGCCAGGTGGGTGCCGGTGGCGCCGAGGCTGACGGCCGCTGCAAAGCCCGCAGCCCCACGGGCTGTGATGTCACTCAAGCGGCTGCCAAAGAGGTTTCCAACGAGGCACGGCTTTCCCTCCTGGCTCTTCGGGCGTGGGAGCTGTGGCCAGAGCCGCGGCCCTACCGGAAAATGCTTCGCAGGCTGGCACGGCGGCACCACGTGGGCGGCGGTGGTGCCGAGCCTGACAGCCGCCGCAAAGCCCGCAGCCCCACGGGCTGTGGGGCCACACGAGCGGCTGCCAAAGAGGTTTCCAACGAGGCACGGCTTTCCCTCCTGGCTCTTCGGGCGTGGGAGCTGTGGCCAGAGCCGCGGCCCTACCGGAAAATGCTTCGCAGGCTGGCTGAGCGGCGCCAGGTGGGCGCCGGTGGCGCCGAGGCTGACGGCCGCCGCAAAGCCCGCAGCCCCACGGGCTGTGGGGCCACGCGAGCGGCTGCCAAAGAGCTTTCCAACGAGGCACGGCTTTCCCTCCTGGCTCTTCGGGCGTGGGAGCTGTGGCCAGAGCCGCGGCACTACCGGAAAATGCTTCGCAGGCTGGCGCGGCGGCACCACGTGGGCGGGAGTGGCGCCGAGGCTGACGGCCGCCGCAAAGCCCGCAGCCCCACGGGCTGTGGGGCCACGCGAGCGGCTGCCAAAGAGCTTTCCAACGAGGCACGGCTTTCCCTCCTGGCTCTTTGGGCGTGGGAGCTGTGGCCAGAGCCGCGGCCCTACCGGAAAATGCTTCGGGGGCTGGCTCGGCAGCGCCAGGTGGGCGCCGGTGGCGCCGAGGCTGACGGCCGCCGCAAAGCCCGCAGCCCCACGGGCTGTGGGGCCACGCGAGCGGCTGCCAAAGAGCTTTGCAACGAGGCACGGCTTTCCCTCCTGGCTCTTCGGGCGTGGGAGCTGTGGCCAGAGCCGCGGCCCTACCGGAAAATGCTTCGCAGGCTGGCGCGGCGGCACCAGGTGGGCGGCGGTGGCGCCGAGCCTGATGGCCGCCGCAAAGCCCGCAGCCCCACGGGCTGTGGGGCCACGCGAGCGGCTGCCAAAGAGCTTTCCAACGAGGCACGGCTTTCCCTCCTGGCTCTTCGGGCGTGGGAGCTGTGGCCAGAGACGCGGCCCTACCGGAAAATGCTTCGCAGGCTGGCGCGGCGGCACCACGTGGGCGGGAGTGGCGCCGAGGCTGACGGCCGCCGCAAAGCCCGCAGCCCCACGGGCTGTGGGGCCACGCGAGCGGCTGCCAAAGAGCTTTCCAACGAGGCACGGCTTTCTCTCCTGGCTCTTCGGGCGTGGGAGCTGTCGCCAGAGCTGCGGCCCTACCGGAAAATGCTTCGCAGGCTGGCTCGGCGGCGCCAGGTGGGCGCCGGTGGCACCGAGGCTGACGGCCGCCGCAAAACCCGCAGCCCGACGGGCTGTGGGGCCACGCGAGCGGCTGCCAAAGAGCTTTCCAACGAGGCACGGCTTTCCCTCCTGGCTCTTCAGGCGTGGGAGCTGTGGCCAGAGCCGCGGCCCTACCGGAAAATGCTTCGCAGGCTGGCTCGGCGGCACCATGTGGGCGGCGGTGGCGCTGAGGCTCATGGCCGCCGCAAAGCCCGCAGCCCCATGGGCTGTGGGGCCACGCGAGCGGCTGCCAAAGAGCTTTCCAACGAGGCACGGCTTTCCCTCCTGGCTCTTCGGGCGTGGGAGCTGTGGCCAGAGCCGCGGCCCTACCGGAAAATGCTTCGCAGGCTGCCTCGGCGGCGCCAGGTGGGCGCCGGTGACACCGAGGCTGACGGCCGCCGCAAAGCCCGCAGCCCCACGGGCTGTGGGGCCACGCGAGCGGCTGCCAAAGAGCTTTCCAACGAGGCACGGCTTTCCCTCCTGGCTCTTCGGGCGTGGGAGCTGTGGCCAGAGCCGCGGCCCTACCGGAAAATGCTTTGCAGGCTGGCTCGGAGGCACCAGGTGGGCGCCGGTGGCGCCGAGGCTGACGGCCGCCGCAAAGCCCGCAGCCCCACGGGCTGTGGGGCCACGCGAGCGGCTGCCAAAGAGCTTTCCAACGAGGCACGGCTTTCCCTCCTGGCTCTTCGGGCGTGGGAGCTGTGGCCAGAGCCGCGGCCCTACCGGAAAATGCTTCGCAGGCTGGCTCGGCGGCGCCAGGTGGGCGCCGGTGGCGCCGAGGCTGACGGCCGCCGCAAAGCCCGCAGCCCCACGGGCTGTGGGGCCACGCGAGCGGCTGCCAAAGAGCTTTCCAACGAGGCACGGCTTTCCCTCCTGGCTCTTCGGGCGTGGGAGCTGTAGCCAGAGCCGCGGCCCTACCGGAAAATGCTTCGCAGGCTGGCACGGCGGCACCACGTGGGCGCCGGTGGCGCCGAGGCTGACGGCCGCCGCAAAGCCCGCAGCCCCACGGGCTGTGGGGCCACGCGAGCGGCTGCCAAAGAGCTTTCCAACGAGGCACGGCTTTCCCTCCTGGCTCTTTGGGCGTGGGAGCTGTGGCCAGAGCCGCGGCCCTACCGGAAAATGCTTCGCAGGCTGGCTCGGCGGCGCCAGGTGGGCGCCGGTGGCGCCGAGGCTGACGGCCGCCGCAAAGCCCGCAGCCCCACGGGCTGTGGGGCCACGCGAGCGGCTGCCAAAGAGCTTTGCAACGAGGCACGGCTTTCCCTCCTGGCTCTTCGGGCGTGGGAGCTGTGGCCAGAGCCGCGGCCCTACCGGAAAATGCTTCGCAGGCTGGCTCGGCGGCACCAGGTGGGCGGCGGTGGCGCCGAGCCTGATGGCCGCCGCAAAGCCCGCAGCCCACCGGGCTGTGGGGCCACGCGAGCGGCTGCCAAAGAGCTTTCCAACGAGGCACGGCTTTCCCTCCTGGCTCTTTGGGCGTGGGAGCTGTGGCCAGAGCCGCGGCCCTACCGGAAAATGCTTCTCAGGCTGGCACGGCGGCACCACTTGGGCGGGAGTGGCGCCGAGGCTGATGGCCGCCGCAAAGCCCGCAGCCCCACGGGCTGTGGGGCCACGCGAGCGGCTGCCAAAGAGCTTTCCAACGAGGCACGGCTTTCTCTCCTGGCTCTTCGGGCGTGGGAGTGGTCGCCAGAGCCGCGGCCCTACCGGAAAATGCTTCGCAGGCTGGCTCGGCGGCGCCAGGTGGGCGCCGGTGGCACCGAGGCTGACGGCCGCCGCAAAACCCGCAGCCCCACGGGCTGTGGGGCCACGCGAGCGGCTGCCAAAGAGCTTTCCAACGAGGCACGGCTTTCCCTCCTGGCTCTTCAGGCGTGGGAGCTGTGGCCAGAGCCACGGCCCTACCGGAAAATGCTTCGCAGGCTGGCTCGGAGGCACCAGGTGGGCGCCGGTGGCGCTGAGGCTCATGGCCGCCGCAAAGCCCGCAGCCCCATGGGCTGTGGGGCCACGCGAGCGGCTGCCAAAGAGCTTTCCAACGAGGCACGGCTTTCCCTCCTGGCTCTTCGGGCGTGGGAGCTGTGGCCAGAGCCGCGGCCCTACCGGAAAATGCTTCGCAGGCTGCCTCGGCGGCACCAGGTGGGCGCCGGTGGCACCGAGGCTGACGGCCGCCGCAAAGCCCGCAGCCCCACGGGCTGTGGGGCCACGCGAGCGGCTGCCAAAGAGCTTTCCAATGAGGCACGGCTTTCCCTCCTGGCTCTTCGGGCGTGGGAGCTGTGGCCAGAGCCGCGGCCCTACCGGAAAATGCTTCTCAGGCTGGCTCGGCGGCGCCAGGTGGGCGGCGGTGGCGCCGAGGCTGACGGCCGCCGCAAAGCCCGCAGCCCCACGGGCTGTGGGGCCACGCGAGCGGCTGCCAAAGAGCTTTCCAACGAGGCACGGCTTTCCCTCCTGGCTCTTCGGGCGTGGGAGCTGTGGCCAGAGCCGCGGCCCTACCGGAAAATGCTTCGGGGGCTGCCTCGGCGGCGCCAGGTGGGCGCCGGTGGCGCCGAGGCTGACGGCCGCCGCAAAGCCCGCAGCCCCACGGGCTGTGGGGCCACGCGAGCCCCTGCCAAAGAGTTTTCCAACGAGGCACGGCTTTCCCTCCTGGCTCTTCGGGCGTGGGAGCTGTGGCCAGAGCCGCGGCCCTACCGGAAAATGCTTCGCAGGCTGGCACGGCGGCACCACGTGGGCGCCGGTGGCGCCGAGGCTGACGGCCGCCGCAAAGCCCGCAGCCCCACGGGCTGTGGGGCCACGCGAGCGGCTGCCAAAGAGCTTTCCAACGAGGCACGGCTTTCCCTCCTGGCTCTTCGGGCGTGGGAGCTGTGGCCAGAGCCGCGGCCCTACCGGAAAATGCTTCTCAGGCTGGCTCGGCGGCGCCAGGTGGGCGCCGGTGACACCGAGGCTGACGGCTGCCGCAAAGCCCGCAGCCCCACGGGCTGTGGGGCCACGCGAGCGGCTGCCAAAGAGCTTTCCAACGAGGCACGGCTTTCCCTCCTGGCTCTTCGGGCGTGGGAGCTGTGGCCAGAGCCGCGGCCCTACCGGAAAATGCTTCGCAGGCTGGCTCGGCGGCGCCAGGTGGGCGCCGGTGACACCGAGCCTGACGGCCGCCGCAAAGCCCGCAGCCCCACGGGCTGTGGGGCCACGCGAGCGGCTGCCAAAGAGCTTTCCAACGAGGCACGGCTTTCCCTCCTGGCTCTTCGGGCGTGGGAGCTGTGGCCAGAGCCGCGGCCCTACCGGAAAATGCTTTGCAGGCTGGCTCGGCGGCGCCACGTGGGCGGCGGTGGTGCCGAGGCTGACGGCCGCCGCAAAGCCCGCAGCCCCACGGGCTGTGGGGCCACGCGAGCGGCTGCCAAAGAGCTTTCCAACGAGGCACGGCTTTCCCTCCTGGCTCTTCGGGCGTGGGAGCTGTGGCCAGAGACGCGGCCCTACCGGAAAATGCTTCGCAGGCTGGCTCGTCGGCGCCAGGTGGGCGCCGGTGGCGCCGAGGCTGACGGCCGCCGCAAAGCCCGCAGCCCCACGGGCTGTGGGGCCACGCGAGCGGCTGCCAAAGAGCTTTCCAACGAGGCACGGCTTTCCCTCCTGGCTCTTCGGGCGTGGGAGCTGTGGCCAGAGCCGCGGCCCTACCGGAAAATGCTTTGCAGGCTGGCTCGGCGGCACCACGTGGGCGCCGGTGGCGCCGAGGCTGACGGCCGCCGCAAAGCCCGCAGCCCCACGGGCTGTGGGGCCACGCGAGCGGCTGCCAAAGAGCTTTCCAACGAGGCACGGCTTTCCCTCCTGGCTCTTCGGGCATGGGAGCTGTGGCCAGAGCCGCGGCCCTACCGGAAAATGCTTCGCAGGCTGGCTCGGCGGCGCCAGGTGGGCGCCGGTGGCGCCGAGGCTGACGGCCGCCGCAAAGCCCGCAGCCCCACGGGCTGTGGGGCCACGTGAGCGGCTGCCAAAGAGCTTTCCAACGAGGCACGGCTTTCCCTCCTGGCTCTTCGGGCGTGGGAGCTGTGGCCAGAGCCGCGGCCCTACCGGAAAATGCTTCGCAGGCTGGCTCGGCGGCGCCAGGTGGGCGGCGGTGGCGCCGAGGCTGACGGCCGCCGCAAAGCCCGCAGCCCCACGGGCTGTGGGGCCACGCGAGCGGCTGCCAAAGAGCTTTCCAACGAGGCACGGCTTTCCCTCCTGGCTCTTCGTGTGTGGGAGCTGTGGCCAGAGCCGCGGCCCTACCGGAAAATGCTTCGCAGGCTGGCTCGGCGGCGCCAGGTGGGCGCCGGTGGCGCCGAGGCTGACGGCCGCCGCAAAGCCCGCAGCCCCACGGGCTGTGGGGCCACGCGAGCGGCTGCCAAAGAGCTTTCCAACGAGGCACGGCTTTCCCTCCTGGCTCTTTGGGCGTGGGAGCTGTGGCCAGAGCCGCGGCCCTACCGGAAAATGCTTCGCAGGCTGGCTCGGCGGCGCCAGGTGGGCGGCGGTGGCGCCGAGCCTGATGGCCGCCGCAAAGCCCGCAGCCCCACGGGCTGTGGGGCCACGCGAGCGGCTGCCAAAGAGCTTTCCAACGAGGCGCGGCTTTCCCTCCTGGCTCTTTGGGCGTGGGAGCTGTGGCCAGAGCCGCGGCCCTACCGGAAAATGCTTCGCAGGCTGGCGCGGCGGCACCACGTGGGCGCCGGTGGCGCCGAGGCTGACGGACGCCGCAAAGCCCGCAGCCCCACGGGCTGTGGGGCCACGCGAGCGGCTGCCAAAGAGCTTTCCAACGAGGCACGGCTTTCTCTCCTGGCTCTTCGGGCGTGGGAGCTGTCGCCAGAGCTGCGGCCCTACCGGAAAATGCTTCTCAGGCTGGCTCGGCGGCGCCAGGTGGGCGCCGGTGACACCGAGGCTGACGGCCGCCGCAAAGCCCGCAGCCCCACGGGCTGTGGGGCCACGTGAGCGGCTGCCAAAGAGCTTTCCAATGAGGCACGGCTTTCCCTCCTGGCTCTTCGGGCGTGGGAGCTGTCGCCAGAGCCGCGGCCCTACCGGAAAATGCTTCGTAGGCTGGCTCGGAGGCGCCAGGTGGGCGGCGGTGGCGCCGAGCCTGATGGCCGCCGCAAAGCCCGCAGCCCCACGGGCTGTGGGGCCACGCGAGCGGCTGCCAAAGAGCTTTCCAACGAGGCGCGGCTTTCCCTCCTGGCTCTTTGGGCGTGGGAGCTGTGGCCAGAGCCGCGGCCCTACCGGAAAATGCTTCGCAGGCTGGCTCGGCGGCGCCAGGTGGGCGCCGGTGGCACCGAGGCTGACGGCCGCCGCAAAGCCCGCAGCCCCACGGGCTGTGGGGCCACGCGAGCGGCTGCCAAAGAGCTTTCCAACGAGGCACGGCTTTCCCTCCTGGCTCTTCGGGCGTGGGAGCTGTGGCCAGAGCCGCGGCCCTACCGGAAAATGCTTCTCAGGCTGGCTCGGCGGCGCCAGGTGGGCGCCGGTGACACCGAGGCTGACGGCCGCCGCAAAGCCCGCAGCCCCACGGGCTGTGGGGCCACGTGAGCGGCTGCCAAAGAGGTTTCCAACGAGGCACGGCTTTCCCTCCTGGCTCTTCGGGCGTGGGAGCTGTCGCCAGAGCCGCAGCCCTACCGGAAAATGCTTCGTAGGCTGGCTCGGAGGCGCCAGGTGGGCGCCAGTGGCGCCGAGGCTGACGGCCGCCGCAAAGCCCGCAGCCCCACGGGCTGTGGGGCCACGCGAGCGGCTGCCAAAGAGCTTTCCAACGAGGCACGGCTTTCCCTCCTGGCTCTTCGGGCGTGGGAGCTGTGGCCAGAGCTGCGGCCCTACCGGAAAATGCTTCGCAGGCTGGCTCGGCGGCGCCAGGTGGGCGCCGGTTGCGCCGAGGCTGACGGCCGCCGCAAAGGCCGCAGCCCCACGGGCTGTGGGGCCACGCGAGCGGCTGCCAAAGAGGTTTCCAACGAGGCACGGCTTTCCCTCCTGGCTCTTTGGGCGTGGGAGCTGTGGCCAGAGCCGCGGCCCTACCGGTAAATGCTTCGCAGGCTGCCTCGGCGGCGACAGGTGGGCGCCGGTGACGCCGAGGCTGACGGCCGCCGCAAAGCCCGCAGCCCCACGGGCTGTGGGGCCACGCGAGCGGCTGCCAAAGAGCTTTCCAACGAGGCACGGCTTTCCCTCCTGGCTCTTCGGGCGTGGGAGCTGTGGCCAGAGCCGCGGCCCTACCGGAAAATGCTTCGCAGGCTGGCTCGGCGGTGCCAGGTGGGCGCCGGTGGCGCCGAGGCTGACGGCCGCCGCAAAGCCCGCAGCCCCACGGGCTGTGGGGCCACGCGAGCGGCTGCCAAAGAGCTTTCCAACGAGGCACGGCTTTCCCTCCTGGCTCTTCGGGCGTGGGAGCTGTGGCCAGAGCCGCGGCCCTACCGGAAAATGCTTCGCAGGCTGGCTCGGCAGCGCCAGGTGGGCGCCGGTTGCGCCGAGGCTGACGGCCGCCGCAAAGCCCGCAGCCCCACGGGCTGTGGGGCCACGTGAGCGGCTGCCAAAGAGCTTTCCAACGAGGCACGGCTTTCCCTCCTGGCTCTTCGGGCGTGGGAGCTGTGGCCAGAGCCGCGGCCCTACCGGAAAATGCTTCGCAGGCTGGCTCGGCGGCGCCAGGTGGGCGGCGGTGGCGCCGAGGCTGACGGCCGCCGCAAAGCCCGCAGCCCCACGGGCTGTGGGGCCACACGAGTGGCTGCCAAAGAGCTTTCCAACGAGGCACGGCTTTCCCTCCTGGCTCTTCGGGCGTGGGAGCTGTGGCCAGAGCAGCGGCCCTACCGGAAAATGCTTCGCAGGCTGGCGCGGCGGCGCCAGGTGGGCGGCAGTGGCGCCGAGGCTGACGGCCGCCGCAAAGCCCGCAGACCCACGGGCTGTGGGGCCACGCGAGCGGCTGCCAAAGAGCTTTCCAACGAGGCACGGCTTTCCCTCCTGGCTCTTTGGGCGTGGGAGCTGTGGCCAGAGCCGCGGCCCTACCCGAAAATGCTTCGCAGGCTAGCTCGGCGGCGCCAGGTGGGCGCCGGTGACGCCGAGGCTGACGACCGCCGCAAAGCCCACAGCCCCACGGGCTGTGGGGCCACGCGAGCGGCTGCCAAAGAGCTTTCCAACGAGGCACGGCTTTCCCTCCTGGCTCTTCGGGCGTGGGAGCTGTGGCCAGAGTCGCGGCCCTACCGGAAAATGCTTCTCAGGCTGGCTCGGCGGCGCCAGGTGGGCGCCGGTGACACCGAGGCTGACGGCCGCCGCAAAGCCCGCAGCCCCACGGGCTGTGGGGCCACGCGAGCGGCTGCCAAAGAGCTTTCCAACGAGGCACGGCTTTCCCTCCTGGCTCTTCGGGCGTGGGACCTGTCGCCAGAGACGCGGCCCTACCGGAAAATGCTTCGCAGGCTGGCTCGGCGACGCCAGGTGGGCGCCGGTGGCGCCGAGGCTGACGGCCGCCGCAAAGGCCGCAGCCCCACGGGCTGTGGGGCCACGCGAGCGGCTGCCAAAGAGCTTTCCAACGAGGCACGGCTTTCCCTCCTGGCTCTTCGGGCGTGGGAGCTGTGGCCAGAGCCGCGGCCCTACCGGAAAATGCTTCGCAGGCTGGCTCGGCGGCGCCAGGTGGGCGCCGGTGGCGCCGAGGCTGACGGCCGCCGCAAAGCCCGCAGCCCCACGGGCTGTGGGGCCACGCGAGCGGCTGCCAAAGAGCTTTCCAACGAGGCACGGCTTTCCCTCCTGGCTCTTCGGGCGTGGGAGCTGTGGCCAGAGCCGCGGCCCTACTGGAAAATGCTTCGCAGGCTGGCTCGGCAGCGCCAGGTGGGCGCCGGTTGCGCCGAGGCTGACAGCCGCCACAAAGCCCGCAGCCCCACGGGCTGTGGGGCCACGCGAGCCCCTGCCAAAGAGCTTTCCAACGAGGCACGGCTTTCCCTCCTGGCTCTTCGGGCGTGGGAGCTGTGGCCAGAGTCGCGGCCCTACCGGAAAATGCTTCGCAGGCTGGCGCGGTGGCACCACGTGGGCGGCGGTGGCGCCGAGGCTGACGGCCGCCGCAAAGCCCGCAGCCCCACGGGCTGTGGGGCCACGCGAGCCCCTGCCAAAGAGCTTTCCAACGAGGCACGGCTTTCCCTCCTGGCTCTTCGGGCGTGGGAGCTGTCGCAAGAGCCGCAGCCCTACTGGAAAATGCTTTGCAGGCTGGCACGGCGGCACCACGTGGGCGCCGGTGGCGCCAAGGCTGACGGCCGCTGTAAAGCCCGCAGCCCCACGGGCTGTGGGGCCACGCGAGCGGCTGCCAAAGAGCTTTCCAACGAGGCACGGCTTTCCCTCCTGGCTCTTCGGGCGTGGGAGCTGTGGCCAGAGCCGCGGCCCTACCGGAAAATGCTTCGCAGGCTGGCTCGGCGGCGCCAGGTGGGCGCCGGTGGCGCCGAGGCTGACGGCCGCCGCAAAGGCCGCAGCCCCACGGGCTGTGGGGCCACGCGAGCGGCTGCCAAAGAGCTTTCCAACGAGGCACGGCTTTCCCTCCTGGCTCTTCGGGCGTGGGAGCTGTGGCCAGAGACGCGGCCCTACCGGAAAATGCTTCGCAGGCTGGCGCGGCGGCGCCAGGTGGGTGCCGGTGGCGCCGAGGCTGACGGCCGCCGCAAAGCCCGCAGCCCCACGGGCTGTGGGGCCACGTGAGCGGCTGCCAAAGAGCTTTCCAATGAGGCACGGCTTTCCCTCCTGGCTCTTCGGGCGTGGGAGCTGTGGCCAGAGCCGCGGCCCTACCGGAAAATGCTTCGCAGGCTGGCTCGGAGGCACCAGGTGGGCGCCGGTGGCGCCGAGGCTGACGGCCGCCGCAAAGCCCGCAGCCCCACGGGCTGTGGGGCCACGCGAGCGGCTGCCAAAGAGCTTTCCAACGAGGCACGGCTTTCCCTCCTGGCTCTTCGGGCGTGGGAGCTGTGGCCAGAGTCGCGGCCCTACCGGAAAATGCTTCGCAGGCTGGCTCGGCGGCGCCAGGTGGGCGCCGGTGGCGCCGAGGCTGACGGCCGCCGCAAAGCCCGCAGCCCCACGGGCTGTGGGTCCACGCGAGCGGCTGCCAAAGAGCTTTCCAACGAGGCACGGCTTTCCCTCCTGGCTCTTCGGGCGTGGGAGCTGTAGCCAGAGCCGCGGCCCTACCGGAAAATGCTTCGCAGGCTGGCTCGGCGGCGCCAGGTGGGCGCCGGTTGCGCCGAGGCTGACGGCCGCCGCAAAGCCCGCAGCCCCACGGGCTGTGGGGCCACGCGAGCGGCTGCCAAAGAGCTTTGCAACGAGGCACGGCTTTCCCTCCTGGCTCTTCGGGCGTGGGAGCTGTGGCCAGAGCCGCGGCCCTACCGGAAAATGCTTTGCAGGCTGGCTCGGCGGCGCCAGGTGGGCGCCGGTGACACCGAGGCTGACGGCCGCCGCAAAGGCCGCAGCCCCACGGGCTGTGGGGCCACGCGAGCGGCTGCCAAAGAGCTTTCCAACGAGGCACGGCTTTCCCTCCTGGCTCTTCGGGCGTGGGAGCTGTGGCCAGAGACGCGGCCCTACCGGAAAATGCTTCGCAGGCTGGCGCGGCGGCGCCAGGTGGGTGCCGGTGGCGCCGAGGCTGATGGCCGCCGCAAAGCCCGCAGCCCCACGGGCTGTGGGGCCACGCGAGCGGCTGCCAAAGAGCTTTCCAACGAGGCACGGCTTTCCCTCCTGGCTCTTCGGGCGTGGGAGCTGTGGCCAGAGCCGCGGCCCTACCGGAAAATGCTTCGCAGGCTGGCTCGGTGGCGCCAGGTGGGCGGCGGTGGCGCCGAGGCTGACGGCCGCCGCAAAGCCCGCAGCCCCACGGGCTGTGGGGCCACGCGAGCGGCTGCCAAAGAGCTTTCCAACGAGGCATGGCTTTCTCTCCTGGCTCTTCGGGCGTGGGAGCTGTCGCCAGAGCTGCGGCCCTACCGGAAAATGCTTCGCAGGCTGGCTCGGCGGCGCCAGGTGGGCGCCGGTGGCGCCGAGGCTGACGGCCGCCGCAAAGCCCGCAGCCCCACGGGCTGTGGGGCCACACGAGTGGCTGCCAAAGAGCTTTCCAACGAGGCACGGCTTTCCCTCCTGGCTCTTCGGGCGTGGGAGCTGTGGCCAGAGCCACGGCCCTACCGGAAGATGCTTCGCAGGCTGGCACGGCGGCACCACGTGATCGCAGGTGGCGCCGAGGCTGATGGCCGCCGTAAAGCCCGCAGCCCCACGGGCTGTGGGGCCACGCGAGCGGCTGCCAAAGAGCTTTGCAACGAGGCACGGCTTTCCCTCCTGGCTCTTCGGGCGTGGGAGCTGTGGCCAGAGCCGCGGCCCTACCGGAAAATGCTTCGCAGGCTGGCTCGGCGGCGCCAGGTGGGCGCCGGTGGCGCCGAGGCTGACGGCCGCCGCAAAGGCCGCAGCCCCACGGGCTGTGGGGCCACGCGAGCGGCTGCCAAAGAGCTTTCCAACGAGGCACGGCTATCCCTCCTGGCTCTTCGGGCGTGGGAGCTGTGGCCAGAGACGCGGCCCTACTGGAAAATGCTTCGCAATCTGGCGCGGATGCGCCAGGTGGGCGGCGGTGGCGCCGAGGCTGACGGCCGCCGCAAAGCCCGCAGCCCCACGGGCTGTGGGGCCACGCGAGTGGCTGCCAAAGAGCTTTCCAACAAGGCACGGCTTTCCCTCCTGGCTCTTTGGGCGTGGGAGCTGTGGCCAGAGACGCGGCCCTACCGGAAAATGCTTCGCAGGCTGGCGCAGCGGCACCACGTGGACGGCGGTGGCGCCGAGGCTGACGGCCGCCGCAAAGCCCGCAGCCCCACGGGCTGTGGGGCCACGCGAGCGGCTGCCAAAGAGCTTTCCAACGAGGCACGGCTTTCCCTCCTGGCTCTTCGGGCGTGGGAGCTGTGGCCAGAGCCGCGGCCCTACCGGAAAATGCTTCGCAGGCTGGCTCGGCGGCGCCAGGTGGGCGCCGGTGGCGCCGAGGCTGACGGCCGCCGCAAAGCCCGCAGCCCCACGGGCTGTGGGGCCACGCGAGCGGCTGCCAAAGAGCTTTCCAACGAGGCATGGCTTTCCCTCCTGGCTCTTCGGGCGTGGGAGCTGTGGCCAGAGCCACGGCCCTACCGGAAAATGCTTCGCAGGCTGGCTCGGCGGTGCCAGGTGGGCGCTGGTGGCGCCGAGGCTGACGGCCGCCGCAAAGCCCGCAGCCCCACGGGCTGTGGGGCCACGCGAGCGGCTGCCAAAGAGCTTTCCAACGAGGCACGGCTTTCCCTCCTGGCTCTTCGGGCGTGGGACCTGTCGCCAGAGACGCGGCCCTACCGGAAAATGCTTCGCAGGCTGGCTCGGCGACGCCAGGTGGGCGCCGGTGGCGCCGAGGCTGACGGCCGCCGCAAAGGCCGCAGCCCCACGGGCTGTGGGGCCACGCGAGCGGCTGCCAAAGAGCTTTCCAACGAGGCACGGCTTTCCCTCCTGGCTCTTCGGGCGTGGGAGCTGTGGCCAGAGCCGCGGCCCTACCGGAAAATGCTTCGCAGGCTGGCTCGGCGGCGCCAGGTGGGCGCCGGTGGCGCCGAGGCTGACGGCCGCCGCAAAGCCCGCAGCCCCACGGGCTGTGGGGCCACGCGAGCGGCTGCCAAAGAGCTTTCCAACGAGGCACGGCTTTCCCTCCTGGCTCTTCGGGCGTGGGAGCTGTGGCCAGAGCCGCGGCCCTACTGGAAAATGCTTCGCAGGCTGGCTCGGCAGCGCCAGGTGGGCGCCGGTTGCGCCGAGGCTGACAGCCGCCGCAAAGCCCGCAGCCCCACGGGCTGTGGGGCCACGCGAGCCCCTGCCAAAGAGCTTTCCAACGAGGCACGGCTTTCCCTCCTGGCTCTTCGGGCGTGGGAGCTGTCGCAAGAGCCGCAGCCCTACTGGAAAATGCTTTGCAGGCTGGCACGGCGGCGCCAGGTGGGCGCCGGTGACACCGAGGCTGACGGCCGCCGCAAAGGCCGCAGCCCCACGGGCTGTGGGGCCACGCGAGCGGCTGCCAAAGAGCTTTCCAACGAGGCACGGCTTTCCCTCCTGGCTCTTCGGGCGTGGGAGCTGTGGCCAGAGACGCGGCCCTACCGGAAAATGCTTCGCAGGCTGGCGCGGCGGCGCCAGGTGGTTGCCGGTGGCGCCGAGGCTGATGGCCGCCGCAAAGCCCGCAGCCCCACGGGCTGTGGGGCCACGTGAGCGGCTGCCAAAGAGCTTTCCAACGAGGCACGGCTTTCCCTCCTGGCTCTTCGGGCGTGGGAGCTGTGGCCAGAGCCGCGGCCCTACCGGAAAATGCTTCGCAGGCTGGCTCGGTGGCGCCAGGTGGGCGGCGGTGGCGCCGAGGCTGACGGCCGCCGCAAAGCCCGCAGCCCCACGGGCTGTGGGGCCACGCGAGCGGCTGCCAAAGAGCTTTCCAACGAGGCATGGCTTTCTCTCCTGGCTCTTCGGGCGTGGGAGCTGTCGCCAGAGCTGCGGCCCTACCGGAAAATGCTTCGCAGGCTGGCTCGGCGGCGCCAGGTGGGCGCCGGTGGCGCCGAGGCTGACGGCCGCCGCAAAGCCCGCAGCCCCACGGGCTGTCGGGCCACACGAGTGGCTGCCAAAGAGCTTTCCAACGAGGCACGGCTTTCCCTCCTGGCTCTTCGGGCGTGGGAGCTGTGGCCAGAGCCACGGCCCTACCGGAAGATGCTTCGCAGGCTGGCACGGCGGCACCACGTGATCGCAGGTGGCGCCGAGGCTGATGGCCGCCGTAAAGCCCGCAGCCCCACGGGCTGTGGGGCCACGCGAGCGGCTGCCAAAGAGCTTTGCAACGAGGCACGGCTTTCCCTCCTGGCTCTTCGGGCGTGGGAGCTGTGGCCAGAGCCGCGGCCCTACTGGAAAATGCTTCGCAGGCTGGCTCGGCGGCGCCAGGTGGGCGCCGGTGGCGCCGAGGCTGACGGCCGCCGCAAAGGCCGCAGCCCCACGGGCTGTGGGGCCACGCGAGCGGCTGCCAAAGAGCTTTCCAACGAGGCACGGCTTTCCCTCCTGGCTCTTCGGGCGTGGGAGCTGTCGCCAGAGCCGCAGCCCTACCGAAAAATGCTTCGGGGGCTGGCGCGGATGCGCCAGGTGGGCGGCGGTGGCGCCGAGGCTGACGGCCGCCGCAAAGCCCGCAGCCCCACGGGCTGTGGGGCCACGCGAGTGGCTGCCAAAGAGCTTTCCAACAAGGCACGGCTTTCCCTCCTGGCTCTTTGGGCGTGGGAGCTGTGGCCAGAGACGCGGCCCTACCGGAAAATGCTTCGCAGGCTGGCGCAGCGGCACCACGTGGACGGCGGTGGCGCCGAGGCTGACGGCCGCCGCAAAGCCCGCAGCCCCACGGGCTGTGGGGCCACGCGAGCGGCTGCCAAAGAGCTTTCCAACGAGGCACGGCTTTCCCTCCTGGCTCTTCGGGCGTGGGAGCTGTGGCCAGAGCCGCGGCCCTACCGGAAAATGCTTCGCAGGCTGGCTCGGCGGCGCCAGGTGGGCGCCGGTGGCGCCGAGGCTGACGGCCGCCGCAAAGCCCGCAGCCCCACGGGCTGTGGGGCCACGCGAGCGGCTGCCAAAGAGCTTTCCAACGAGGCATGGCTTTCCCTCCTGGCTCTTCGGGCGTGGGAGCTGTGGCCAGAGCCACGGCCCTACCGGAAAATGCTTCGCAGGCTGGCTCGGCGGTGCCAGGTGGGCGCTGGTGGCGCCGAGGCTGACGGCCGCCGCAAAGCCCGCAGCCCCACGGGCTGTGGGGCCACGCGAGCGGCTGCCAAAGAGCTTTCCAACGAGGCACGGCTTTCCCTCCTGGCTCTTTGGGCGTGGGAGCTGTGGCCAGAGCCACAGCCCTACCGGAAAATGCTTCACAGGCTGGCGCGGCGGCACCACGTGGGCGCCGGTGGCGCTGAGGCTGACGGCCGCCGCAAAGCCCGCAGCCCCACGGGCTGTGGGGCCACGCGAGCGGCTGCCAAAGAGCTTTCCAACGAGGCACGGCTTTCTCTCCTGGCTCTTCGGGCGTGGGAGCTGTGGCCAGAGCCACGGCCCTACCGGAAGATGCTTCGCAGGCTGGCACGGCGGCACCACGTGATCGCCGGTGGCGCCGAGGCTGATGGCCGCCGTAAAGCCCGCAGCCCCACGGGCTGTGGGGCCACGCGAGCGGCTGCCAAAGAGCTTTCCAACGAGGCACGGCTTTCCCTCCTGGCTCTTCGGGCGTGGGAGCTGTGGCCAGAGCCGCAGCCCTACCGGAAAATGCTTCGCAGGCTGGCTCGGCGGCGCCAGGTGGGCGCCGGTGGCGCCGAGGCTGATGGCCGCCGCAAAGCCCGCAGCCCCACGGGCTGTGGGGCCACGTGAGCGGCTGCCAAAGAGCTTTCCAACGAGGCACGGCTTTCCCTCCTGGCTCTTCGGGCGTGGGAGCTGTGGCCAGAGCCGCAGCCCTACCGGAAAATTCTTCGGGGGCTGGCGTGGCGGCGCCAGGTGGGCGGCGGTGGCGCCGAGGCTGACGGCCGCCGCAAAGCCCGCAGCCCCACGGGCTGTGGGGCCACGCGAGCGGCTGCCAAAGAGCTTTCCAATGAGGCACGGCTTTCCCTCCTGGCTCTTCGGGCGTGGGAGCTGTGGCCAGAGCCGCGGCCCTACCGGAAAATGCTTCGCAGGCTGGCGCGGCGGCGCCACGTGGGCGCCGGTGGCGCCGAGGCTGATGGCCGCCGTAAAGCCCGCAGCCCCACGGGCTGTGGGGCCACGCGAGCGGCTGCCAAAGAGCTTTCCAACGAGGCACGGCTTTCCCTCCTGGCTCTTTGGGCGTGGGAGCTGTGGCCAGAGCCGCGGCCCTACCGGAAAATGCTTCGCAGGCTGGCTCGGCGGCGCCAGGTGGGCGCCGGTGGCGCCGAGGCTGACGGCCGCCGCAAAGCCCGCAGCCCCACGGGCTGTGGGGCCACGCGAGCGGCTGCCAAAGAGCTTTCCAACGAGGCACGGCTTTCCCTCCTGGCTCTTCGGGCGTGGGAGCTGTCGCAAGACCCGCAGCCCTACTGGAAAATGCTTTGCAGGCTGGCACGGCGGCACCACGTGGGCGCCGGTGGCGCCAAGGCTGACGGCCGCCGTAAAGCCCGCAGCCCCACGGGCTGTGGGGCCACGCGAGCGGCTGCCAAAGAGCTTTCCAACGAGGCACGGCTTTCCCTCCTGGCTCTTCGGGCGTGGGAGCTGTGGCCAGAGCCACGGCCCTACCGGAAAATGCTTCGCAGGCTGGCTCGGCGGCGCCAGGTGGGCACCGGTGGCGCCGAGGCTGACGGCCGCCGCAAAGCCCGCAGCCCCACGGGCTGTGGGGCCACGCGAGCGGCTGCCAAAGAGCTTTCCAACGAGGCACGGCTTTCCCTCCTGGCTCTTCGGGCGTGGGAGCTGTCGCAAGAGCCGCAGCCCTACTGGAAAATGCTTTGCAGGCTGGCACGGCGGCACCACGTGGGCGCCGGTGGCGCCAAGGCTGACGGCCGCCGTAAAGCCCGCAGCCCCACGGGCTGTGGGGCCACGCGAGCGGCTGCCAAAGAGCTTTCCAACGAGGCACGGCTTTCCCTCCTGGCTCTTCGGGCGTGGGAGCTGTGGCCAGAGCCGCGGCCCTTCCGGAAAATGCTTCGCAGGCTGGCTCGGCGGCGCCAGGTGGGCGCCGGTGGCGCCGAGGCTGACGGCCGCCGCAAAGCCCGCAGCCCCACGGGCTGTGGGGCCACGCGAGCGGCTGCCAAAGAGCTTTCCAACGAGGCACGGCTTTCCCTCCTGGCTCTTCGAGCGTGGGAGCTGTGGCCAGAGCTGCGGCCCTACCGGAAAATGCTTCGCAGGCTGGCTCGGCGGCACCACGTGGGCGCCGGTGGCGCCGAGGCTGACGGCCGCCGCAAAGCCCGCAGCCCCACGGGCTGTGGGGCCACGCGAGCCCCTGCCAAAGAGCTTTCCAACGAGGCACGGCTTTCCCTCCTGGCTCTTCGGGCGTGAGAGCTGTGGCCAGAGCCGCGTCCCTACCGGAAAATGCTTCGCAGGCTGGCTCGGCGGCGCCAGGTGGGCGCCGGTGGCGCCGAGGCTGACGGCCGCCGCAAAGCCCGCAGCCCCACGGGCTGTGGGGCCACGCGAGCGGCTGCCAAAGAGCTTTCCAACGAGGCACGGCTTTCCCTCCTGGCTCTTCGGGCGTGGGAGCTGTGGCCAGAGCCGCGGCCCTACCGGAAAATGCTTCGCAGGCTGGCTCGGCGGCGCCAGGTGGGCGCCGGTGGCACCGAGGCTGACGGCCGCCGCAAAGCCCGCAGCCCCACGGGCTGTGGGGCCACGCAAGCGGCTGCCAAAGAGCTTTCCAATGAGGCACGGCTTTCCCTCCTGGCTCTTCGGGCGTGGGAGCTGTGGCCAGAGCCGCGGCCCTACCGGAAAATGCTTTGCAGGCTGGCTCGGCGGCACCACGTGGGCGCCGGTGGCGCCGAGGCTGACGGCCGCCGCAAAGCCCGCAGCCCCACGGGCTGTGGGGCCACGCGAGCGGCTGCCAAAGAGCTTTCCAACGAGGCACGGCTTTCCCTCCTGGCTCTTCGGGCGTGGGAGCTGTGGCCAGAGCCGCGGCCCTACCAGAAAATGCTTCGCAGGCTGGCTCAGCGGCGCCAGGTGGGCGCCGGTTGCGCCGAGGCTGACGGCCGCCGCAAAGCCCGCAGCCCCACGGGCTGTGGGGCCACGCGAGCGGCTGCCAAAGAGCTTTCCAACGAGGCACGGCTTTCCCTCCTGGCTCTTCCTGCGTGGGAGCTGTGGCCAGAGCCGCGGCCCTACCGGAAAATGCTTCGCAGGCTGGCTCGGCGGCGCCAGGTGGGCGCCGGTGACACTGAGGCTGACGACCGCCGCAAATCCCGCAGCCCCACGGGCTGTGGGGCCACGCGAGCGGCTGCCAAAGAGCTTTCCAACGAGGCACGGCTTTCCCTCCTGGCTCTTCGGGCGTGGGAGCTGTCGCCAGAGCCGCGGCCCTACCGGAAAATGCTTCGCAGGCTGGCTTGGCGACGCCAGGTGGGCGCCGGTGGCGCCGAGGCTGACGGCCGCCGCAAAGCCCGCAGCCCCACGGGCTGTGGGGCCACGCGAGCGGCTTCCAAAGAGCTTTCCAACGAGGCACGGCTTTCCCTCCTGGCTCTTCGGGCGTGGGAGCTGTGGCCAGAGCCGCGGCCCTACCGGAAAATGCTTCGCAGGCTGGCTCGGCGACGCCAGGTGGGCGCCGGTGGCGCCGAGGCTGACGGCCGCCGCAAAGCCCGCAGCCCCACGGGCTGTGGGGCCACGCGAGCGGCTGCCAAAGAGCTTTCCAACGAGGCACGGCTTTCCCTCCTGGCTCTTCGGGCGTCGGAGCTGTGGCCAGAGCAGCGGCCCTACCGGAAAATGCTTCGAACGCTGGCGCGGCGGCGCCAGGTGGGCGGCAGTGGCGCCGAGGCTGACGGCCGCCGCAAAGCCCGCAGACCCACGGGCTGTGGGGCCACGCGAGCGGCTGCCAAAGAGCTTTCCAACGAGGCACGGCTTTCCCTCCTGGCTCTTCGGGCGTGGGAGCTGTGGCCAGAGCCGCGGCCCTACCCGAAAATGCTTCGCAGGCTGGCTCGGCGGCGCCAGGTGGGCGCCGGTGACACCGAGGCTGACGGCCGCCGCAAAGCCCGCAGCCCCACGGGCTGTGGGGCCACGCGAGCGGCTGCCAAAGAGCTTTCCAACGAGGCACGGCTTTCCCTCCTGGCTCTTCGGGCGTGGGAGCTGTGGCCAGAGCCGCGGCCCTACCGGAAAATGCTTCGCAGGCTGGCTCGGCGACGCCAGGTGGGCGCCGGTGGCGCCGAGGCTGACGGCCGCCGCAAAGCCCGCAGCCCCACGGGCTGTGGGGCCACGCGAGCGGCTGCCAAAGAGCTTTCCAACGAGGCACGGCTTTCCCTCCTGGCTCTTCGGGCGTGGGAGCTGTGGCCAGAGCAGCGGCCCTACCGGAAAATGCTTCGCAGGCTGGCGCGGAGGCACCACGTGGGCGCCGGTGGCGCCGAGGCTGACGGCCGCCGCAAAGCCCGCAGCCCCAAGGGCTGTGGGGCCACGCGAGCGGCTGCCAAAGAGCTTTCCAACGAGGCACGGCTTTCCCTCCTGGCTCTTCGGGCGTGGGAGCTGTGGCCAGAGACGCGGCCCTACCCGAAAATGCTTCGCAGGCTGGCTCGGCGGCGCCAGGTGGGCGCCGGTTGCGCCGAGGCTGACGGCCGCCGCAAAGCCCGCAGCCCCACGGGCTGTGGGGCCACGCGAGCGGCTGCCAAAGAGCTTTCCAACAAGGCACGGCTTTCCCTCCTGGCTCTTCGGGCGTGGGAGCTGTCGCCAGAGCCGCGGCCCTACCGGAAAATGCTTCGCAGGCTGGCTCGGCGGCGCCAGGTGGGTGCCGGTGGCGCCGAGGCTGACGGCCGCCGCAAAGCCCGCAGCCCCACGGGCTGTGGGGCCACGCGAGCGGCTGCCAAAGAGCTTTCCAACGAGGCATGGCTTTCCCTCCTGGCTCTTCGGGCGTGGGAGCTGTTGCCAGAGCCACGGCCCTACCGGAAAATGCTTCGCAGGCTGGCTCGGCGGTGCCAGGTGGGCGCTGGTGGCGCCGAGGCTGACGGCCGCCGCAAAACCCGCAGCCCCACGGGCTGTGGGGCCACGCGAGCGGCTGCCAAAGAGCTTTCCAACGAGGCACGGCTTTCCCTCCTGGCTCTTTGGGCGTGGGAGCTGTGGCCAGAGCCGCAGCCCTACCGGAAAAATCTTCGGGGGCTGGCGTGGCGGCGCCAGGTGGGCGCCGGTGGCGCCGAGGCTGACGGCCGCCGCAAAGCCCGCAGCCCCACGGGCTGTGGGGCCACGCGAGCGGCTGCCAAAGAGCTTTCCAACGAGGCACGGCTTTCCCTCCTGGCTCTTCGGGCGTGGGAGCTGTGGCCAGAGCCGCGGCCCTACCGGAAAATGCTTCGCAGGCTGGCGCGGCGGCGCCACGTGGGCGCCGGTGGCGCCGAGGCTCATGGCCGCCGTAAAGCCCGCAGCCCCACGGGCTGTGGGGCCACGCGAGCGGCTGCCAAAGAGCTTTCCAACGAGGCACGGCTTTCCCTCCTGGCTCTTCGGGCGTGGGAGCTGTGGCCAGAGCCGCGGCCCTACCCGAAAATGCTTCGCAGGCTGGCTCGGCGGCGCCAGGTGGGCGCCGGTGGCGCCGAGGCTGACGGCCGCCGCAAAGCCCGCAGCCCCACGGGCTGTGGGGCCACGCGAGCGGCTGCCAAAGAGCTTTCCAACGAGGCACGGCTTTCCCTCCTGGCTCTTCGGGCGTGGGAGCTGTCGCAAGAGCCGCAGCCCTACTGGAAAATGCTTTGCAGGCTGGCACGGCGGCACCACGTGGGCGCCGGTGGCGCCAAGGCTGACGGCCGCCGTAAAGCCCGCAGCCCCACGGGCTGTGGGGCCACGCGAGCGGCTGCCAAAGAGCTTTCCAACGAGGCACGGCTTTCCCTCCTGGCTCTTCGGGCGTGGGAGCTGTGGCCAGAGCCGCGGCCCTACCGGAAAATGCTTCGCAGGCTGGCTCGGCGGCGCCAGGTGGGCGCCGGTGGCGCCGAGGCTGACGGCCGCCGCAAAGCCCGCAGCCCCACGGGCTGTGGGGCCACGCGAGCGGCTGCCAAAGAGCTTTCCAACGAGGCACGGCTTTCCCTCCTGGCTCTTCGGGCGTGGGAGCTGTCGCCAGAGCCGCGGCCCTACCGGAAAATGCTTCGCAGGCTGGCTCGGCGGCGCCAGGTGGGCGCCGGTGGCACCGAGGCTGACGGCCGCCGCAAAGCCCGCAGCCCCACGGGCTGTGGGGCCACGCGAGCCCCTGCCAAAGAGCTTTCCAACGAGGCACGGCTTTCCCTCCTGGCTCTTTGGGCATGGGAGCTGTGGCCAGAGCCGCGGCCCTACCGGAAAATGCTTCGCAGGCTGGCTCGGCGGCGCCAGGTGGGCGGCGGTGGTGCCGAGGCTGACGGCCGCCGCAAAGCCCGCAGCCCCACGGGCTGTGGGGGCACACGAGTGGCTGCCAAAGAGCTTTCCAACGAGGCACAGCTTTCCCTCCTGGCTCTTCGGGCGTGGGAGCTGTGGCCAGAGCAGCGGCCCTACCGGAAAATGCTTCGCAGGCTGGCGCGGCGGCGCCAGGTGGGCGGCAGTGGCGCCGAGGCTGACGGCCGCCGCAAAGCCCGCAGCCCCACGGGCTGTGGGGCCACGCGAGCGGCTGCCAAAGAGCTTTCCAACGAGGCACGGCTTTCCCTCCTGGCTCTTCGGGCGTGGGAGCTGTGGCCAGAGCCGCGGCCCTACCGGAAAATGCTTCGCAGGCTGGCTCGGCAGCGCCAGGTGGGCGGCGGTGGCGCCGAGGCTGACGGCCGCCGCAAAGCCCGCAGCCCCACGGGCTGTGGGGCCACGCGAGCGGCTGCCAAAGAGCTTTCCAACGAGGCACGGCTTTCCCTCCTCGCTCTTCGGGCGTGGGAGCTGTGGCCAGAGCCGCGGCCCTACCGGAAAATGCTTCTCAGGCTGGCTCGGCGGTGCCAGGTGGGCGCTGGTGGCGCCGAGGCTGCCGGCCGCCGCAAATCCCACAGCCCCACACGCTGTGGGGCCACGCGAGCGGCTGCCAAAGAGCTTTCCAACGAGGCACAGCTTTCCCTCCTGGCTCTTTGGGCGTGGGAGCTGTGGCCAGAGCCGCGGCCCTACCGGAAAATGCTTCGCAGGCTGGCGCGGCGGCACCACATGGGCGCCGGTGGCGCCGAGGCTGACGGCCGCCGCAAAGCCCGCAGCCCCACGGGCTGTGGGGCCACGCGAGCCCCTGCCAAAGAGCTTTCCAACGAGGCACGGCTTTCCCTCCTGGCTCTTCGGGCGTGGGAGCTGTGGCCAGAGCCGCGGCCCTACCGGAAAATGCTTCGCAGGCTGGGTTGGCGGCGCCAGGTGGGCGCCGGTTGCGCCGAGGCTGACGGCCGCCGCAAAGCCCGCAGCCCCACGGGCTGTGGGACCACGCGAGCGGCTGCCAAAGAGCTTTCCAACAAGGCACGGCTTTCCCTCCTGGCTCTTCGGGCGTGGGAGGTGTGGCCAGAGCCGCGGCCCTACCGGAAAATGCTTCGCAGGCTGGCGCGGCGGCACCACGTGGACGGCGGTGGCACCGAGGCTGACGGCCGCCGCAAAGCCCGCAGCCCCACGGGCTGTGGGGCCACGCGAGCGGCTGCCAAAGAGCTTTCCAACGAGGCACGGCTTTCCCTCCTGGCTCTTCGGGCGTGGGAGCTGTGGCCAGAGACGCGGCCCTACCGGAAAATGCTTCGCAGGCTGGCGCGGCGGCACCACGTGGACGGCGGTGGCGCCGAGGCTGACGGCCGCCGCAAAGCCCGCAGCCCCACGGGCTGTGGGGCCACGCGAGCGGCTGCCAAAGAGCTTTCCAACGAGGCACGGCTTTCCCTCCTGGCTCTTCGGGCGTGGGAGCTGTGGCCAGAGCCGCGGCCCTACCGGAAAATGCTTCGCAGGCTGGCTCGGCGGCGCCAGGTGGGCGCCGGTGGCGCCGAGGCTGACGGCCGCCGCAAAGCCCGCAGCCCCACGGGCTGTGGGGCCACGCGAGCGGCTGCCAAAGAGCTTTCCAACGAGGCATGGCTTTCCCTCCTGGCTCTTCGGGCGTGGGAGCTGTGGCCAGAGCCGCGGCCCTACCGGAAAATGCTTCGCAGGCTGGCTCGGCGGTGCCAGGTGGGCGCCGGTGGCGCCGAGGCTGACGGCCGCCGCAAAGCCCGCAGCCCCACGGGCTGTGGGGCCACGCGAGCGGCTGCCAAAGAGCTTTCCAACGAGGCACGGCTTTCCCTCCTGGCTCTTTGGGCGTGGGAGCTGTGGCCAGAGCCACAGCCCTACCGGAAAATGCTTCACAGGCTGGCGCGGCGGCACCACGTGGGCGCCGGTGGCGCCGAGGCTGACGGCCGCCGCAAAGCCCGCAGCCCCACGGGCTGTGGGGCCACGCGAGCGGCTGCCAAAGAGCTTTCCAACGAGGCACGGCTTTCCCTCCTGGCTCTTCGGGCGTGGGAGCTGTTGCCAGAGCCACGGCCCTACCGGAAAATGCTTCGCAGGCTGGCTCGGCGGCGCCAGGTGGGCGCCGGTGGCGCCGAGGCTGATGGCCGCCCCAAAGCCCGCAGCCCCACGGGCTGTGGGGCCACGCGAGCGGCTGCCAAAGAGCTTTCCAACGAGGCACGGCTTTCCCTCCTGGCTCTTTGGGCGTGGGAGCTGTGGCCAGAGCCGCAGCCCTACCGGAAAATTCTTCGGGGGCTGGCGTGGCGGCGCCAGGTGGGCGGCGGTGGCGCCGAGGCTGACGGCCGCCGCAAAGCCCGCAGCCCCACGGGCTGTGGGGCCACGCGAGCGGCTGCCAAAGAGCTTTCCAACGAGGCACGGCTTTCCCTCCTGGCTCTTCGGGCGTGGGAGCTGTGGCCAGAGCCGTGGCCCTACCGGAAAATGCTTCGCAGGCTGGCGCGGCGGCGCCACGTGGGCGCCGGTGGCGCTGAGGCTGATGGCCGCCGTAAAGCCCGCAGCCCCACGGGCTGTGGGGCCACGCGAGCGGCTGCCAAAGAGCTTTCCAACGAGGCACGGCTTTCCCTCCTGGCTCTTCGGGCGTGGGAGCTGTGGCCAGAGCCGCGGCCCTACCGGAAAATGCTTCGCAGGCTGGCGCGGCGGCGCCACGTGGGCGCCGGTGGCGCCGAGGCTGACGGCCGCCGCAAAGCCCGCAGCCCCACGGGCTGTGGGGCCACGCGAGCGGCTGCCAAAGAGCTTTCCAACGAGGCACGGCTTTCCCTCCTGGCTCTTCGGGCGTGGGAGCTGTGGCCAGAGCCGCGGCCCTACCGGAAGACGCTTTGCAGGCTGGCACAGCGGCACCACGTGGGCGCCGGTGGCGCCAAGGCTGACGGCCGCCGTAAAGCCCGCAGCCCCACGGGCTGTGGGGCCACGCGAGCGGCTGCCAAAGAGCTTTCCAACGAGGCACGGCTTTCCCTCCTGGCTCTTCGGGCGTGGGAGCTGTGGCCAGAGCCGCGGCCCTACCGGAAAATGCTTCGCAGGCTGGCTCGGCGGCGCCAGGTGGGCGGCGGTGGCGCCGAGGCTGACGGCCGCCGCAAAGCCCGCAGCCCCACGGGCTGTGGGGCCACGCGAGCGGCTGCCAAAGAGCTTTCCAACGAGGCACGGCTTTCCCTCCTGGCTCTTCGGGCGTGGGAGCTGTGGCCAGAGCCGCGGCCCTACCGGAAAATGCTTCGCAGGCTGGCACGGCGGCGCCAGGTGGGCGCCGGTGGCGCCGAGGCTGACGGCCGCCGCAAAGCCCGCAGCCCCACGGGCTGTGGGGCCACGCGAGCCCCTGCCAAAGAGCTTTCCAACGAGGCAAGGCTTTCCCTCCTGGCTCTTCGGGCGTGGGAGCTGTGGCCAGAGCCGCAGCCCTACCGGAAAATGCTTCGCAGGCTGGCACGGCGGCACCTCGTGGGCGCCGATGGCGCCGAGGCTGACGGCCTCTGCAAAGCCCGCAGCCCCACGGGCTGTGGGGCCACGCGAGCGGCTGCCAAAGGGCTTTCCAACGAGGCACGGCTTTCCCTCTTGGCTCTTTGGGCGTGGGAGCTGTGGCCAGAGACGCGGCCCTACCGGAAAATGCTTCGCGGGCAGGCGCGGCGGCGCCACGTGGGCGCCGGTGGCGCCGAGGCTGACGGCCGCCGCAAAGCCCGCAGCCCCACGGGCTGTGGGGCCACGCGAGCGGCTGCCAAAGAGCTTTGCAACGAGGCACGGCTTTCCCTCCTGGCTCTTCGGGCGTGGGAGCTGTGGCCAGAGCCGCGGCCCTACCCGAAAATGCTTCGCAGGCTGGCTCGGCGGCGCCAGGTGGGCGCCGGTGGCGCTGAGGCTGACGGCCGCCGCAAAGCCCGCAGCCCCACGGGCTGTGGGGCCACGTGAGCGGCTGCCAAAGAGCTTTCCAACGAGGCACGGCTTTCCCTCCTGGCTCTTCGGGCGTGGGAGCTGTGGCCAGAGACGCGGTCCTACCCGAAAATGCTTCGCAGGCTGGCTCGGCGGCGCCAGGTGGGCGCCGGTGGCGCCGAGGCTGACGGCCGCCGCAAAGCCCGCAGCCCCACTGGCTGTGGGGCCACGTGAGCGGCTGCCAAAGAGCTTTCCAACGAGGCACGGCTTTCCCTCCTGGCTCTTCGGGCGTGGGAGCTGTGGCCAGAGCCGCGGCCCTACCGGAAAATGCTTCGCAGGCTGGCTCGGCGGCGCCAGGTGGGCGCCGGTGGCGCCGAGGCTGACGGCCGCCGCAAAGCCCGCAGCCCCACGGGCTGTGGGGCCACGCGAGCGGCTGCCAAAGAGCTTTCCAATGAGGCACGGCTTTCCCTCCTGGCTCTTCGGGCGTGGGAGCTGTGGCCAGAGCCGCAGCCCTACCGGAAAATGCTTCGCAGGCTGGCACGGCGGCACCACGTGGGCGCCGATGGCGCCGAGGCTGACGGCCTCTGCAAAGCCCGCAGCCCCACGGGCTGTGGGGCCACGCGAGCGGCTGCCAAAGGGCTTTCCAACGAGGCACGGCTTTCCCTCCTGGCTCTTCGGGCGTGGGAGCTGTGGCCAGAGACGCGGCCCTACCGGAAAATGCTTCGCGGGCAGGCGCGGCGGCGCCACGTGGGCGCCGGTGGCGCCGAGGCTGACGGCCGCCGCAAAGCCCGCAGCCCCACGGGCTGTGGGGCCACGCGAGCGGCTGCCAAAGAGCTTTCCAACGAGGCACGGCTTTCCCTCCTGGCTCTTCGGGCGTGGGAGCTGTGGCCAGAGCCGCGGCCCTACTGGAAAATGCTTCGCAGGCTGGCTCGGCGGCGCCAGGTGGGCGCCGGTGGCGCCGAGGCTGACGGCCGCCGCAAAGCCCGCAGCCCCACGGGCTGTGGGGCCACGTGAGCGGCTGCCAAAGAGCTTTCCAACGAGGCACGGCTTTCCCTCCTGGCTCTTCGGGCGTGGGAGCTGTGGCCAGAGACGCGGTCCTACCCGAAAATGCTTCGCAGGCTGGCTCGGCGGCGCCAGGTGGGCGCCGGTGGCGCCGAGGCTGACGGCCGCCGCAAAGCCCGCAGCCCCACTGGCTGTGGGGCCACGTGAGCGGCTGCCAAAGAGCTTTCCAACGAGGCACGGCTTTCCCTCCTGGCTCTTCGGGCGTGGGAGCTGTGGCCAGAGCCGCGGCCCTACCGGAAAATGCTTCGCAGGCTGGCGCGGCGGCACTACGTGGGCGGCGGTGGCGCTGAGGCTGACGGCCGTCACAAAGCCCGCAGCCCCACGGGCTGTGGGGCCACGCAAGCGGCTGCCAAAGAGCTTTCCAACGAGGCACGGCTTTCCCTCCTGGCTCTTCGGGCGTGGGAGCTGTGGCCAGAGCCGCGGCCCTACCGGAAAATGCTTCGCAGGCTGGCTCGGCGGCGCCAGGTGGGCAGCGGTGGCGCCGAGGCTGACTGCCGCCGCAAAGCCCGCAGCCCCACAGGCTGTGGGGCCACGCGAGCGGCTGCCACAGAGCTTTCCAACAAGGCACGGCTTTCCCTCCTGGCTCTTCGGGCGTGGGAGCTGTGGCCAGAGCCGCGGCCCTACCGGAAAATGCTTCGCAGGCTGGCGCGGCGGCGCCAGGTGGGCGCCGGTGGCGCCAAGGCTGACGGCCGCCGCAAACCCCGCAGCCCCACGGGCTGTGGGGCCACGCGAGCGGCTGCCAAAGAGCTTTCCAACGAGGCATGGCTTTCCCTCCTGGCTCTTCGGGCGTGGGAGCTGTGGCCAGAGCCGCAGCCCTACCGGAAAATGCTTCGCAGGCTGGCACGGCGGCACCACGTGGGCGCCGATGGCGCCGAGGCTGACGGCCTCTGCAAAGCCCGCAGCCCCACGGGCTGTGGGGCCACGCGAGCGGCTGCCAAAGGGCTTTCCAACGAGGCACGGCTTTCCCTCTTGGCTCTTTGGGCGTGGGAGCTGTGGCCAGAGACGCGGCCCTACCGGAAAATGCTTCGCGGGCAGGCGCGGCGGCGCCACGTGGGCGCCGGTGGCGCCGAGGCTGACGGCCGCCGCAAAGCCCGCAGCCCCACGGGCTGTGGGGCCACGCGAGCGGCTGCCAAAGAGCTTTCCAACGAGGCACGGCTTTCCCTCCTGGCTCTTCGGGCGTGGGAGCTGTGGCCAGAGCCGCGGCCCTACTGGAAAATGCTTCGCAGGCTGGCTCGGCGGCACCAGGTGGGCGCCGGTGGCGCTGAGGCTGACGGCCGCCGCAAAGCCCGCAGCCCCACGGGCTGTGGGGCCACGTGAGCGGCTGCCAAAGAGCTTTCCAACGAGGCACGGCTTTCCCTCCTGGCTCTTCGGGCGTGGGAGCTGTGGCCAGAGACGCGGTCCTACCCGAAAATGCTTCGCAGGCTGGCTCGGCGGCGCCAGGTGGGCGCCGGTGGCGCCGAGGCTGACGGCCGCCGCAAAGCCCGCAGCCCCACTGGCTGTGGGGCCACGTGAGCGGCTGCCAAAGAGCTTTCCAACGAGGCACGGCTTTCCCTCCTGGCTCTTCGGGCGTGGGAGCTGTGGCCAGAGCCGCGGCCCTACCGGAAAATGCTTCGCAGGCTGGCTCGGCGGCGCCAGGTGGGCGCCGGTGGCGCCGAGGCTGACGGCCGCCGCAAAGCCCGCAGCCCCACGGGCTGTGGGGCCACGCGAGCGGCTGCCAAAGAGATTTCCAACGAGGCACGGCTTTCCCTCCTGGCTCTTCGGGCGTGGGAGCTGTGGCCAGAGCCGCAGCCCTACCGGAAAATGCTTCGCAGGCTGGCACGGCGGCACCACGTGGGCGCCGATGGCGCCGAGGCTGACGGCCTCTGCAAAGCCCGCAGCCCCACGGGCTGTGGGGCCACGCGAGCGGCTGCCAAAGGGCTTTCCAACGAGGCACGGCTTTCCCTCCTGGCTCTTCGGGCGTGGGAGCTGTGGCCAGAGACGCGGCCCTACCGGAAAATGCTTCGCGGGCAGGCGCGGCGGCGCCACGTGGGCGCCGGTGGCGCCGAGGCTGACGGCCGCCGCAAAGCCCGCAGCCCCACGGGCTGTGGGGCCACGCGAGCGGCTGCCAAAGAGCTTTCCAACGAGGCACGGCTTTCCCTCCTGGCTCTTCGGGCGTGGGAGCTGTGGCCAGAGCCGCGGCCCTACTGGAAAATGCTTCGCAGGCTGGCTTGGCGGCGCCAGGTGGGCGCCGGTGGCGCCGAGGCTGACGGCCGCCGCAAAGCCCGCAGCCCCACGGGCTGTGGGGCCACGTGAGCGGCTGCCAAAGAGCTTTCCAACGAGGCACGGCTTTCCCTCCTGGCTCTTCGGGCGTGGGAGCTGTGGCCAGAGACGCGGTCCTACCCGAAAATGCTTCGCAGGCTGGCTCGGCGGCGCCAGGTGGGCGCCGGTGACGCCGAGGCTGACGGCCGCCGCAAAGCCCGCAGCCCCACTGGCTGTGGGGCCACGTGAGCGGCTGCCAAAGAGCTTTCCAACGAGGCACGGCTTTCCCTCCTGGCTCTTCGGGCGTGGGAGCTGTGGCCAGAGCCGCGGCCCTACCGGAAAATGCTTCGCAGGCTGGCTCGGCGGCGCCAGGTGGGCGCCGGTGGCGCCGAGGCTGACGGCCGCCGCAAAGCCCGCAGCCCCACGGGCTGTGGGGCCACGCGAGCGGCTGCCAAAGAGCTTTCCAACGAGGCACGGCTTTCCCTCCTGGCTCTTCGGGCATGGGAGCTGTGGCCAGAGCCGCGGCCCTACCGGAAAATGCTTCGCAGGCTGGCTCGGCGGCGCCACGTGGGCGCCGGTGGCGCCAAGGCTGATGCCCGCCGCAAAGCCCGCAGCCCCACGGGCTGTGGGGCCACGCGAGCGGCTGCCAAAGAGCTTTCCAACGAGGCACGGCTTTCCCTCCTGGCTCTTCGGGCGTGGGAGCTGTGGCCAGAGCCGGGGCCCTACCGGAAAATGCTTCGCAGGCTGGCGCGGCGGCGCCAGGTGGGCGCCGGTGGCGCCAAGGCTGACGGCCGCCGCAAACCCCGCAGCCCCACGGGCTGTGGGGCCACGCGAGCGGCTGCCAAAGAGCTTTCCAACGAGGCATGGCTTTCCCTCCTGGCTCTTCGGGCGTGGGAGCTGTCGCCAGAGCCGCAGCCCTACCGGAAAATGCTTCGCAGGCTGGCTCGGCGGCGCCAGGTGGGCGGCGGTGGCGCCGAGGCTGACGGCCGCCGCAAAGCCCGCAGCCCCACGGGCTGTGGGGCCACGCGAGCGGCTGCCAAAGAGCTTTCCAACGAGGCACGGCTTTCCCTCCTGGCTCTTCGGGCGTGGGAGCTGTGGCCAGAGCCGCGGCCCTACCGGAAAATGCTTCGGGGGCTGGCTCGGCGGCGCCAGGTGCGCAGCGGTGGCGCCGAGGCTGACGGCCGCCACAAAACCCGCAGCCCCACGGGCTGTGGGGCCACGCGAGCGGCTGCCAAAGAGCTTTCCAACAAGGCACGGCTTTCCCTCCTGGCTCTTCGGGCGTGGGAGCTGTGGCCAGAGACGCGGCCCTACTGGAAAATGCTTCGCAATCTGGCGCGGCGGCACCACGTGGGCGCCGGTGGCGCCGAGGCTGACGGCCGCCGCAAAGCCCGCAGCCCCACGGGCTGTGGGGCCACGCGAGCGGCTGCCAAAGAGCTTTCCAACGAGGCACGGCTTTCCCTCCTGGCTCTTCGGGCGTGGGAGCTGTGGCCAGAGACGCGGCCCTACCGGAAAATGCTTCGCAGGCTGGCGCGGCGGCGCAAGGTGGGCGCCGGTGGCGCCGAGGCTGACGGCCGCCGCAAAGCCCGCAGCCCCACGGGCTGTGGGGCCACGCGAGCGGCTGCCAAAGAGCTTTCCAACGAGGCACGGCTTTCCCTCCTGGCTCTTCGGGCGTGGGAGCTGTGGCCAGAGACGCGGCCCTACCCGAAAATGCTTCGCAGGCTGGCTCGGCGGCGCCAGGTGGGCGCCGGTGGCGCCGAGGCTGACGGCCGCCGCAAAACCCGCAGCCCCACGGGCTGTGGGGCCACGCGAGCGGCTGCCAAAGAGCTTTCCAACGAGGCATGGCTTTCCCTCCTGGCTCTTCGGGCGTGGGAGCTGTGGCCAGAGCCGCGGCCCTACCGGAAAATGCTTCGCAGGCTGGCACGGCGGCACCACGTTGGCGCCGGTGGCGCCGAGGCTGACGGACGCCGCAAAGCCCGCAGCCCCACGGGCTGTGGGGCCACGCGAGCGGCTGCCAAAGAGCTTTCCAACGAGGCACGGCTTTCCCTCCTGGCTCTTCGGGCGTGGGAGCTGTGGCCAGAGCCGCGGCCCTACCGGAAAATGCTTCGCAGGCTGGCTCGGCGGCGCCAGGTGGGCGGCGGTGGCGCCGAGGCTGACGGCCGCCGCAAATCCTGCAGCCCCACTGGCTGTGGGGCCACGTGAGCGGCTGCCAAAGAGCTTTCCAACGAGGCACGGCTTTCCCTCCTGGCTCTTCGGGCGTGGGAGCTGTGGCCAGAGACGCGGTCCTACCCGAAAATGCTTCGCAGGCTGGCTCGGCGGCGCCAGGTGGGCGCCGCTGGCGCCGAGGCTGACGGCCGCCGCAAAGCCCGCAGCCCCACTGGCTGTGGGGCCACGTGAGCGGCTGCCAAAGAGCTTTCCAACGAGGCACGGCTTTCCCTCCTGGCTCTTCGGGCGTGGGAGCTGTGGCCAGAGCCTTGGCCCTACTGGAAAATGCTTCGCAGGCTGGCTCGGCGGCGCCAGGTGGGCGCCGGTGGCGCCGAGGCTGACGGCCGCCGCAAAGCCCGCAGCCCCACGGGCTGTGGGGCCACGCGAGCGGCTGCCAAAGAGCTTTCCAACGAGGCACGGCTTTCCCTCCTGGCTCTTCGGGCGTGGGAGCTGTGGCCAGAGCCGCGGCCCTACCGGAAAATGCTTCGCAGGCTGGCTCGGCGGCGCCAGGTGGGCGCCGGTGGCGCCGAGGCTGACGGCCGCCGCAAAGCCCGCAGCCCCACGGGCTGTGGGGCCACGCGAGCGGCTGCCAAAGAGCTTTGCAACGAGGCACGGCTTTCCCTCCTGGCTCTTCGGGCGTGGGAGCTGTGGCCAGAGCCGCGGCCCTACCGGAAAATGCTTCGCAGGCTGGCTCGGCGGCGCCACGTGGGCGCCGGTGGCGCCAAGGCTGATGGCCGCCGCAAAGCCCGCAGCCCCACGGGCTGTGGGGCCACGCGAGCGGCTGCCAAAGAGCTTTGCAACGAGGCACGGCTTTCCCTCCTGGCTCTTCGGGCGTGGGAGCTGTGGCCAGAGCCGCGGCCCTACCGGAAAATGCTTCGCAGGCTGGCTCGGCGGCACCACGTGGGCGGCGGTGGCGCTGAGGCTGACGGCCGCCACAAAGCCCGCAGCCCCACGGGCTGTGGGGCCACGCGAGCGGCTGCCAAAGAGCTTTCCAACGAGGCACGGCTTTCCCTCCTGGCTCTTCGGGCGTGGGAGCTGTCGCCAGAGCCGCAGCCCTACCCGAAAATGCTTCGCAGGCTGGCTCGGCGGCGCCAGGTGGGCGCCGGTGGCGCCGAGGCTGACGGCCGCCGCAAAGCCCGCAGCCCCACGGGCTGTGGGGCCACGCGAGCGGCTGCCAAAGAGCTTTCCAACGAGGCACGGCTTTCCCTCCTGGCTCTTCGGGCGTGCGAGCTGTGGCCAGAGCCGCGGCCCTACCGGAAAATGCTTCGCAGGCTGGCGCAGCGGCGCAAGGTGGGCGCCGGTGGCGCCGAGGCTGACGGCCGCCGCAAAGCCCGCAGCCCCACGGGCTGTGGGGCCACGCGAGCCCCTGCCAAAGAGCTTTGCAACGAGGCACGGCTTTCCCTCCTGGCTCTTCGGGCGTGGGAGCTGTCGCCAGAGCCGCGGCCCTACCGGAAAATGCTTCGCAGGCTGGCTCGGCGGCGCCAGGTGGGCGCCGGTGGCGCCGAGGCTGACGGCCGTCGCAAAACCCGCAGCCCCACGGGCTGTGGGGCCACGCGAGCGGCTGCCAAAGAGCTTTCCAACGAGGCACGGCTTTCCCTCCTGGCTCTTCGGGCGTGGGAGCTGTGGCCAGAGCCGCGGCCCTACCGGAAAATGCTTCGCAGGCTGGCTCGGCGGCACCACGTGGGCGCCGGTGGCGCCGAGGCTGACGGCCGCCGCAAAGCCCGCAGCCCCACGGGCTGTGGGGCCACGCGAGCGGCTGCCAAAGAGCTTTCCAACGAGGCACGGCTTTCCCTCCTGGCTCTTCGGGCGTGGGAGCTGTGGCCAGAGCCGCGGCCCTACCGGAAAATGCTTCGCAGGCTGGCTCGGCGGCGCCAGGTGGGCGCCGGTTGCGCCGAGGCTGACGGCCGCCGCAAAGACCGCAGCCCCACGGGCTGTGGGGCCACGCGAGCGGCTGCCAAAGAGCTTTCCAACGAGGCACGGCTTTCCCTCCTGGCTCTTCGGGCGTGGGAGCTGTGGCCAGAGCCGCGGCCCTACCGGAAAATGCTTCGCAGGCTGGCGCGGCGGCACCACGTGGACGGCGGTGGCGCCGAGGCTGACGGCCGCCGCAAAGCCCGCAGCCCCACGGGCTGTGGGGCCACGCGAGCGGCTGCCAAAGAGCTTTCCAACAAGGCACGGCTTTCCCTCCTGGCTCTTCGGGCGTGGGAGCTGTGGCCAGAGCCGCGGCCCTACCGGAAAATGCTTCGCAGGCTGGCGCGGCGGCACCACGTGGACGGCGGTGGCGCCGAGGCTGACGGCCGCCGCAAAGCCCGCAGCCCCACGGGCTGTGGGGCCACGCGAGCGGCTGCCAAAGAGCTTTCCAACGAGGCACGGCTTTCCCTCCTGGCTCTTCGGGCGTGGGAGCTGTGGCCAGAGCCGCGGCCCTACCGGAAAATGCTTCGCAGGCTGGCTCGGCGGCGCCAGGTGGGCGCCGGTGGCGCCGAGGCTGACGGCCGCCGCAAAGCCCGCAGCCCCACGGGCTGTGGGGCCACGCGAGCGGCTGCCAAAGAGCTTTCCAACGAGGCATGGCTTTCCCTCCTGGCTCTTCGGGCGTGGGAGCTGTGGCCAGAGCCGCGGCCCTACCGGAAAATGCTTCGCAGGCTGGCTCGGCGGTGCCAGGTGGGCGCTGGTGGCGCCGAGGCTGACGGCCGCCGCAAAGCCCGCAGCCCCACGGGCTGTGGGGCCACGCGAGCGGCTGCCAAAGAGCTTTCCAACGAGGCACGGCTTTCCCTCCTGGCTCTTTGGGCGTGGGAGCTGTGGCCAGAGCCACAGCCCTACCGGAAAATGCTTCACAGGCTGGCGCGGCGGCACCACGTGGGCGCCGGTGGCGCCGAGGCTGACGGCCGCCGCAAAGCCCGCAGCCCCACGGGCTGTGGGGCCACGCGAGCGGCTGCCAAAGAGCTTTCCAACGAGGCACGGCTTTCCCTCCTGGCTCTTTGGGCGTGGGAGCTGTGGCCAGAGCCGCAGCCCTACCGGAAAATTCTTCGGGGGCTGGCGTGGCGGCGCCAGGTGGGCGGCGGTGGCGCCGAGGCTGACGGCCGCCGCAAAGCCCGCAGCCCCACGGGCTGTGGGGCCACGCGAGCGGCTGCCAAAGAGCTTTCCAACGAGGCACGGCTTTCCCTCCTGGCTCTTTGGGCGTGGGAGCTGTGGCCAGAGCCGTGGCCCTACCGGAAAATGCTTCGCAGGCTGGCGCGGCGGCGCCAGGTGGGCGCCGGTGGCGCCGAGGCTGATGGCCGCCGTAAAGCCCGCAGCCCCACGGGCTGTGGGGCCACGCGAGCGGCTGCCAAAGAGCTTTCCAACGAGGCACGGCTTTCCCTCCTGGCTCTTCGGGCGTGGGAGCTGTGGCCAGAGCCGCGGCCCTACCGGAAAATGCTTCGCAGGCTGGCTCGGCGGCGCCAGGTGGGCGCCGGTGGCGCCGAGGCTGACGGCCGCCGCAAAGCCCGCAGCCCCACGGGCTGTGGGGCCACGCGAGCGGCTGCCAAAGAGCTTTCCAACGAGGCACGGCTTTCCCTCCTGGCTCTTCGGGCGTGGGAGCTGTTGCAAGAGCCGCAGCCCTACTGGAAAATGCTTTGCAGGCTGGCACGGCGGCACCACGTGGGCGCCGGTGGCGCCAAGGCTGACGGCCGCCGTAAAGCCCGCAGCCCCACGGGCTGTGGGGCCACGCGAGCGGCTGCCAAAGAGCTTTCCAACGAGGCACGGCTTTCCCTCCTGGCTCTTCGGGCGTGGGAGCTGTGGCCAGAGACGCGGCCCTACCGGAAAATGCTTCGCAGGCTGGCTCGGCGGCGCCAGGTGGGCGGCGGTGGCGCCGAGGCTGACGGCCGCCGCAAAGCCCGCAGCCCCACGGGCTGTGGGGCCACGCGAGCGGCTGCCAAAGAGCTTTCCAACGAGGCACGGCTTTCCCTCCTGGCTCTTCGGGCGTGGGAGCTGTGGCCAGAGCCGCGGCCCTACCGGAAAATGCTTCGCAGGCTGGCACGGCGGCACCAGGTGGGCGGCGGTGGCGCCGAGGCTGACGGCCGCCGCAAAGCCCGCAGCCCCACGGGCTGTGGGGCCACGCGAGCCCCTGCCAAAGAGCTTTCCAACGAGGCACGGCTTTCCCTCCTGGCTCTTCGGGCGTGGGAGCTGTGGCCAGAGCCGCAGCCCTACCGGAAAATGCTTCGCAGGCTGGCACGGCGGCACCACGTGGGCGCCGATGGCGCCGAGGCTGACGGCCTCTGCAAAGCCCGCAGCCCCACGGGCTGTGGGGCCACGCGAGCGGCTGCCAAAGGGCTTTCCAACGAGGCACGGCTTTCCCTCCTGGCTCTTCGGGCGTGGGAGCTGTGGCCAGAGCCGCGGCCCTACCGGAAAATGCTTCGCAGGCTGGCTCGGCGGCGCCACGTGGGCGCCGGTGGCGCCAAGGCTGATGGCCGCCGCAAAGCCCGCAGCCCCACGGGCTGTGGGGCCACGCGAGCGGCTGCCAAAGAGCTTTGCAACGAGGCACGGCTTTCCCTCCTGGCTCTTCGGGCGTGGGAGCTGTGGCCAGAGCCGCGGCCCTACCGGAAAATGCTTCGCAGGCTGGCTCGGCGGCACCACGTGGGCGGCGGTGGCGCTGAGGCTGACGGCCGCCACAAAGCCCGCAGCCCCACGGGCTGTGGGGCCACGCGAGCGGCTGCCAAAGAGCTTTCCAACGAGGCACGGCTTTCCCTCCTGGCTCTTCGGGCGTGGGAGCTGTCGCCAGAGCCGCAGCCCTACCCGAAAATGCTTCGCAGGCTGGCTCGGCGGCGCCAGGTGGGCGCCGGTGGCGCCGAGGCTGACGGCCGCCGCAAAGCCCGCAGCCCCACGGGCTGTGGGGCCACGCGAGCGGCTGCCAAAGAGCTTTCCAACGAGGCACGGCTTTCCCTCCTGGCTCTTCGGGCGTGGGAGCTGTGGCCAGAGCCGCGGCCCTACCGGAAAATGCTTCGCAGGCTGGCGCGGCGGCACCACGTGGACGGCGGTGGCGCCGAGGCTGACGGCCGCCGCAAAGCCCGCAGCCCCACGGGCTGTGGGGCCACGCGAGCGGCTGCCAAAGAGCTTTCCAACAAGGCACGGCTTTCCCTCCTGGCTCTTCGGGCGTGGGAGCTGTGGCCAGAGCCGCGGCCCTACCGGAAAATGCTTCGCAGGCTGGCGCGGCGGCACCACGTGGACGGCGGTGGCGCCGAGGCTGACGGCCGCCGCAAAGCCCGCAGCCCCACGGGCTGTGGGGCCACGCGAGCGGCTGCCAAAGAGCTTTCCAACGAGGCACGGCTTTCCCTCCTGGCTCTTCGGGCGTGGGAGCTGTGGCCAAAGCCGCGGCCCTACCGGAAAATGCTTCGCAGGCTGGCTCGGCGGCGCCAGGTGGGCGCCGGTGGCGCCGAGGCTGACGGCCGCCGCAAAGCCCGCAGCCCCACGGGCTGTGGGGCCACGCGAGCGGCTGCCAAAGAGCTTTCCAACGAGGCATGGCTTTCCCTCCTGGCTCTTCGGGCGTGGGAGCTGTGGCCAGAGCCGCGGCCCTACCGGAAAATGCTTCGCAGGCTGGCTCGGCGGTGCCAGGTGGGCGCTGGTGGCGCCGAGGCTGACGGCCGCCGCAAAGCCCGCAGCCCCACGGGCTGTGGGGCCACGCGAGCGGCTGCCAAAGAGCTTTCCAACGAGGCACGGCTTTCCCTCCTGGCTCTTTGGGCGTGGGAGCTGTGGCCAGAGCCACAGCCCTACCGGAAAATGCTTCACAGGCTGGCGCGGCGGCACCACGTGGGCGCCGGTGGCGCCGAGGCTGACGGCCGCCGCAAAGCCCGCAGCCCCACGGGCTGTGGGGCCACGCGAGCGGCTGCCAAAGAGCTTTCCAACGAGGCACGGCTTTCCCTCCTGGCTCTTTGGGCGTGGGAGCTGTGGCCAGAGCCGCAGCCCTACCGGAAAATTCTTCGGGGGCTGGCGTGGCGGCGCCAGGTGGGCGGCGGTGGCGCCGAGGCTGACGGCCGCCGCAAAGCCCGCAGCCCCACGGGCTGTGGGGCCACGCGAGCGGCTGCCAAAGAGCTTTCCAACGAGGCACGGCTTTCCCTCCTGGCTCTTTGGGCGTGGGAGCTGTGGCCAGAGCCGTGGCCCTACCGGAAAATGCTTCGCAGGCTGGCGCGGCGGCGCCAGGTGGGCGCCGGTGGCGCCGAGGCTGATGGCCGCCGTAAAGCCCGCAGCCCCACGGGCTGTGGGGCCACGCGAGCGGCTGCCAAAGAGCTTTCCAACGAGGCACGGCTTTCCCTCCTGGCTCTTCGGGCGTGGGAGCTGTGGCCAGAGCCGCGGCCCTACCGGAAAATGCTTCGCAGGCTGGCTCGGCGGCGCCAGGTGGGCGCCGGTGGCGCCGAGGCTGACGGCCGCCGCAAAGCCCGCAGCCCCACGGGCTGTGGGGCCACGCGAGCGGCTGCCAAAGAGCTTTCCAACGAGGCACGGCTTTCCCTCCTGGCTCTTCGGGCGTGGGAGCTGTTGCAAGAGCCGCAGCCCTACTGGAAAATGCTTTGCAGGCTGGCACGGCGGCACCACGTGGGCGCCGGTGGCGCCAAGGCTGACGGCCGCCGTAAAGCCCGCAGCCCCACGGGCTGTGGGGCCACGCGAGCGGCTGCCAAAGAGCTTTCCAACGAGGCACGGCTTTCCCTCCTGGCTCTTCGGGCGTGGGAGCTGTGGCCAGAGCCGCGGCCCTACCGGAAAATGCTTCGCAGGCTGGCTCGGCGGCGCCAGGTGGGCGGCGGTGGCGCCGAGGCTGACGGCCGCCGCAAAGCCCGCAGCCCCACGGGCTGTGGGGCCACGCGAGCGGCTGCCAAAGAGCTTTCCAACGAGGCACGGCTTTCCCTCCTGGCTCTTCGGGCGTGGGAGCTGTGGCCAGAGCCGCGGCCCTACCGGAAAATGCTTCGCAGGCTGGCACGGCGGCACCAGGTGGGCGGCGGTGGCGCCGAGGCTGACGGCCGCCGCAAAGCCCGCAGCCCCACGGGCTGTGGGGCCACGCGAGCCCCTGCCAAAGAGCTTTCCAACGAGGCACGGCTTTCCCTCCTGGCTCTTCGGGCGTGGGAGCTGTGGCCAGAGCCGCAGCCCTACCGGAAAATGCTTCGCAGGCTGGCACGGCGGCACCACGTGGGCGCCGATGGCGCCGAGGCTGACGGCCTCTGCAAAGCCCGCAGCCCCACGGGCTGTGGGGCCACGCGAGCGGCTGCCAAAGGGCTTTCCAACGAGGCACGGCTTTCCCTCCTGGCTCTTCGGGCGTGGGAGCTGTGGCCAGAGACGCGGCCCTACCGGAAAATGCTTCACAGGCAGGTGCGGCGGCGCCACGTGGGCGCCGGTGGCGCCGAGGCTGACGGCCGCCGCAAAGCCCGCAGCCCCACGGGCTGTGGGGCCACGCGAGCGGCTGCCAAAGAGCTTTCCAACGAGGCATGGCTTTCCCTCCTGGCTCTTCGGGCGTGGGAGCTGTGGCCAGAGCCGCGGCCCTACTGGAAAATGCTTCGCAGGCTGGCTCGGCGGCGCCAGGTGGGCGCCGGTGGCGCCGAGGCTGACGGCCGCCGCAAAGCCCGCAGCCCCACGGGCTGTGGGGCCACGCGAGCGGCTGCCAAAGAGCTTTCCAACGAGGCACGGCTTTCCCTCCTGGCTCTTCGGGCGTGGGAGCTGTGGCCAGAGCCGCGGCCCTACCGGAAAATGCTTCGGGGGCTGGCTCGGCGGCGCCAGGTGGGCGGCGGTGGCGCCGAGGCTGACGGCCGCCGCAAAGCCCGCAGCCCCACGGGCTGTGGGGCCACGCGAGCGGCTGCCAAAGAGCTTTCCAACGAGGCACGGCTTTCCCTCCTGGCTCTTCGGGCGTGGGAGCTGTGGCCAGAGCCGCGGCCCTACCGGAAAATGCTTCGCAGGCTGGCTCGGCGGCGCCAGGTGGGCAGCGGTGGCGCCGAGGCTGATTGCCGCCGCAAAGCCCGCAGCCCCACGGGCTGTGGGGCCACGCGAGCGGCTGCCAAAGAGCTTTCCAACGAGGCACGGCTTTCCCTCCTGGCTCTTCGGGCGTGGGAGCTGTGGCCAGAGACGCGGCCCTACCCGAAAATGCTTCGCAGGCTGGCGCGGCGACGCCAGGTGGGCGCCGGTGGCGCCGAGGCTGACGGCCGCCGCAAAGCCCGCAGCCCCACGGGCTGTGGGGCCACGCGAGCGGCTGCCAAAGAGCTTTCCAACGAGGCACGGCTTTCCCTCCTGGCTCTTCGGGCGTGGGAGCTGTGGCCAGAGCCGCGGCCCTACCGGAAAATGCTTCGCAGGCTGGCGCGGCGGCGCCAGGTGGGCGCCGGTGGCGCCAAGGCTGACGGCCGCCGCAAAGCCCGCAGCCCCACGGGCTGTGGGGCCACGCGAGCGGCTGCCAAAGAGCTTTCCAACGAGGCACGGCATGCCCTCCTGGCTCTTCGGGCATGGGAGCTGTCGCCAGAGACGCAGCCCTACCGGAAAATGCTTCGCAGGCTGGCTCGGCGGCGCAAGGTGGGCGGCGGTGGCGCCGAGGCTGACGGCCGCCGCAAAGCCCGCAGCCCCACGGGCTGTGGGGCCACGCGAGCGGCTGCCAAAGAGCTTTCCAACGAGGCACGGCTTTCCCTCCTGGCTCTTCGGGCGTGGGAGCTGTGGCCAGAGCCGCGGCCCTACCGGAAAATGCTTCGCAGGCTGGCTCGGCGGCGCCAGGTGGGCGCCGGTGGCGCCGAGGCTGACGGACGCCGCAAAGCCCGCAGCCCCACGGGCTGTGGGGCCACGCGAGCGGCTGCCAAAGAGCTTTGCAACGAGGCACGGCTTTCCCTCCTGGCTCTTCGGGCGTGGGAGCTGTGGCCAGAGCCGCGGCCCTACCGGAAAATGCTTCGCAGGCTGGCGCGGCGGCACCACGTGGGCGCCGGTGGCACCGTGGCTGACGGCCGCCGCAAAGCCCGCAGCCCCACGGGCTGTGGGGCCACGCGAGCGGCTGCCAAAGAGCTTTCCAACGAGGCACGGCTTTCCCTCCTGGCTCTTCGGGCGTGGGAGCTGTGGCCAGAGCCGCGGCCCTACCGGAAAATGCTTCGCAATCTGGCACGGCGGCACCACGTGGGCGCCGGTGGCACCGACGCTGACGGCCGCCGCAAAGCCCGCAGCCCCACGGGCTGTGGGGCCACGCGAGTGGCTGCCAAAGAGCTTTCCAACGAGGCACGGCTTTCCCTCCTGGCTCTTCGGGCGTGGGAGCTGTGGCCAGAGCCGCGGCCCTACCGGAAAATGCTTCGCAGGCTGGCGCGGCGGCGCCAGGTGGGCGCCGGTGGCGCCGAGGCTGACGGCCGCCGCAAAGCCCGCAGCCCCACGGGCTGTGGGGCCATGCGAGCCCCTGACAAAGAGCTTTCCAACGAGGCACGGCTTTCCCTCCTGGCTCTTCGGGCGTGGGAGCTGTGGCCAGAGCCGCGGCCCTACCGGAAAATGCTTCGCAGGCTGGCTCGGCGGCGCCAGGTGGGCGCCGGTGGCGCCGAGGCTGACGGCCGCCGCAAAGCCCGCAGCCCCACGGGCTGTGGGGCCACGCGAGCGGCTGCCAAAGAGCTTTCCAACGAGGCACGGCTTTCCCTCCTGGCTCTTCGGGCGTGGGAGCTGTGGCCAGAGCCGCGGCCCTACCGGAAAATGCTTCGCAATCTGGCGCGGCGGCACCACGTGGGCGCCGCTGGCACCGAGGCTGACGGCCGCCGCAAAGCCCGCAGCCCCACGGGCTGTGGGGCCACGCGAGCCCCTGCCAAAGAGCTTTCCAACGAGGCACGGCTTTCCCTCCTGGCTCTTCGGGCGTGGGAGCTGTGGCCAGAGCCGCGGCCCTACCGGAAAATGCTTCGCAGGCTGGCGCGGCGGCGCCAGGTGGGCGGCGGTGGCGCCGAGGCTGACGGCCGCCGGAAAGCCCGCAGCCCCACGGGCTGTGGGGCCACACGAGCGGCTGCCAAAGAGCTTTCCAACGAGGCACGGCTTTCCCTCCTGGCTCTTCGGGCGTGGGAGCTGTGGCCAGAGCCGCGGCCCTACCCGAAAATGCTTCGCAGGCTGGCTCGGCGGCGCCAGGTGGGCGCCGGTGGCGCCGAGGCTGACGGCCGCCGCAAAGCCCGCAGCCCCACGGGCTGTGGGGCCACGCGAGCGGCTGCCAAAGAGCTTTCCAACGAGGCACGGCTTTCCCTCCTGGCTCTTCGGTCGTGGGAGCTGTGGCCAGAGACGCGGCCCTACCGGAAAATGCTTCGCAGGCTGGCTCGGCGGCGCCAGGTGGGCGTCGGTGGCGCCGAGGCTGACGGCCGCCGCAAAGCCCGCAGCCCCACGGGCTGTGGGGCCACGCGAGCGGCTGCCAAAGAGCTTTCCAACGAGGCACGGCTTTCCCTCCTGGCTCTTCGGTGGTGGGAGCTGTGGCCAGAGACGCGACCCTACCGGAAAATGCTTCGCAGGCTGGCGCGGCGGCGCCAGGTGGGCGCCGGTGGCGCTGAGGCTGACGGCCGCCGCAAAGCCCGCAGCCCCACGGGCTGTGGGGCCACGCGAGCGGCTGCCAAAGAGCTTTGCAACGAGGCACGGCTTTCCCTCCTGGCTCTTCGGGCGTGGGAGCTGTGGCCAGAGCCGTGGCCCTACCGGAAAATGCTTCGCAATCTGGCGCGGCGGCACCACGTGGGCGCCGGTGGCACCGAGGCTGACGGCCGCCGCAAAGCCCGCAGCCCCACGGGCTGTGGGGCCACGCGAGCGGCTGCCAAAGAGCTTTCCAACGAGGCACGGCTTTCCCTCCTGGCTCTTCGGGCGTGGGAGCTGTGGCCAGAGCCGGGGCCCTACCGGAAAATGCTTCGCAGGCTGGCGCGGCGGCACTACGTGGGCGGCGGTGGCGCTGAGGCTGACGGCCGCCACAAAGCCCGCAGCCCCACGGGCTGTGGGGCCACGCGAGCGGCTGCCAAAGAGCTTTCCAACGAGGCACGGCTTTCCCTCCTGGCTCTTCGGGCGTGGGAGCTGTGGCCAGAGCCGCGGCCCTACCGGAAAATGCTTCGCAGGCTGGCTCGGCGGCGCCAGGTGGGCAGCGGTGGCGCCGAGGCTGACGGCCGCCGCAAAGCCCGCAGCCCCACAGGCTGTGGGGCCACGCGAGCGCCTGCCACAGAGCTTTCCAACAAGGCACGGCTTTCCCTCCTGGCTCTTCGGGCGTGGGAGCTGTGGCCAGAGCCGCGGCCCTACCGGAAAATGCTTCGCAGGCTGGCTCGGCGGCGCCAGGTGGGCGCCGGTGGCGCCAAGGCTGACGGCCGCCGCAAACCCCGCAGCCCCACGGGCTGTGGGGCCACGCGAGCGGCTGCCAAAGAGCTTTCCAACGAGGCATGGCTTTCCCTCCTGGCTTTTCGGGCGTGGGAGCTGTCGCCAGAGCCGCAGCCCTACCGGAAAATGCTTCGCAGGCTGGCTCGGCGGCGCCAGGTGGGCGCCGGTGGCGCCGAGGCTGACAGCCGCCGCAAAGCCCGCAGCCCCACGGGCTGTGGGGCCACGCGAGCGGCTGCCAAAGAGCTTTCCAACGAGGCACGGCTTTCCCTCCTGGCTCTTCGGGCGTGGGAGCTGTGGCCAGAGCCGCGGCCCTACCGGAAAATGCTTCGCAGGCTGGCTCGGCGGCGCCAGGTGCGCGGCGGTGGCGCCGAGGCTGACGGCCGCCACAAAACCCGCAGCCCCACGGGCTGTGGGGCCACGCGAGCGGCTGCCAAAGAGCTTTCCAACAAGGCACGGCTTTCCCTCCTGGCTCTTCGGGCGTGGGAGCTGTGGCCAGAGACGCGGCCCTACCGGAAAATGCTTCGCAATCTGGCGCGGCGGCACCACGTGGGCGCCGGTGGCGCCGAGGCTGACGGCCGCCGCAAAGCCCGCAGCCCCACGGGCTGTGGGGCCACGCGAGCGGCTGCCAAAGAGCTTTCCAACGAGGCACGGCTTTCCCTCCTGGCTCTTCGGGCGTGGGAGCTGTGGCCAGAGCCGCGGCCCTACCGGAAAATGCTTCGCAGGCTGGCGCGGCGGCGCAAGGTGGGCGCCGGTGGCGCCGAGGCTGACGGCCGCCGCAAAGCCCGCAGCCCCACGGGCTGTGGGGCCACGCGAGCGGCTGCCAAAGAGCTTTCCAACGAGGCACGGCTTTCCCTCCTGGCTCTTCGGGCGTGGGAGCTGTGGCCAGAGCCGCGGCCCTACCGGAAAATGCTTCGCAGGCTGGCACGGCGGCACCACGTTGGCGCCGGTGGCGCCGAGGCTGACGGCCGCCGCAAAGCCCGCAGCCCCACGGGCTGTGGGGCCACGCGAGCGGCTGCCAAAGAGCTTTGCAACGAGGCACGGCTTTCCCTCCTGGCTCTTCGGGCGTGGGAGCTGTGGCCAGAGCCGCGGCCCTACCGGAAAATGCTTCGCAGGCTGGCTCGGCGGCACCACGTGGGCGGCGGTGGCGCTGAGGCTGACGGCCGCCACAAAGCCCGCAGCCCCACGGGCTGTGGGGCCACGCGAGCGGCTGCCAAAGAGCTTTCCAACGAGGCACGGCTTTCCCTCCTGGCTCTTCGGGCGTGGGAGCTGTCGCCAGAGCCGCAGCCCTACCCGAAAATGCTTCGCAGGCTGGCTCGGCGGCGCCAGGTGGGCGCCGGTGGCGCCGAGGCTGACGGCCGCCGCAAAGCCCGCAGCCCCACGGGCTGTGGGGCCACGCGAGCGGCTGCCAAAGAGCTTTCCAACGAGGCACGGCTTTCCCTCCTGGCTCTTCGGGCGTGGGAGCTGTGGCCAGAGCCGCGGCCCTACCCGAAAATGCTTCGCAGGCTGGCTCGGCGGTGCCAGGTGGGCGATGGTGGCGCCGAGGCTGACGGCCGCCGCAAAGCCCGCAGCCCCACGGGCTGTGGGGCCACGCGAGCGGCTGCCAAAGAGCTTTCCAACGAGGCACGGCTTTCCCTCCTGGCTCTTTGGGCGTGGGAGCTGTGGCCAGAGCCACAGCCCTACCGGAAAATGCTTCACAGGCTGGCGCGGCGGCACCACGTGGGCGCCGGTGGCGCCGAGGCTGACGGCCGCCGCAAAGCCCGCAGCCCCACGGGCTGTGGGGCCACGCGAGCGGCTGCCAAAGAGCTTTCCAACGAGGCACGGCTTTCCCTCCTGGCTCTTTGGGCGTGGGAGCTGTGGCCAGAGCCGCAGCCCTACCGGAAAATTCTTCGGGGGCTGGCGTGGCGGCGCCAGGTGGGCGCCGGTGGCGCCGAGGCTGACGGCCGCCGCAAAGCCCGCAGCCCCACGGGCTGTGGGGCCACGCGAGCGGCTGCCAAAGAGCTTTCCAACGAGGCACGGCTTTCCCTCCTGGCTCTTCGGGCGTGGGAGCTGTGGCCAGAGCCGCGGCCCTACCGGAAAATGCTTCGCAGGCTGGCTCGGCGGCGCCAGGTGGGCGCCGGTGGCGCCGAGGCTGACGGCCGCCGCAAAGCCCGCAGCCCCACGGGCTGTGGGGCCACGCGAGCGGCTGCCAAAGAGCTTTCCAACGAGGCACGGCTTTCCCTCCTGGCTCTTCGGGCGTGGGAGCTGTTGCAAGAGCCGCAGCCCTACTGGAAAATGCTTTGCAGGCTGGCACGGCGGCACCACGTGGGCGCCGGTGGCGCCAAGGCTGACGGCCGCCGTAAAGCCCGCAGCCCCACGGGCTGTGGGGCCACGCGAGCGGCTGCCAAAGGGCTTTCCAACGAGGCACGGCTTTCCCTCCTGGCTCTTCGGGCGTGGGAGCTGTGGCCAGAGCCGCGGCCCTACCGGAAAATGCTTCGCAGGCTGGCTCGGCGGCGCCACGTGGGCGCCGGTGGCGCCGAGGCTGATGGCCGCCGCAAAGCCCGCAGCCCCACGGGCTGTGGGGCCACGCGAGCGGCTGCCAAAGAGCTTTGCAACGAGGCACGGCTTTCCCTCCTGGCTCTTCGGGCGTGGGAGCTGTGGCCAGAGCCGCGGCCCTACCGGAAAATGCTTCGCAGGCTGGCTCGGCGGCACCACGTGGGCGGCGGTGGCGCTGAGGCTGACGGCCGCCACAAAGCCCGCAGCCCCACGGGCTGTGGGGCCACGCGAGCGGCTGCCAAAGAGCTTTCCAACGAGGCACGGCTTTCCCTCCTGGCTCTTCGGGCGTGGGAGCTGTCGCCAGAGCCGCAGCCCTACCCGAAAATGCTTCGCAGGCTGGCTCGGCGGCGCCAGGTGGGCGCCGGTGGCGCCGAGGCTGACGGCCGCCGCAAAGCCCGCAGCCCCACGGGCTGTGGGGCCACGCGAGCGGCTGCCAAAGAGCTTTCCAACGAGGCACGGCTTTCCCTCCTGGCTCTTCGGGCGTGCGAGCTGTGGCCAGAGCCGCGGCCCTACCGGAAAATGCTTCGCAGGCTGGCGCGGCGGCGCAAGGTGGGCGCCGGTGGCGCCGAGGCTGACGGCCGCCGCAAAGCCCGCAGCCCCACGGGCTGTGGGGCCACGCGAGCCCCTGCCAAAGAGCTTTCCAACGAGGCACGGCTTTCCCTCCTGGCTCTTCGGGCGTGGGAGCTGTCGCCAGAGCCGCGGCCCTACCGGAAAATGCTTCGCAGGCTGGCTCGGCGGCGCCAGGTGGGCGCCGGTGGCGCCGAGGCTGACGGCCGTCGCAAAACCCGCAGCCCCACGGGCTGTGGGGCCACGCGAGCGGCTGCCAAAGAGCTTTCCAACGAGGCACGGCTTTCCCTCCTGGCTCTTCGGGCGTGGGAGCTGTGGCCAGAGCCGCGGCCCTACCGGAAAATGCTTCGCAGGCTGGCACGGCGGCACCACGTGGGCGCCGGTTGCGCCGAGGCTGACGGCCGCCGCAAAGCCCGCAGCCCCACGGGCTGTGGGGCCACGCGAGCGGCTGCCAAAGAGCTTTCCAACGAGGCACGGCTTTCCCTCCTGGCTCTTCGGGCGTGGGAGCTGTGGCCAGAGCCGCGGCCCTACCGGAAAATGCTTCGCAGGCTGGCTCGGCGGCGCCAGGTGGGCGCCGGTTGCGCCGAGGCTGACGGCCGCCGCAAAGACCGCAGCCCCACGGGCTGTGGGGCCACGCGAGCGGCTGCCAAAGAGCTTTCCAACGAGGCACGGCTTTCCCTCCTGGCTCTTCGGGCGTGGGAGCTGTGGCCAGAGCCGCGGCCCTACCGGAAAATGCTTCGCAGGCTGGCGCGGCGGCACCACGTGGACGGCGGTGGCGCCGAGGCTGACGGCCGCCGCAAAGCCCGCAGCCCCACGGGCTGTGGGGCCACGCGAGCGGCTGCCAAAGAGCTTTCCAACAAGGCACGGCTTTCCCTCCTGGCTCTTCGGGCGTGGGAGCTGTGGCCAGAGCCGCGGCCCTACCGGAAAATGCTTCGCAGGCTGGCGCGGCGGCACCACGTGGACGGCGGTGGCGCCGAGGCTGACGGCCGCCGCAAAGCCCGCAGCCCCACGGGCTGTGGGGCCACGCGAGCGGCTGCCAAAGAGCTTTCCAACGAGGCACGGCTTTCCCTCCTGGCTCTTCGGGCGTGGGAGCTGTGGCCAGAGCCGCGGCCCTACCGGAAAATGCTTCGCAGGCTGGCTCGGCGGCGCCAGGTGGGCGCCGGTGGCGCCGAGGCTGACGGCCGCCGCAAAGCCCGCAGCCCCACGGGCTGTGGGGCCACGCGAGCGGCTGCCAAAGAGCTTTCCAACGAGGCACGGCTTTCCCTCCTGGCTCTTCGGGCGTGGGAGCTGTGGCCAGAGCCGCGGCCCTACCGGAAAATGCTTCGCAGGCTGGCTCGGCGGTGCCAGGTGGGCGCTGGTGGCGCCGAGGCTGACGGCCGCCGCAAAGCCCGCAGCCCCACGGGCTGTGGGGCCACGCGAGCGGCTGCCAAAGAGCTTTCCAACGAGGCACGGCTTTCCCTCCTGGCTCTTTGGGCGTGGGAGCTGTGGCCAGAGCCACAGCCCTACCGGAAAATGCTTCACAGGCTGGCGCGGCGGCACCACGTGGGCGCCGGTGGCGCCGAGGCTGACGGCCGCCGCAAAGCCCGCAGCCCCACGGGCTGTGGGGCCACGCGAGCGGCTGCCAAAGAGCTTTCCAACGAGGCACGGCTTTCCCTCCTGGCTCTTTGGGCGTGGGAGCTGTGGCCAGAGCCGCAGCCCTACCGGAAAATTCTTCGGGGGCTGGCGTGGCGGCGCCAGGTGGGCGGCGGTGGCGCCGAGGCTGACGGCCGCCGCAAAGCCCGCAGCCCCACGGGCTGTGGGGCCACGCGAGCGGCTGCCAAAGAGCTTTCCAACGAGGCACGGCTTTCCCTCCTGGCTCTTTGGGCGTGGGAGCTGTGGCCAGAGCCGTGGCCCTACCGGAAAATGCTTCGCAGGCTGGCGCGGCGGCGCCAGGTGGGCGCCGGTGGCGCCGAGGCTGATGGCCGCCGTAAAGCCCGCAGCCCCACGGGCTGTGGGGCCACGCGAGCGGCTGCCAAAGAGCTTTCCAACGAGGCACGGCTTTCCCTCCTGGCTCTTCGGGCGTGGGAGCTGTGGCCAGAGCCGCGGCCCTACCGGAAAATGCTTCGCAGGCTGGCTCGGCGGCGCCAGGTGGGCGCCGGTGGCGCCGAGGCTGACGGCCGCCGCAAAGCCCGCAGCCCCACGGGCTGTGGGGCCACGCGAGCGGCTGCCAAAGAGCTTTCCAACGAGGCACGGCTTTCCCTCCTGGCTCTTCGGGCGTGGGAGCTGTTGCAAGAGCCGCAGCCCTACTGGAAAATGCTTTGCAGGCTGGCACGGCGGCACCACGTGGGCGCCGGTGGCGCCAAGGCTGACGGCCGCCGTAAAGCCCGCAGCCCCACGGGCTGTGGGGCCACGCGAGCGGCTGCCAAAGAGCTTTCCAACGAGGCACGGCTTTCCCTCCTGGCTCTTCGGGCGTGGGAGCTGTGGCCAGAGACGCGGCCCTACCGGAAAATGCTTCGCAGGCTGGCTCGGCGGCGCCAGGTGGGCGGCGGTGGCGCCGAGGCTGACGGCCGCCGCAAAGCCCGCAGCCCCACGGGCTGTGGGGCCACGCGAGCGGCTGCCAAAGAGCTTTCCAACGAGGCACGGCTTTCCCTCCTGGCTCTTCGGGCGTGGGAGCTGTGGCCAGAGCCGCGGCCCTACCGGAAAATGCTTCGCAGGCTGGCACGGCGGCACCAGGTGGGCGGCGGTGGCGCCGAGGCTGACGGCCGCCGCAAAGCCCGCAGCCCCACGGGCTGTGGGGCCACGCGAGCCCCTGCCAAAGAGCTTTCCAACGAGGCACGGCTTTCCCTCCTGGCTCTTCGGGCGTGGGAGCTGTGGCCAGAGCCGCAGCCCTACCGGAAAATGCTTCGCAGGCTGGCACGGCGGCACCACGTGGGCGCCGATGGCGCCGAGGCTGACGGCCTCTGCAAAGCCCGCAGCCCCACGGGCTGTGGGGCCACGCGAGCGGCTGCCAAAGGGCTTTCCAACGAGGCACGGCTTTCCCTCCTGGCTCTTCGGGCGTGGGAGCTGTGGCCAGAGCCGCGGCCCTACCGGAAAATGCTTCACAGGCAGGTGCGGCGGCGCCACGTGGGCGCCGGTGGCGCCGAGGCTGACGGCCGCCGCAAAGCCCGCAGCCCCACGGGCTGTGGGGCCACGCGAGCGGCTGCCAAAGAGCTTTCCAACGAGGCATGGCTTTCCCTCCTGGCTCTTCGGGCGTGGGAGCTGTGGCCAGAGCCGCGGCCCTACTGGAAAATGCTTCGCAGGCTGGCTCGGCGGCGCCAGGTGGGCGCCGGTGGCGCCGAGGCTGACGGCCGCCGCAAAGCCCGCAGCCCCACGGGCTGTGGGGCCACGCGAGCGGCTGCCAAAGAGCTTTCCAACGAGGCACGGCTTTCCCTCCTGGCTCTTCGGGCGTGGGAGCTGTGGCCAGAGCCGCGGCCCTACCGGAAAATGCTTCGGGGGCTGGCTCGGCGGCGCCAGGTGGGCGGCGGTGGCGCCGAGGCTGACGGCCGCCGCAAAGCCCGCAGCCCCACGGGCTGTGGGGCCACGCGAGCGGCTGCCAAAGAGCTTTCCAACGAGGCACGGCTTTCCCTCCTGGCTCTTCGGGCGTGGGAGCTGTGGCCAGAGCCGCGGCCCTACCGGAAAATGCTTCGCAGGCTGGCTCGGTGGCGCCAGGTGGGCAGCGGTGGCGCCGAGGCTGATTGCCGCCGCAAAGCCCGCAGCCCCACGGGCTGTGGGGCCACGCGAGCGGCTGCCAAAGAGCTTTCCAACGAGGCACGGCTTTCCCTCCTGGCTCTTCGGGCGTGGGAGCTGTGGCCAGAGACGCGGCCCTACCCGAAAATGCTTCGCAGGCTGGCTCGGCGACGCCAGGTGGGCGCCGGTGGCGCCGAGGCTGACGGCCGCCGCAAAGCCCGCAGCCCCACGGGCTGTGGGGCCACGCGAGCGGCTGCCAAAGAGCTTTCCAACGAGGCACGGCTTTCCCTCCTGGCTCTTCGGGCGTGGGAGCTGTGGCCAGAGCCGCGGCCCTACCGGAAAATGCTTCGCAGGCTGGCGCGGCGGCGCCAGGTGGGCGCCGGTGGCGCCAAGGCTGACGGCCGCCGCAAAGCCCGCAGCCCCACGGGCTGTGGGGCCACGCGAGCGGCTGCCAAAGAGCTTTCCAACGAGGCACGGCATGCCCTCCTGGCTCTTCGGGCATGGGAGCTGTCGCCAGAGACGCAGCCCTACCGGAAAATGCTTCGCAGGCTGGCTCGGCGGCGCAAGGTGGGCGGCGGTGGCGCCGAGGCTGACGGCCGCCGCAAAGCCCGCAGCCCCACGGGCTGTGGGGCCACGCGAGCGGCTGCCAAAGAGCTTTCCAACGAGGCACGGCTTTCCCTCCTGGCTCTTCGGGCGTGGGAGCTGTGGCCAGAGCCGCGGCCCTACCCGAAAATGCTTCGCAGGCTGGCTCGGCGGCGCCAGGTGGGCGCCGGTGGCGCCGAGGCTGACGGACGCCGCAAAGCCCGCAGCCCCACGGGCTGTGGGGCCACGCGAGCGGCTGCCAAAGAGATTTGCAACGAGGCACGGCTTTCCCTCCTGGCTCTTCGGGCGTGGGAGCTGTGGCCAGAGCCGCGGCCCTACCGGAAAATGCTTCGCAGGCTGGCGCGGCGGCACCACGTGGGCGCCGGTGGCACCGTGGCTGACGGCCGCCGCAAAGCCCGCAGCCCCACGGGCTGTGGGGCCACGCGAGCGGCTGCCAAAGAGCTTTCCAACGAGGCACGGCTTTCCCTCCTGGCTCTTCGGGCGTGGGAGCTGTGGCCAGAGCCGCGGCCCTACCGGAAAATGCTTCGCAATCTGGCACGGCGGCACCACGTGGGCGCCGGTGGCACCGACGCTGACGGCCGCCGCAAAGCCCGCAGCCCCACGGGCTGTGGGGCCACGCGAGTGGCTGCCAAAGAGCTTTCCAACGAGGCACGGCTTTCCCTCCTGGCTCTTCGGGCGTGGGAGCTGTGGCCAGAGCCGCGGCCCTACCGGAAAATGCTTCGCAGGCTGGCGCGGCGGCGCCAGGTGGGCGCCGGTGGCGCCGAGGCTGACGGCCGCCGCAAAGCCCGCAGCCCCACGGGCTGTGGGGCCATGCGAGCCCCTGACAAAGAGCTTTCCAACGAGGCACGGCTTTCCCTCCTGGCTCTTCGGGCGTGGGAGCTGTGGCCAGAGCCGCGGCCCTACCGGAAAATGCTTCGGGGGCTGGCGCGGCGGCGCCAGGTGGGCGCTGGTGGCGCCAAGGCTGACGGCCGCCGCAAAGCCCGCAGCCCCACGGGCTGTGGGGCCACGCGAGCGGCTGCCAAAGAGCTTTCCAACGAGGCACGACTTTCCCTCCTGGCTCTTCGGGCGTGGGAGCTGTGGCCAGAGACGCGGCCCTACCCGAAAATGCTTCGCAGGCTGGCTCGGCGGCGCCAGGTGGGCGCCGGTGGCGCCGAGGTTGACGGCCGCCGCAAAGCCCGCAGCCCCACGGGCTGTGGGGCCATGCGAGCGGCTGCCAAAGAGCTTTCCAACGAGGCACGGCTTTCCCTCCTGGCTCTTCGGGCGTGGGAGCTGTGGCCAGAGCCGCGGCCCTACCGGAAAATGCTTCGCAGGCTGGCTCGGCGGCGCCAGGTGGGCGCCGGTGGCGCCGAGGCTGACGGCCGCCGCAAAGCCCGCAGCCCCACGGGCTGTGGGGCCACGCGAGCGGCTGCCAAAGAGCTTTCCAACGAGGCACGGCTTTCCCTCCTGGCTCTTCGGGCGTGGGAGCTGTGGCCAGAGCCGCGGCCCTACCGGAAAATGCTTCACAATCTGGCGCGGCGGCACCACGTGGGCGCCGCTGGCACCGAGGCTGACGGCCGCCGCAAAGCCCGCAGCCCCACGGGCTGTGGGGCCACGCGAGCCCCTGCCAAAGAGCTTTCCAACGAGGCACGGCTTTCCCTCCTGGCTCTTCGGGCGTGGGAGCTGTGGCCAGAGCCGCGGCCCTACCGGAAAATGCTTCGCAGGCTGGCGCGGCGGCGCCAGGTGGGCGGCGGTGGCGCCGAGGCTGACGGCCGCCGGAAAGCCCGCAGCCCCACGGGCTGTGGGGCCACACGAGCGGCTGCCAAAGAGCTTTCCAACGAGGCACGGCTTTCCCTCCTGGCTCTACGGGCGTGGGAGCTGTGGCCAGAGCCGCGGCCCTACCCGAAAATGCTTCGCAGGCTGGCTCGGCGGCGCCAGGTGGGCGCCGGTGGCGCCGAGGCTGACGGCCGCCGCAAAGCCCGCAGCCCCACGGGCTGTGGGGCCACGCGAGCGACTGCCAAAGAGCTTTCCAACGAGGCACGGCTTTCCCTCCTGGCTCTTCGGTCGTGGGAGCTGTGGCCAGAGACGCGGCCCTACCGGAAAATGCTTCGCAGGCTGGCTCGGCGGCGCCAGGTGGGCGTCGGTGGCGCCGAGGCTGACGGCCGCCGCAAAGCCCGCAGCCCCACGGGCTGTGGGGCCACGCGAGCGGCTGCCAAAGAGCTTTCCAACGAGGCACGGCTTTCCCTCCTGGCTCTTCGGTGGTGGGAGCTGTGGCCAGAGACGCGACCCTACCGGAAAATGCTTCGCAGGCTGGCGCGGCGGCGCCAGGTGGGCGCCGGTGGCGCTGAGGCTGACGGCCGCCGCAAAGCCCGCAGCCCCACGGGCTGTGGGGCCACGCGAGCGGCTGCCAAAGAGCTTTGCAACGAGGCACGGCTTTCCCTCCTGGCTCTTCAGGCGTGGGAGCTGTGGCCAGAGCCGTGGCCCTACCGGAAAATGCTTCGCAATCTGGCGCGGCGGCACCACGTGGGCGCCGGTGGCACCGAGGCTGACGGCCGCCGCAAAGCCCACAGCCCCACGGGCTGTGGGGCCACGCGAGCGGCTGCCAAAGAGCTTTCCAACGAGGCACGGCTTTCCCTCCTGGCTCTTCGGGCGTGGGAGCTGTGGCCAGAGCCGGGGCCCTACCGGAAAATGCTTCGCAGGCTGGCGCGGCGGCACTACGTGGGCGGCGGTGGCGCTGAGGCTGACGGCCGCCACAAAGCCCGCAGCCCCACGGGCTGTGGGGCCACGCGAGCGGCTGCCAAAGAGCTTTCCAACGAGGCACGGCTTTCCCTCCTGGCTCTTCGGGCGTGGGAGCTGTGGCCAGAGCCGCGGCCCTACCGGAAAATGCTTCGCAGGCTGGCTCGGCGGCGCCAGGTGGGCAGCGGTGGCGCCGAGGCTGACGGCCGCCGCAAAGCCCGCAGCCCCACAGGCTGTGGGGCCACGCGAGCGCCTGCCACAGAGCTTTCCAACAAGGCACGGCTTTCCCTCCTGGCTCTTCGGGCGTGGGAGCTGTGGCCAGAGCCGCGGCCCTACCGGAAAATGCTTCGCAGGCTGGCGCGGCGGCGCCAGGTGGGCGCCGGTGGCGCCAAGGCTGACGGCCGCCGCAAACCCCGCAGCCCCACGGGCTGTGGGGCCACGCGAGCGGCTGCCAAAGAGCTTTCCAACGAGGCATGGCTTTCCCTCCTGGCTTTTCGGGCGTGGGAGCTGTCGCCAGAGCCGCAGCCCTACCGGAAAATGCTTCGCAGGCTGGCTCGGCGGCGCCAGGTGGGCGCCGGTGGCGCCGAGGCTGACAGCCGCCGCAAAGCCCGCAGCCCCACGGGCTGTGGGGCCACGCGAGCGGCTGCCAAAGAGCTTTCCAACGAGGCACGGCTTTCCCTCCTGGCTCTTCGGGCGTGGGAGCTGTGGCCAGAGCCGCGGCCCTACCGGAAAATGCTTCGCAGGCTGGCTCGGCGGCGCCAGGTGCGCGGCGGTGGCGCCGAGGCTGACGGCCGCCACAAAACCCGCAGCCCCACGGGCTGTGGGGCCACGCGAGCGGCTGCCAAAGAGCTTTCCAACAAGGCACGGCTTTCCCTCCTGGCTCTTCGGGCGTGGGAGCTGTGGCCAGAGACGCGGCCCTACCGGAAAATGCTTCGCAATCTGGCGCGGCGGCACCACGTGGGCGCCGGTGGCGCCGAGGCTGACGGCCGCCGCAAAGCCCGCAGCCCCACGGGCTGTGGGGCCACGCGAGCGGCTGCCAAAGAGCTTTCCAACGAGGCACGGCTTTCCCTCCTGGCTCTTCGGGCGTGGGAGCTGTGGCCAGAGCCGCGGCCCTACCGGAAAATGCTTCGCAGGCTGGCGCGGCGGCGCAAGGTGGGCGCCGGTGGCGCCGAGGCTGACGGCCGCCGCAAAGCCCGCAGCCCCACGGGCTGTGGGGCCACGCGAGCGGCTGCCAAAGAGCTTTCCAACGAGGCACGGCTTTCCCTCCTGGCTCTTCGGGCGTGGGAGCTGTGGCCAGAGACGCGGCCCTACCCGAAAATGCTTTGCAGGCTGGCTCGGCGGCGCCAGGTGGGCGCCGGTGGCGCCGAGGCTGACGGCCGCCGCAAAACCCGCAGCCCCACGGGCTGTGGGGCCACGCGAGCGGCTGCCAAAGAGCTTTCCAACGAGGCACGGCTTTCCCTCCTGGCTCTTCGGGCGTGGGAGCTGTTGCCAGAGCCGCGGCCCTACCGGAAAATGCTTCGCAGGCTGGCACGGCGGCACCACGTTGGCGCCGGTGGCGCCGAGGCTGACGGCCACCGCAAAGCCCGCAGCCCCACGGGCTGTGGGGCCACGCGAGCGGCTGCCAAAGAGCTTTCCAACGAGGCACGGCTTTCCCTCCTGGCTCTTCGGGCGTGGGAGCTGTGGCCAGAGCCGCGGCCCTACCAGAAAATGCTTCGCAGGCTGGCTCGGCGGCGCCAGGTGGGCGCCGGTGGCGCCGAGGCTGACGGCCGCCGCAAATCCTGCAGCCCCACTGGCTGTGGGGCCACGTGAGCGGCTGCCAAAGAGCTTTCCAACGAGGCACGGCTTTCCCTCCTGGCTCTTCGGGCGTGGGAGCTGTGGCCAGAGACGCGGTCCTACCCGAAAATGCTTCGCAGGCTGGCTCGGCGGCGCCAGGTGGGCGCCGGTGGCGCCGAGGCTGACGGCCGCCGCAAAGCCCGCAGCCCCACTGGCTGTGGGGCCACGTGAGCGGCTGCCAAAGAGCTTTCCAACGAGGCACGGCTTTCCCTCCTGGCTCTTCGGGCGTGGGAGCTGTGGCCAGAGCCGCGGCCCTACCCGAAAATGCTTCGCAGGCTGGCTCGGCGGCGCCAGGTGGGCGCCGGTGGCGCCGAGGCTGACGGCCGCCGCAAAGCCCGCAGCCCCACGGGCTGTGGGGCCACGCGAGCGGCTGCCAAAGAGCTTTCCAACGAGGCACGGCTTTCCCTCCTGGCTCTTCGGGCGTGGGAGCTGTGGCCAGAGCCGCGGCCCTACCGGAAAATGCTTCGCAGGCTGGCTCGGCGGCGCCAGGTGGGCGCCGGTGGCGCCGAGGCTGACGGCCGCCGCAAAGCCCGCAGCCCCACGGGCTGTGGGGCCACGCGAGCGGCTGCCAAAGAGCTTTCCAACGAGGCACGGCTTTCCCTCCTGGCTCTTCGGGCGTGGGAGCTGTGGCCAGAGCCGCGGCCCTACCGGAAAATGCTTCGCAGGCTGGCTCGGCGGCGCCACGTGGGCGCCGGTGGCGCCAAGGCTGATGGCCGCCGCAAAGCCCGCAGCCCCACGGGCTGTGGGGCCACGCGAGCGGCTGCCAAAGAGCTTTGCAACGAGGCACGGCTTTCCCTCCTGGCTCTTCGGGCGTGGGAGCTGTGGCCAGAGCCGCGGCCCTACCGGAAAATGCTTCGCAGGCTGGCGCGGCGGCACCACGTGGGCGGCGGTGGCGCTGAGGCTGACGGCCGCCACAAAGCCCGCAGCCCCACGGGCTGTGGGGCCACGCGAGCGGCTGCCAAAGAGCTTTCCAACGAGGCACGGCTTTCCCTCCTGGCTCTTCGGGCGTGGGAGCTGTGGCCAGAGCCGCGGCCCTACCGGAAAATGCTTCGCAGGCTGGCTCGGCGGCGCCAGGTGGGCGCCGGTGGCGCCGAGGCTGACGGCCGCCGCAAAGCCCGCAGCCCCACGGGCTGTGGGGCCACGCGAGCGGCTGCCAAAGAGCTTTCCAACGAGGCACGGCTTTCCCTCCTGGCTCTTCGGGCGTGCGAGCTGTGGCCAGAGCCGCGGCCCTACCGGAAAATGCTTCGCAGGCTGGCGCGGCGGCGCCAGGTGGGCGCCGGTGGCGCCGAGGCTGACGGCCGCCGCAAAGCCCGCAGCCCCACGGGCTGTGGGGCCACGCGAGCGGCTGCCAAAGAGCTTTCCAACGAGGCACGGCTTTCCCTCCTGGCTCTTCGGGCGTGGGAGCTGTCGCCAGAGCCGCGGCCCTACCGGAAAATGCTTCGCAGGCTGGCTCGGCGGCGCCAGGTGGGCGCCGGTGGCGCCGAGGCTGACGGCCGCCGCAAAACCCGCAGCCCCACGGGCTGTGGGGCCACGCGAGCGGCTGCCAAAGAGCTTTCCAACGAGGCACGGCTTTCCCTCCTGGCTCTTCGGGCGTGGGAGCTGTGGCCAGAGCCGCGGCCCTACCGGAAAATGCTTCGCAGGCTGGCACGGCGGCACCACGTGGGCGCCGGTGGCGCCGAGGCTGACGGCCGCCGCAAAGCCCGCAGCCCCACGGGCTCTGGGGCCACGCGAGCGGCTGCCAAAGAGCTTTCCAACGAGGCACGGCTTTCCCTCCTGGCTCTTCGGGCGTGGGAGCTGTGGCCAGAGCCGCGGCCCTACCGGAAAATGCTTCGCAGGCTGGCTTGGCGGCGCCAGGTGGGCGGCGGTGGCGCCGAGGCTGACGGCCGCCGCAAAGCCCGTAGCCCCACTGGCTGTGGGGCCACGTGTGCGGCTGCCAAAGAGCTTTCCAACGAGGCACGGATTTCCCTCCTGGCTCTTCGGGCGTGGGAGCTGTGGCCAGAGACGCGGTCCTACCCGAAAATGCTTCGCAGGCTGGCTCGGCGGCGCCAGGTGGGCGCCGGTGGCGCCGAGGCTGACGGCCGCCGCAAAGCCCGCAGCCCCACGGGCTGTGGGGCCACGCGAGCGGCTGCCAAAGAGCTTTCCAACGAGGCACGGCTTTCCCTCCTGGCTCTTCGGGCGTGGGAGCTGTGGCCAGAGCCGCGGCCCTACCGGAAAATGCTTCGCAGGCTGGCTCGGCGGCGCCAGGTGGGCGCCGGTGGCGCCGAGGCTGACGGCCGCCGCAAAGCCCGCAGCCCCACGGGCTGTGGGGCCACGCGAGCGGCTGCCAATAAGCTTTGCAACGAGGCACGGCTTTCCCTCCTGGCTCTTCGGGCGTGGGAGCTGTGGCCAGAGCCGCGGCCCTACCGGAAAATGCTTCGCAGGCTGGCGCGACGGCACCACGTGGGCGGCGGTGGCGCTGAGGCTGACGGCCGCCACAAAGCCCGCAGCCCCACGGGCTGTGGGGCCACGCGAGCGGCTGCCAAAGAGCTTTCCAACGAGGCACGGCTTTCCCTCCTGGCTCTTCGGGCGTGGGAGCTGTGGCCAGAGCCGCGGCCCTACCGGAAAATGCTTCGCAGGCTGGCTCGGCGGCGCCAGGTGGGCGCCGGTGGCGCCGAGGCTGACGGCCGCCGCAAAGCCCGCAGCCCCACGGGCTGTGGGGCCACGCGAGCGGCTGCCAAAGAGCTTTCCAACGAGGCACGGCTTTCCCTCCTGGCTCTTCGGGCGTGCGAGCTGTGGCCAGAGCCGCGGCCCTACCGGAAAATGCTTCGCAGGCTGGCGCGGCGGAGCAAGGTGGGCGCCGGTGGCGCCGAGGCTGACGGCCGCCGCAAAGCCCGCAGCCCCACGGGCTGTGGGGCCACGCGAGCGGCTGCCAAAGAGCTTTCCAACGAGGCACGGCTTTCCCTCCTGGCTCTTCGGGCGTGGGAGCTGTCGCCAGAGCCGCGGCCCTACCGGAAAATGCTTCGCAGGCTGGCTCGGCGGCGCCAGGTGGGCGCCGGTGGCGCCGAGGCTGACGGCCGCCGCAAATCCTGCAGCCCCACTGGCTGTGGGGCCACGTGAGCGGCTGCCAAAGAGCTTTCCAACGAGGCACGGCTTTCCCTCCTGGCTCTTCGGGCGTGGGAGCTGTGGCCAGAGACGCGGTCCTACCCGAAAATGCTTCGCAGGCTGGCTCGGCGGCGCCAGGTGGGCGCCGGTGGCGCCGAGGCTGACGGCCGCCGCAAAGCCCGCAGCCCCACTGGCTGTGGGGCCACGTGAGCGGCTGCCAAAGAGCTTTCCAACGAGGCACGGCTTTCCCTCCTGGCTCTTCGGGCGTGGGAGCTGTGGCCAGAGCCGCGGCCCTACCCGAAAATGCTTCGCAGGCTGGCTCGGCGGCGCCAGGTGGGCGCCGGTGGCGCCGAGGCTGACGGCCGCCGCAAAGCCCGCAGCCCCACGGGCTGTGGGGCCACGCGAGCGGCTGCCAAAGAGCTTTCCAACGAGGCACGGCTTTCCCTCCTGGCTCTTCGGGCGTGGGAGCTGTGGCCAGAGCCGCGGCCCTACCGGAAAATGCTTCGCAGGCTGGCTCGGCGGCGCCAGGTGGGCGCCGGTGGCGCCGAGGCTGACGGCCGCCGCAAAGCCCGCAGCCCCACGGGCTGTGGGGCCACGCGAGCGGCTGCCAAAGAGCTTTCCAACGAGGCACGGCTTTCCCTCCTGGCTCTTCGGGCGTGGGAGCTGTGGCCAGAGCCGCGGCCCTACCGGAAAATGCTTCGCAGGCTGGCTCGGCGGCGCCACGTGGGCGCCGGTGGCGCCAAGGCTGATGGCCGCCGCAAAGCCCGCAGCCCCACGGGCTGTGGGGCCACGCGAGCGGCTGCCAAAGAGCTTTGCAACGAGGCACGGCTTTCCCTCCTGGCTCTTCGGGCGTGGGAGCTGTGGCCAGAGCCGCGGCCCTACCGGAAAATGCTTCGCAGGCTGGCGCGGCGGCACCACGTGGGCGGCGGTGGCGCTGAGGCTGACGGCCGCCACAAAGCCCGCAGCCCCACGGGCTGTGGGGCCACGCGAGCGGCTGCCAAAGAGCTTTCCAACGAGGCACGGCTTTCCCTCCTGGCTCTTCGGGCGTGGGAGCTGTGGCCAGAGCCGCGGCCCTACCGGAAAATGCTTCGCAGGCTGGCTCGGCGGCGCCAGGTGGGCGCCGGTGGCGCCGAGGCTGACGGCCGCCGCAAAGCCCGCAGCCCCACGGGCTGTGGGGCCACGCGAGCGGCTGCCAAAGAGCTTTCCAACGAGGCACGGCTTTCCCTCCTGGCTCTTCGGGCGTGCGAGCTGTGGCCAGAGCCGCGGCCCTACCGGAAAATGCTTCGCAGGCTGGCGCGGCGGCGCCAGGTGGGCGCCGGTGGCGCCGAGGCTGACGGCCGCCGCAAAGCCCGCAGCCCCACGGGCTGTGGGGCCACGCGAGCGGCTGCCAAAGAGCTTTCCAACGAGGCACGGCTTTCCCTCCTGGCTCTTCGGGCGTGGGAGCTGTCGCCAGAGCCGCGGCCCTACCGGAAAATGCTTCGCAGGCTGGCTCGGCGGCGCCAGGTGGGCGCCGGTGGCGCCGAGGCTGACGGCCGCCGCAAAACCCGCAGCCCCACGGGCTGTGGGGCCACGCGAGCGGCTGCCAAAGAGCTTTCCAACGAGGCACGGCTTTCCCTCCTGGCTCTTCGGGCGTGGGAGCTGTGGCCAGAGCCGCGGCCCTACCGGAAAATGCTTCGCAGGCTGGCACGGCGGCACCACGTGGGCGCCGGTGGCGCCGAGGCTGACGGCCGCCGCAAAGCCCGCAGCCCCACGGGCTCTGGGGCCACGCGAGCGGCTGCCAAAGAGCTTTCCAACGAGGCACGGCTTTCCCTCCTGGCTCTTCGGGCGTGGGAGCTGTGGCCAGAGCCGCGGCCCTACCGGAAAATGCTTCGCAGGCTGGCTTGGCGGCGCCAGGTGGGCGGCGGTGGCGCCGAGGCTGACGGCCGCCGCAAAGCCCGTAGCCCCACTGGCTGTGGGGCCACGTGTGCGGCTGCCAAAGAGCTTTCCAACGAGGCACGGATTTCCCTCCTCGCTCTTCGGGCGTGGGAGCTGTGGCCAGAGACGCGGTCCTACCCGAAAATGCTTCGCAGGCTGGCTCGGCGGCGCCAGGTGGGCGCCGGTGGCGCCGAGGCTGACGGCCGCCGCAAAGCCCGCAGCCCCACGGGCTGTGGGGCCACGCGAGCGGCTGCCAAAGAGCTTTCCAACGAGGCACGGCTTTCCCTCCTGGCTCTTCGGGCGTGGGAGCTGTGGCCAGAGCCGCGGCCCTACCGGAAAATGCTTCGCAGGCTGGCTCGGCGGCGCCAGGTGGGCGCCGGTGGCGCCGAGGCTGACGGCCGCCGCAAAGCCCGCAGCCCCACGGGCTGTGGGGCCACGCGAGCGGCTGCCAATAAGCTTTGCAACGAGGCACGGCTTTCCCTCCTGGCTCTTCGGGCGTGGGAGCTGTGGCCAGAGCCGCGGCCCTACCGGAAAATGCTTCGCAGGCTGGCGCGACGGCACCACGTGGGCGGCGGTGGCGCTGAGGCTGACGGCCGCCACAAAGCCCGCAGCCCCACGGGCTGTGGGGCCACGCGAGCGGCTGCCAAAGAGCTTTCCAACGAGGCACGGCTTTCCCTCCTGGCTCTTCGGGCGTGGGAGCTGTGGCCAGAGCCGCGGCCCTACCGGAAAATGCTTCGCAGGCTGGCTCGGCGGCGCCAGGTGGGCGCCGGTGGCGCCGAGGCTGACGGCCGCCGCAAAGCCCGCAGCCCCACGGGCTGTGGGGCCACGCGAGCGGCTGCCAAAGAGCTTTCCAACGAGGCACGGCTTTCCCTCCTGGCTCTTCGGGCGTGCGAGCTGTGGCCAGAGCCGCGGCCCTACCGGAAAATGCTTCGCAGGCTGGCGCGGCGGAGCAAGGTGGGCGCCGGTGGCGCCGAGGCTGACGGCCGCCGCAAAGCCCGCAGCCCCACGGGCTGTGGGGCCACGCGAGCGGCTGCCAAAGAGCTTTCCAACGAGGCACGGCTTTCCCTCCTGGCTCTTCGGGCGTGGGAGCTGTCGCCAGAGCCGCGGCCCTACCGGAAAATGCTTCGCAGGCTGGCTCGGCGGCGCCAGGTGGGCGCCGGTGGCGCCGAGGCTGACGGTCGCCGCAAAACCCGCAGCCCCACGGGCTGTGGGTCCACGCGAGCGGCTGCCAAAGAGCTTTCCAACGAGGCACGGCTTTCCCTCCTGGCTCTTCGGGCGTGGGAGCTGTGGCCAGAGCCGCGGCCCTACCGGAAAATGCTTCGCAGGCTGGCGCGGCGGCGCAAGGTGGGCGCCGGTGGCGCCGAGGCTGACGGCCGCCGCAAAGCCCGCAGCCCCACGGGCTGTGGGGCCACGCGAGCGGCTGCCAAAGAGCTTTCCAACGAGGCACGGCTTTCCCTCCTGGCTCTTCGGGCGTGGGAGCTGTGGCCAGAGCCGCGGCCCTACCGGAAAATGCTTCGCAGGCTGGCTCGGCGGCGCCAGGTGGGCGCCGGTGGCGCCGAGGCTGACGGCCGCCGCAAAGCCCGCAGCCCCACGGGCTGTGGGGCCACGCAAGCGGCTGCCAATAAGCTTTGCAACGAGGCACGGCTTTCCCTCCTGGCTCTTCGGGCGTGGGAGCTGTGGCCAGAGCCGCGGCCCTACCGGAAAATGCTTCGCAGGCTGGCGCGACGGCACCACGTGGGCGGCGGTGGCGCTGAGGCTGACGGCCGCCACAAAGCCCGCAGCCCCACGGGCTGTGGGGCCACGCGAGCGGCTGCCAAAGAGCTTTCCAACGAGGCACGGCTTTCCCTCCTGGCTCTTCGGGCGTGGGAGCTGTGGCCAGAGCCGCGGCCCTACCCGAAAATGCTTCGCAGGCTGGCTCGGCGGCGCCAGGTGGGCGCCGGTGGCGCCGAGTCTGACGGCCGCCGCAAAGCCCGCAGCCCCACGGGCTGTGGGGCCACGCGAGCGGCTGCCAAAGAGCTTTCCAACGAGGCACGGCTTTCCCTCCTGGCTCTTCGGGCGTGGGAGCTGTGGCCAGAGCCGCGGCCCTACCGGAAAATGCTTCGCAGGCTGGCTCGGCGGCGCCAGGTGGGCGCCGGTGGCGCCGAGGCTGACGGCCGCCGCAAAGCCCGCAGCGCCACGGGCTGTGGGGCCACGCGAGCGGCTGCCAAAGAGCTTTCCAACGAGGCACGGCTTTCCCTCCTGGCTCTTCGGGCGTGGGAGCTGTGGCCAGAGCCGCGGCCCTACCGGAAAATGCTTCGCAATCTGGCGCGGCGGCACCACGTGGGCGCCGGTGGCACCGAGGCTGACGGCCGCCGCAAAGCCCGCAGCCCTACGGGCTGTGGGGCCACGCGAGCCCCTGCCAAACAGCTTTCCAACGAGGCACGGCTTTCCCTCCTGGCTCTTCGGGCGTGGGAGCTGTCGCCAGAGCCGCAGCCCTACCGGAAAATGCTTCGCAGGCTGGCTCGGCGGCGCCAGGTGGGCGCCGGTGGCGCCGAGGCTGACGGCCGCCGCAAAGCCCGCAGCCCCACGGGCTGTGGGGCCACGCGAGCGGCTGCCAAAGAGCTTTCCAACGAGGCACGGCTTTCCCTCCTGGCTCTTCGGGCGTGGGAGCTGTGGCCAGAGCCGCGGCCCTACCGGAAAATGCTTCGCAGGCTGGCTCGGCGGCGCCAGGTGGGCGCCGGTGGCGCCGAGGCTGACGGTCGCCGCAAAGCCCGCAGCCCCACGGGCTGTGGGGCCACGCGAGCGGCTGCCAAAGAGCTTTCCAACGAGGCACGGCTTTCCCTCCTGGCTCTTCGGGCGTGGGAGCTGTGGCCAGAGCCGCGGCCCTACCGGAAAATGCTTCGCAGTCTGGCTCGGCGGCGCCACGTGGGCGCCGGTGGCGCCAATGCTGATGGCCGCCGCAAAGCCCGCAGCCCCACGGGCTGTGGGGCCACGCGAGCGGCTGCCAAAGAGCTTTCCAACGAGGCACGGCTTTCCCTCCTGGCTCTTCGGGCGTGGGAGCTGTGGCCAGAGACGCGGCCCTACCGGAAAATGCTTCGCAGGCTGGCTCGGCGGCGCCAGGTGGGCGGCGGTGGCGCCGAGGCTGACGGCCGCCGCAAAGCCCGCAGCCCCACGGGCTGTGGGGCCACGCGAGCGGCTGCCAAAGAGCTTTCCAACGAGGCACGGCTTTCCCTCCTGGCTCTTCGGTCGTGGGAGCTGTGGCCAGAGACGCGGCCCTACCGGAAAATGCTTCGCAGGCTGGCGCGGCGGCGCCAGGTGGGCGGCGGTGGCGCTGAGGCTGACGGCCGCCGCAAAGCCCGCAGCCCCACGGGCTGTGGGGCCACGCGAGCGGCTGCCAAAGAGCTTTGCAACGAGGCACGGCTTTCCCTCCTGGCTCTTCGGGCGTGGGAGCTGTGGCCAGAGCCGTGGCCCTACCGGAAAATGCTTCGCAATCTGGCACGGTGGCACCACGTGGGCGCCGGTGGCACCGAGGCTGACGGCCGCCGCAAAGCCCGCAGCCCCACGGGCTGTGGGGCCACGCGAGCCCCTGCCAAAGAGCTTTCCAACGAGGCACGGCTTTCCCTCCTGGCTCTTTGGGCGTGGGAGCTGTGGCCAGAGCCGCGGCCCTACCGGAAAATGCTTCGCAGGCTGGCGCGGCGGCGCCAGGTGGGCGCCGGTGGCGCCGAGGCTCATGGCCGCCGCAAAGCCCGCAGCCCCACGGGCTGTGGGGCCACGCGAGCGGCTGCCAAAGAGCTTTCCAACGAGGCACGGCTTTCCCTCCTGGCTCTTCGGGCGTGGGAGCTGTGGCCAGAGCCGCGGCCCTACCGGAAAATGCTTCGCAGGCTGGTGCGGCGGCACTACGTGGGCGGCGGTGGCGCTGAGGCTGACGGCCGCCACAAAGCCCGCAGCCCCACGGGCTGTGGGGCCACGCGAGCGGCTGCCAAAGAGCTTTCCAACGAGGCACGGCTTTCCCTCCTGGCTCTTCGGGCGTGGGAGCTGTGGCCAGAGCCGCGGCCCTACCGGAAAATGCTTCGCAGGCTGGCTCGGCGGCGCAAGGTGGGCGCCGGTGGCGCCGAGGCTGACGGCCGCCGCAAAGCCCGCAGCCCCACGGGCTGTGGGGCCACGCGAGCGGCTGCCAAAGAGCTTTCCAACGAGGCACGGCTTTCCCTCCTGGCTCTTCGGGCGTGGGAGCTGTGGCCAGAGCCGCGGCCCTACCGGAAAATGCTTCGCAGGCTGGCGCGGCGGCGCCAGGTGGGCGCCGGTGGCGCCAAGGCTGACGGCCGCCGCAAACCCCGCAGCCCCACGGGCTGTGGGGCCACGCAAGCGGCTGCCAAAGAGCTTTCCAACGAGGCATGGCTTTCCCTCCTGGCTCTTCGGGCGTGGGAGCTGTCGCCAGAGCCGCAGCCCTACCGGAAAATGCTTCGCAGGCTGGCTCGGCGGCGCCAGGTGGGCGCCGGTGGCGCCGAGGCTGACGGCCGCCGCAAAGCCCGCAGCCCCACGGGCTGTGGGGCCACGCGAGCGGCTGCCAAAGAGCTTTCCAACGAGGCACGGCTTTCCCTCCTGGCTCTTCGGGCGTGGGAGCTGTGGCCAGAGCCGCGGCCCTACCGGAAAATGCTTCGGGGGCTGGCTCGGCGGCGCCAGGTGCGCGGCGGTGGCGCCGAGGCTGACGGCCGCCACAAAACCCGCAGCCCCACGGGCTGTGGGGCCACGCGAGCGGCTGCCAAAGAGCTTTCCAACAAGGCACGGCTTTCCCTCCTGGCTCTTCGGGCGTGGGAGCTGTGGCCAGAGACGCGGCCCTACTGGAAAATGCTTCGCAATCTGACGCGGCGGCACCACGTGGGCGCTGGTGGCGCCGAGGCTGACGGCCGCCGCAAAGCCCGCAGCCCCACGGGCTGTGGGGCCACGCGAGCGGCTGCCAAAGAGCTTTCCAACGAGGCACGGCTTTCCCTCCTGGCTCTTCGGGCGTGGGAGCTGTGGCCAGAGCCGCGGCCCTACCGGAAAATGCTTCGCAGGCTGGCGCGGCGGCGCAAGGTGGGCGCCGGTGGCGCCGAGGCTGACGGCCGCCGCAAAGCCCGCAGCCCCACGGGCTGTGGGGCCACGCGAGCGGCTGCCAAAGAGCTTTCCAACGAGGCACGGCTTTCCCTCCTGGCTCTTCGGGCGTGGGAGCTGTGGCCAGAGACGCGGCCCTACCGGAAAATGCTTCGCAGGCTGGCTCGGCGGCGCCAGGTGGGCGCCGGTGGCGCCGAGGCTGACGGCCGCCGCAAAACCCGCAGCCCCACGGGCTGTGGGGCCACGCGAGCGGCTGCCAAAGAGCTTTCCAACGAGGCACGGCTTTCCCTCCTGGCTCTTCGGGCGTGGGAGCTGTGGCCAGAGCCGCGGCCCTACCGGAAAATGCTTCGCAGGCTGGCACGGCGGCACCACATTGGCGCCGGTGGCGCCGAGGCTGACGGCCACCGCAAAGCCCGCAGCCCCACGGGCTGTGGGGCCACGCGAGCGGCTGCCAAAGAGCTTTCCAACGAGGCACGGCTTTCCCTCCTGGCTCTTCGGGCGTGGGAGCTGTGGCCAGAGCCGCGGCCCTACCGGAAAATGCTTCGCAGGCTGGCTCGGCGGCGCCAGGTGGGCGGCGGTGGCGCCGAGGCTGACGGCCGCCGCAAATCCTGCAGCCCCACTGGCTGTGGGGCCACGTGAGCGGCTGCCAAAGAGCTTTCCAACGAGGCACGGCTTTCCCTCCTGGCTCTTCGGGCGTGGGAGCTGTGGCCAGAGACGCGGTCCGACCCGAAAATGCTTCGCAGGCTGGCTCGGCGGCGCCAGGTGGGCGCCGGTGGCGCCGAGGCTGACGGCCGCCGCAAAGCCCGCAGCCCCACTGGCTGTGGGGCCACGTGAGCGGCTGCCAAAGAGCTTTCCAACGAGGCACGGCTTTCCCTCCTGGCTCTTCGGGCGTGGGAGCTGTGGCCAGAGACGCGGCCCTACCCGAAAATGCTTCGCAGGCTGGCTCGGCGGCGCCAGGTGGGCGCCGGTGGCGCCGAGGCTGACGGCCGCCGCAAAGCCCGCAGCCCCACGGGCTGTGGGGCCACGCGAGCGGCTGCCAAAGAGCTTTCCAACGAGGCACGGCTTTCCCTCCTGGCTCTTCGGGCGTGGGAGCTGTGGCCAGAGCCGCGGCCCTACCGGAAAATGCTTCGCAGGCTGGCTCGGCGGCGCCAGGTGGGCGCCGGTGGCGCCGAGGCTGACGGCCGCCGCAAAGCCCGCAGCCCCACGGGCTGTGGGGCCACGCGAGCGGCTGCCAAAGAGCTTTCCAACGAGGCACGGCTTTCCCTCCTGGCTCTTCGGGCGTGGGAGCTGTGGCCAGAGCCGCGGCCCTACCGGAAAATGCTTCGCAGGCTGGCTCGGCGGCACCACGTGGGCGCCGGTGGCGCCAAGGCTGATGGCCGCCGCAAAGCCCGCAGCCCCACGGGCTGTGGGGCCACGCGAGCGGCTGCCAAAGAGCTTTGCAACGAGGCACGGCTTTCCCTCCTGGCTCTTCGGGCGTGGGAGCTGTGGCCAGAGCCGCGGCCCTACTGGAAAATGCTTCGCAGGCTGGCACGGCGGCACCACGTGGGCGGCGGTGGCGCTGAGGCTGACGGCCGCCACAAAGCCCGCAGCCCCACGGGCTGTGGGGCCACGCGAGCGGCTGCCAAAGAGCTTTCCAACGAGGCACGGCTTTCCCTCCTGGCTCTTCGGGCGTGGGAGCTGTGGCCAGAGCCGCGGCCCTACCGGAAAATGCTTCGCAGGCTGGCTCGGCGGCGCCAGGTGGGCGCCGGTGGCGCCGAGGCTGACGGCCGCCGCAAAGCCCGCAGCCCCACGGGCTGTGGGGCCACGCGAGCGGCTGCCAAAGAGCTTTCCAACTAGGCACGGCTTTCCCTCCTGGCTCTTCGGGCGTGGGAGCTGTGGCCAGAGACGCGGCCCTACCGGAAAATGCTTCGCAGGCTGGCTCGGCGGCGCCAGGTGGGCGCCGGTGGCGCCGAGGCTGACGGCCGCCGCAAAGCCCGCAGCCCCACGGGCTGTGGGGCCACGCGAGCGGCTGCCAAAGAGCTTTCCAACGAGGCACGGCTTTCCCTCCTGGCTCTTCGGGCGTGGGAGCTGTGGCCAGAGCCTCGGCCCTACCGGAAAATGCTTCGCAATCTGGCACGGCGGCACCACGTGGGCGCCGGTGGCACCGAGGCTGACGGCCGCCGCAAAGCCCGCAGCCCCACGGGCTGTGGGGCCACGCGAGCCCCTGCCAAAGAGCTTTCCAACGAGGCACGGCTTTCCCTCCTGGCTCTTCGGGCGTGGGAGCTGTCGCCAGAGCCGCAGCCCTACCCGAAAATGCTTCGCAGGCTGGCTCGGCGGCGCCAGGTGGGCGCCGGTGGCGCCGAGGCTGACGGCCGCCGCAAAGCCCGCAGCCCCACGGGCTGTGGGGCCACGCGAGCGGCTGCCAAAGAGCTTTCCAACGAGGCACGGCTTTCCCTCCTGGCTCTTCGGGCGTGCGAGCTGTGGCCAGAGCCGCGGCCCTACCGGAAAATGCTTCGCAGGCTGGCGCGGCGGCGCAAGGTGGGCGCCGGTGGCGCCGAGGCTGACGGCCGCCGCAAAGCCCGCAGCCCCACGGGCTGTGGGGCCACGCGAGCGGCTGCCAAAGAGCTTTCCAACGAGGCACGGCTTTCCCTCCTGGCTCTTCGGGCGTGGGAGCTGTCGCCAGAGCCGCGGCCCTACCGGAAAATGCTTCGCAGGCTGGCTCGGCGGCGCCAGGTGGGCGCCGGTGGCGCCGAGGCTGACGGCCGCCGCAAAACCCGCAGCCCCACGGGCTGTGGGGCCACGCGAGCGGCTGCCAAAGAGCTTTCCAACGAGGCACGGCTTTCCCTCCTGGCTCTTCGGGCGTGGGAGCTGTGGCCAGAGCCGCGGCCCTACCGGAAAATGCTTCGCAGGCTGGCACGGCGGCACCACGTGGGCGCCGGTGGCGCCGAGGCTGACGGCCGCCGCAAAGCCCGCAGCCCCACGGGCTGTGGGGCCACGCGAGCGGCTGCCAAAGAGCTTTCCAACGAGGCACGGCTTTCCCTCCTGGCTCTTCGGGCGTGGGAGCTGTGGCCAGAGCCGCGGCCCTACCGGAAAATGCTTCGCAGGCTGGCTCGGCGGCGCCAGGTGGGCGGCGGTGGCGCCGAGGCTGACGGCCGCCGCAAAGCCCGTAGCCCCACTGGCTGTGGGGCCACGTGTGCGGCTGCCAAAGAGCTTTCCAACGAGGCACGGATTTCCCTCCTGGCTCTTCGGGCGTGGGAGCTGTGGCCAGAGACGCGGTCCTACCCGAAAATGCTTCGCAGGCTGGCTCGGCGGCGCCAGGTGGGCGCCGGTGGCGCCGAGGCTGACGGCCGCCGCAAAGCCCGCAGCCCCACGGGCTGTGGGGCCACGCGAGCGGCTGCCAAAGAGCTTTCCAACGAGGCACGGCTTTCCCTCCTGGCTCTTCGGGCGTGGGAGCTGTGGCCAGAGCCGCGGCCCTACCGGAAAATGCTTCGCAGGCTGGCTCGGCGGCGCCAGGTGGGCGCCGGTGGCGCCGAGGCTGACGGCCGCCGCAAAGCCCGCAGCCCCACGGGCTGTGGGGCCACGCGAGCGGCTGCCAATAAGCTTTGCAACGAGGCACGGCTTTCCCTCCTGGCTCTTCGGGCGTGGGAGCTGTGGCCAGAGCCGCGGCCCTACCGGAAAATGCTTCGCAGGCTGGCGCAACGGCACCACGTGGGCGCCGGTGGCGCTGAGGCTGACGGCCGCCACAAAGCCCGCAGCCCCACGGGATGTGGGGCCACGCGAGCGGCTGCCAAAGAGCTTTCCAACGAGGCACGGCTTTCCCTCCTGGCTCTTCGGGCGTGGGAGCTGTGGCCAGAGCCGCGGCCCTACCGGAAAATGCTTCACAGGCTGGCTCGGCGGCGCCAGGTGGGCGCCGGTGGCGCCGAGTCTGACGGCCGCCGCAAAGCCCGCAGCCCCACGGGCTGTGGGGCCACGCGAGCGGCTGCCAAAGAGCTTTCCAACGAGGCACGGCTTTCCCTCCTGGCTCTTCGGGCGTGGGAGCTGTGGCCAGAGCCGCGGCCCTACCCGAAAATGCTTCGCAGGCTGGCTCGGCGGCGCCAGGTGGGCGCCGGTGGCGCCGAGTCTGACGGCCGCCGCAAAGCCCGCAGCCCCACGGGCTGTGGGGCCACGCGAGCGGCTGCCAAAGAGCTTTCCAACGAGGCACGGCTTTCCCTCCTGGCTCTTCGGGCGTGGGAGCTGTGGCCAGAGCCGCGGCCCTACCGGAAAATGCTTCGCAGGCTGGCTCGGCGGCGCCAGGTGGGCGCCGGTGGCGCCGAGGCTGACGGCCGCCGCAAAGCCCGCAGCCCCACGGGCTCTGGGGCCACGCGAGCGGCTGCCAAAGAGCTTTCCAACGAGGCACAGCTTTCCCTCCTGGCTCTTCGGGCGTGGGAGCTGTGGCCAGAGCCGCGGCCCTACCGGAAAATGCTTCGCTATCTGGCGCGGCGGCACCACGTGGGCGCCGGTGGCACCGAGGCTGACGGCCGCCGCAAAACCCGCAGCCCCACGGGCTGTGGGGCCACGCGAGCCCCTGCCAAAGAGCTTTCCAACGAGGCACGGCTTTCCCTCCTGGCTCTTCGGGCGTGGGAGCTGTGGCCAGAGACGCGGCCCTACCGGAAAATGCTTCGCAGGCTGGCGCGGCGGCGCCAGGTGGGCGCCGGTGGCGCCGAGGCTGATGGCCGCCGCAAAACCCGCAGCCCCACGGGCTGTGGGGCCACGTGAGCAGCTGCCAAAGAGCTTTCCAACGAGGCACGGCTTTCCCTCCTGGCTCTTCGGGCGTGGGAGCTGTAGCCAGAGCCGTGGCCCTACCGGAAAATGCTTCGGGGGCTGGCTCGGCGGCGCCAGGTGGGCGCCGGTGGCGCCAACGCTGACGGCCGCCGCAAAGCCCGCAGCCCCACGGGCTGTGGGGCCACGCGAGCGGCTGCCAAAGAGCTTTCCAACGAGGCACGGCTTTCCCTCCTGGCTCTTCGGGCGTGGGAGCTGTCGCCAGAGCCGCGGCCCTACCGGAAAATGCTTCGCAGTCTGGCTCGGCGGCACCAGGTGGGCACCGGTGGCGCCGAGGCTGACGGCCGCCGCAAAGCCCGCAGCCCCACGGGCTGTGGGGCCATGCGAGCGGCTGCCAAAGAGCTTTCCAACGAGGCACGGCTTTCCCTCCTGGCTCTTCGGGCATGGGAGCTGTGGCCAGAGACGCGGCCCTACCGGAAAATGCTTCGCAGGCTGGCTCGGCGGCGCCAGGTGGGCGCCGGTGGCGCCGAGGCTGACGGCCGCCGCAAAGCCCGCAGCCCCACGGGCTGTGGGGCCACGTGAGCGGCTGCCAAAGAGCTTTCCAACGAGGCACGGCTTTCCCTCCTGGCTCTTCGGGCGTGGGAGCTGTGGCCAGAGCCGCAGCCCTACCGGAAAATGCTTCGCAGGCTGGCTCGGCGGCGCCAGGTGGGCGCCGGTGGCGCCGAGGCTGACGGCCGCCGCAAAGCCCGCAGCCCCACGGGCTGTGGGGCCACGCGAGCGGCTGCCAAAGAGCTTTCCAACGAGGCACAGCTTTCCCTCCTGGCTCTTCGGGCGTGCGAGCTGTGGCCAGAGCCGCGGCCCTACCGGAAAATGCTTCGCTATCTGGCGCGGCGGCACCACGTGGGCGCCGGTGGCACCGAGGCTGACGGCCGCCGCAAAACCCGCAGCCCCACGGGCTGTGGGGCCACGCGAGCCCCTGCCAAAGAGCTTTCCAACGAGGCACGGCTTTCCCTCCTGGCTCTTCGGGCGTGGGAGCTGTGGCCAGAGACGCGGCCCTACCGGAAAATGCTTCGCAGGCTGGCTCGGCGGCGCCACGTGGGCGCCGGTGGCGCCGAGGCTGATGGCCGCCGCAAAACCCGCAGCCCCACGGGCTGTGGGGCCACGTGAGCGGCTGCCAAAGAGCTTTCCAACGAGGCACGGCTTTCCCTCCTGGCTCTTCGGGCGTGGGAGCTGTAGCCAGAGCCGTGGCCCTACCGGAAAATGCTTCGGGGGCTGGCGCGGCGGCGCCAGGTGGGCGCCGGTGGCGCCAACGCTGACGGCCGCCGCAAAGCCCGCAGCCCCACGGGCTGTGGGGCCACGCGAGCGGCTGCCAAAGAGCTTTCCAACGAGGCACGGCTTTCCCTCCTGGCTCTTCGGGCGTGGGAGCTGTCGCCAGAGCCGCGGCCCTACCGGAAAATGCTTCGCAGTCTGGCTCGGCGGCACCAGGTGGGCACCGGTGGCGCCGAGGCTGACGGCCGCCGCAAAGCCCGCAGCCCCACGGGCTGCGGGGCCACGCGAGCGGCTGCCAAAGAGCTTTCCAACGAGGCACGGCTTTCCCTCCTGGCTCTTCGGGCGTGGGAGCTGTGGCCAGAGCCGCGGCCCTACCGGAAAATGCTTCGCAGGCTGGCTCGGCGGCGCCAGGTGGGCGCCGGTGGCGCCGAGGCTGACGGCCGCCGCAAAGCCCGCAGCCCCACGGGCTGTGGGGCCATGCGAGCGGCTGCCAAAGAGCTTTCCAACGAGGCACGGCTTTCCCTCCTGGCTCTTCGGGCATGGGAGCTGTGGCCAGAGACGCGGCCCTACCGGAAAATGCTTCGCAGGCTGGCTCGGCGGCGCCAGGTGGGCGCCGGTGGCGCCGAGGCTGACGGCCGCCGCAAAGCCCGCAGCCCCACGGGCTGTGGGGCCACGCGAGCGGCTGCCAAAGAGCTTTCCAACGAGGCACGGCTTTCCCTCCTGGCTCTTCGGGCGTGGGAGCTGTGGCCAGAGCCGCGGCCCTACCGGAAAATGCTTCGCAGGCTGGCGCGGCGGCGCCAGGTGGGCGCCGGTGGCGCCAAGGCTGACGGCCGCCGCAAAGCCCGCAGCCCCACGGGCTGTGGGGCCACGCGAGCGGCTGCCAAAGAGCTTTCCAACGAGGCACGGCATGCCCTCCTGGCTCTTCGGGCATGGGAGCTGTCGCCAGAGACGCAGCCCTACCGGAAAATGCTTCGCAGGCTGGCTCGGCGGCGCAAGGTGGGCGGCGGTGGCGCCGAGGCTGACGGCCGCCGCAAAGCCCGCAGCCCCACGGGCTGTGGGGCCACGCGAGCGGCTGCCAAAGAGCTTTCCAACGAGGCACGGCTTTCCCTCCTGGCTCTTCGGGCGTGGGAGCTGTGGCCAGAGCCGCGGCCCTACCGGAAAATGCTTCGCAGGCTGGCTCGGCGGCGCCAGGTGGGCGCCGGTGGCGCCGAGGCTGACGGCCGCCGCAAAGCCCGCAGCCCCACGGGCTGTGGGGCCACGCGAGCGGCTGCCAAAGAGCTTTCCAACGAGGCACGGCTTTCCCTCCTGGCTCTTCGGGCGTGGGAGCTGTGGCCAGAGCCGCGGCCCTACCGGAAAATGCTTCGCAGGCTGGCTCGGCGGCGCCAGGTGGGCGCCGGTGGCGCCGAGGCTGACGGCCGCCGCAAAGCCCGCAGCCCCACGGGCTGTGGGGCCACGCGAGCGGCTGCCAAAGAGCTTTCCAACGAGGCACGGCTTTCCCTCCTGGCTCTTCGGGCGTGGGAGCTGTGGCCAGAGCCGCGGCCCTACCGGAAAATGCTTCGCAGGCTGGCTCGGCGGCGCCAGGTGGGCGCCGGTGGCGCCGAGGCTGACGGCCGCCGCAAAGCCCGCAGCCCCACGGGCTGTGGGGCCACGCGAGCGGCTGCCAAAGAGCTTTCCAACGAGGCACGGCTTTCCCTCCTGGCTCTTCGGGCGTGCGAGCTGTGGCCAGAGCCGCGGCCCTACCGGAAAATGCTTCGCTATCTGGCGCGGCGGCACCACGTGGGCGCCGGTGGCACCGAGGCTGACGGCCGCCACAAAGCCCGCAGCCCCACGAGCTGTGGGGCCACGCGAGCCCCTGCCAAAGAGCTTTCCAACGAGGCACGGCTTTCCCTCCTGGCTCTTCGGGCGTGGGAGCTGTGGCCAGAGCCGCGGCCCTACCGGAAAATGCTTCGCAGGCTGGCGCAACGGCACCACGTGGGCGCCGGTGGCGCTGAGGCTGACGGCCGCCGCAAAGCCCGCAGCCCCACGGGATGTGGGGCCACGCGAGCGGCTGCCAAAGAGCTTTCCAACGAGGCACGGCTTTCCCTCCTGGCTCTTCGGGCGTGGGAGCTGTGGCCAGAGCCGCGGCCCTACCGGAAAATGCTTCACAGGCTGGCTCGGCGGCGCCAGGTGGGCGCCGGTGGCGCCGAGTCTGACGGCCGCCGCAAAGCCCGCAGCCCCACGGGCTGTGGGGCCACGCGAGCGGCTGCCAAAGAGCTTTCCAACGAGGCACGGCTTTCCCTCCTGGCTCTTCGGGCGTGGGAGCTGTGGCCAGAGCCGCGGCCCTACCCGAAAATGCTTCGCAGGCTGGCTCGGCGGCGCCAGGTGGGCGCCGGTGGCGCCGAGTCTGACGGCCGCCGCAAAGCCCGCAGCCCCACGGGCTGTGGGGCCACGCGAGCGGCTGCCAAAGAGCTTTCCAACGAGGCACGGCTTTCCCTCCTGGCTCTTCGGGCGTGGGAGCTGTGGCCAGAGCCGCGGCCCTACCGGAAAATGCTTCGCAGGCTGGCTCGGCGGCGCCAGGTGGGCGCCGGTGGCGCCGAGGCTGACGGCCGCCGCAAAGCCCGCAGCCCCACGGGCTCTGGGGCCACGCGAGCGGCTGCCAAAGAGCTTTCCAACGAGGCACAGCTTTCCCTCCTGGCTCTTCGGGCGTGGGAGCTGTGGCCAGAGCCGCGGCCCTACCGGAAAATGCTTCGCTATCTGGCGCGGCGGCACCACGTGGGCGCCGGTGGCACCGAGGCTGACGGCCGCCGCAAAACCCGCAGCCCCACGGGCTGTGGGGCCACGCGAGCCCCTGCCAAAGAGCTTTCCAACGAGGCACGGCTTTCCCTCCTGGCTCTTCGGGCGTGGGAGCTGTGGCCAGAGACGCGGCCCTACCGGAAAATGCTTCGCAGGCTGGCGCGGCGGCGCCAGGTGGGCGCCGGTGGCGCCGAGGCTGATGGCCGCCGCAAAACCCGCAGCCCCACGGGCTGTGGGGCCACGTGAGCAGCTGCCAAAGAGCTTTCCAACGAGGCACGGCTTTCCCTCCTGGCTCTTCGGGCGTGGGAGCTGTAGCCAGAGCCGTGGCCCTACCGGAAAATGCTTCGGGGGCTGGCTCGGCGGCGCCAGGTGGGCGCCGGTGGCGCCAACGCTGACGGCCGCCGCAAAGCCCGCAGCCCCACGGGCTGTGGGGCCACGCGAGCGGCTGCCAAAGAGCTTTCCAACGAGGCACGGCTTTCCCTCCTGGCTCTTCGGGCGTGGGAGCTGTCGCCAGAGCCGCGGCCCTACCGGAAAATGCTTCGCAGTCTGGCTCGGCGGCACGAGGTGGGCACCGGTGGCGCCGAGGCTGACGGCCGCCGCAAAGCCCGCAGCCCCACGGGCTGTGGGGCCATGCGAGCGGCTGCCAAAGAGCTTTCCAACGAGGCACGGCTTTCCCTCCTGGCTCTTCGGGCATGGGAGCTGTGGCCAGAGACGCGGCCCTACCGGAAAATGCTTCGCAGGCTGGCTCGGCGGCGCCAGGTGGGCGCCGGTGGCGCCGAGGCTGACGGCCGCCGCAAAGCCCGCAGCCCCACGGGCTGTGGGGCCACGTGAGCGGCTGCCAAAGAGCTTTCCAACGAGGCACGGCTTTCCCTCCTGGCTCTTCGGGCGTGGGAGCTGTGGCCAGAGCCGCAGCCCTACCGGAAAATGCTTCGCAGGCTGGCTCGGCGGCGCCAGGTGGGCGCCGGTGGCGCCGAGGCTGACGGCCGCCGCAAAGCCCGCAGCCCCACGGGCTGTGGGGCCACGCGAGCGGCTGCCAAAGAGCTTTCCAACGAGGCACAGCTTTCCCTCCTGGCTCTTCGGGCGTGCGAGCTGTGGCCAGAGCCGCGGCCCTACCGGAAAATGCTTCGCTATCTGGCGCGGCGGCACCACGTGGGCGCCGGTGGCACCGAGGCTGACGGCCGCCGCAAAACCCGCAGCCCCACGGGCTGTGGGGCCACGCGAGCCCCTGCCAAAGAGCTTTCCAACGAGGCACGGCTTTCCCTCCTGGCTCTTCGGGCGTGGGAGCTGTGGCCAGAGACGCGGCCCTACCGGAAAATGCTTCGCAGGCTGGCTCGGCGGCGCCAGGTGGGCGCCGGTGGCGCCGAGGCTGATGGCCGCCGCAAAACCCGCAGCCCCACGGGCTGTGGGGCCACGTGAGCGGCTGCCAAAGAGCTTTCCAACGAGGCACGGCTTTCCCTCCTGGCTCTTCGGGCGTGGGAGCTGTAGCCAGAGCCGTGGCCCTACCGGAAAATGCTTCGGGGGCTGGCGCGGCGGCGCCAGGTGGGCGCCGGTGGCGCCAACGCTGACGGCCGCCGCAAAGCCCGCAGCCCCACGGGCTGTGGGGCCACGCGAGCGGCTGCCAAAGAGCTTTCCAACGAGGCACGGCTTTCCCTCCTGGCTCTTCGGGCGTGGGAGCTGTCGCCAGAGCCGCGGCCCTACCGGAAAATGCTTCGCAGTCTGGCTCGGCGGCACCAGGTGGGCACCGGTGGCGCCGAGGCTGACGGCCGCCGCAAAGCCCGCAGCCCCACGGGCTGCGGGGCCACGCGAGCGGCTGCCAAAGAGCTTTCCAACGAGGCACGGCTTTCCCTCCTGGCTCTTCGGGCGTGGGAGCTGTGGCCAGAGCCGCGGCCCTACCGGAAAATGCTTCGCAGGCTGGCTCGGCGGCGCCAGGTGGGCGCCGGTGGCGCCGAGGCTGACGGCCGCCGCAAAGCCCGCAGCCCCACGGGCTGTGGGGCCATGCGAGCGGCTGCCAAAGAGCTTTCCAACGAGGCACGGCTTTCCCTCCTGGCTCTTCGGGCATGGGAGCTGTGGCCAGAGACGCGGCCCTACCGGAAAATGCTTCGCAGGCTGGCTCGGCGGCGCAAGGTGGGCGCCGGTGGCGCCGAGGCTGACGGCCGCCGCAAAGCCCGCAGCCCCACGGGCTGTGGGGCCACGCGAGCGGCTGCCAAAGAGCTTTCCAACGAGGCACGGCTTTCCCTCCTGGCTCTTCGGGCGTGGGAGCTGTGGCCAGAGCCGCGGCCCTACCGGAAAATGCTTCGCAGGCTGGCGCGGCGGCGCCAGGTGGGCGCCGGTGGCGCCAAGGCTGACGGCCGCCGCAAAGCCCGCAGCCCCACGGGCTGTGGGGCCACGCGAGCGGCTGCCAAAGAGCTTTCCAACGAGGCACGGCATGCCCTCCTGGCTCTTCGGGCATGGGAGCTGTCGCCAGAGACGCAGCCCTACCGGAAAATGCTTCGCAGGCTGGCTCGGCGGCGCAAGGTGGGCGGCGGTGGCGCCGAGGCTGACGGCCGCCGCAAAGCCCGCAGCCCCACGGGCTGTGGGGCCACGCGAGCGGCTGCCAAAGAGCTTTCCAACGAGGCACGGCTTTCCCTCCTGGCTCTTCGGGCGTGGGAGCTGTGGCCAGAGCCGCGGCCCTACCGGAAAATGCTTCGCAGGCTGGCTCGGCGGCGCCAGGTGGGCGCCGGTGGCGCCGAGGCTGACGGCCGCCGCAAAGCCCGCAGCCCCACGGGCTGTGGGGCCACGCGAGCGGCTGCCAAAGAGCTTTCCAACGAGGCACGGCTTTCCCTCCTGGCTCTTCGGGCGTGGGAGCTGTGGCCAGAGCCGCGGCCCTACCGGAAAATGCTTCGCAGGCTGGCTCGGCGGCGCCAGGTGGGCGCCGGTGGCGCCGAGGCTGACGGCCGCCGCAAAGCCCGCAGCCCCACGGGCTGTGGGGCCACGCGAGCGGCTGCCAAAGAGCTTTCCAACGAGGCACGGCTTTCCCTCCTGGCTCTTCGGGCGTGGGAGCTGTGGCCAGAGCCGCGGCCCTACCGGAAAATGCTTCGCAGGCTGGCTCGGCGGCGCCAGGTGGGCGCCGGTGGCGCCGAGGCTGACGGCCGCCGCAAAGCCCGCAGCCCCACGGGCTGTGGGGCCACGCGAGCGGCTGCCAAAGAGCTTTCCAACGAGGCACGGCTTTCCCTCCTGGCTCTTCGGGCGTGCGAGCTGTGGCCAGAGCCGCGGCCCTACCGGAAAATGCTTCGCTATCTGGCGCGGCGGCACCACGTGGGCGCCGGTGGCACCGAGGCTGACGGCCGCCACAAAGCCCGCAGCCCCACGAGCTGTGGGGCCACGCGAGCCCCTGCCAAAGAGCTTTCCAACGAGGCACGGCTTTCCCTCCTGGCTCTTCGGGCGTGGGAGCTGTGGCCAGAGACGCGGCCCTACCGGAAAATGCTTCGCAGGCTGGCGCGGCGGCGCCAGGTGGGCGCCGGTGGCGCCGAGGCTGATGGCCGCCGCAAAACCCGCAGCCCCACGGGCTGTGGGGCCACGTGAGCGGCTGCCAAAGAGCTTTCCAACGAGGCACGGCTTTCCCTCCTGGCTCTTCGGGCGTGGGAGCTGTAGCCAGAGCCGTGGCCCTACCGGAAAATGCTTCGGGGGCTGGCGCGGCGGCGCCAGGTGGGCGCCGGTGGCGCCGAGGCTGACGGCCGCCGCAAAGCCCGCAGCCCCACGGGCTGTGGGGCCACGCGAGCGGCTGCCAAAGAGCTTTCCAACGAGGCACGGCTTTCCCTCCTGGCTCTTCGGGCGTGGGAGCTGTCGCCAGAGCCGCGGCCCTACCGGAAAATGCTTCGCAGGCTGGCTCGGAGGCGCCAGGTGGGCGCCGGTGGCGCCGAGGCTGACGGCCGCCGCAAAGCCCGCAGCCCCACGGGCTGTGGGGCCACGCGAGCGGCTGCCAAAGAGCTTTCCAACGAGGCACGGCTTTCCCTCCTGGCTCTTCGGGCGTGGGAGCTGTGGCCAGAGCCGCGGCCCTACCGGAAAATGCTTCGCAGGCTGGCTCGGCGGCGCCAGGTGGGCGCCGGTGGCGCCGAGGCTGACGGCCGCCGCAAAGCCCGCAGCCCCACGGGCTGTGGGGCCATGCGAGCGGCTGCCAAAGAGCTTTCCAACGAGGCACGGCTTTCCCTCCTGGCTCTTCGGGCATGGGAGCTGTGGCCAGAGACGCGGCCCTACCGGAAAATGCTTCGCAGGCTGGCTCGGCGGCGCCAGGTGGGCGCCGGTGGCGCCGAGGCTGACGGCCGTCGCAAAGCCCGCAGCCCCACGGGCTGTGGGGCCACGCGAGCGGCTGCCAAAGAGCTTTCCAACGAGGCACGGCTTTCCCTCCTGGCTCTTCGGGCGTGGGAGCTGTGGCCAGAGCCGCGGCCCTACCGGAAAATGCTTCGCAGGCTGGCTCGGCGGCGCCAGGTGGGCGCCGGTGGCGCCGAGGCTGACGGCCGCCGCAAAGCCCGCAGCCCCACGGGCTGTGGGGCCACGCGAGCGGCTGACAAAGAGCTTTCCAACGAGGCACGGCTTTCCCTCCTGGCTCTTCGGGCGTGGGAGCTGTGGCCAGAGCCGCGGCCCTACCCGAAAATGCTTCGCAGGCTGGCTCGGCGGCGCCAGGTGGGCGCCGGTGGCGCTGAGGCTGACGGCCGCCGCAAAGCCCGCAGCCCCACGGGCTGTGGGGCCACGCGAGCGGCTGCCAAAGAGCTTTCCAACGAGGCACAGCTTTCCCTCCTGGCTCTTCGGGCGTGCGAGCTGTGGCCAGAGCCGCGGCCCTACCGGAAAATGCTTCGGGGGCTGGCGCGGCGGCGCCAGGTGGGCGCCGGTGGCGCCAAGGCTGACGGCCGCCGCAAAGCCCGCAGCCCCACGGGCTGTGGGGCCACGCGAGCGGCTGCCAAAGAGCTTTGCAACGAGGCACGGCTTTCCCTCCTGGCTCTTCGGGCGTGGGAGCTGTGGCCAGAGCCGCGGCCCTACCGGAAAATGCTTCGCAGGCTGGCTCGGCGGCGCCAGGTGGGCGGCGGTGGCGCTGAGGCTGACGGCCGCCGCAAAGCCCGCAGCCCCACGGGCTGTGGGGCCACACGAGCGGCTGCCAAAGAGCTTTCCAACGAGGCACGGCTTTCCCTCCTGGCTCTTCGGGCGTGGGAGCTGTGGCCAGAGCCGCGGCCCTACCCGAAAATGCTTCGCAGGCTGGCTCGGCGACGCCAGGTGGGCATCGGTGGCGCCGAGGCTGATGGCCGCCGCAAAGCCCGCAGCACCACGGGCTGTGGGGCCACGCGAGTGGCTGCAAAAGAGCTTTCCAACGAGGCACGGCTTTCCCTCCTGGCTCTTCGGGCGTGGGAGCTGTGGCCAGAGCCGCGGCCCTACCGGAAAATGCTTCGGGGGCTGGCGCGGCGGCGCCAGGTGGGCGCCGGTGGCGCCAAGGCTGACGGCCGCCGCAAAGCCCGCAGCCCCACGGGCTGTGGGGCCACGCGAGCGGCTGCCAAAGAGCTTTGCAACGAGGCACGGCTTTCCCTCCTGGCTCTTCGGGCGTGGGAGCTGTGGCCAGAGCCGCGGCCCTACCGGAAAATGCTTCGCAGGCTGGCTCAGTGGCGCCAGGTGGGCGCCGGTGGCGCCGAGGCTGACGGCCGCCGCAAAGCCCGCAGCCCCACGGGCTGTGGGGCCACGCGAGCGGCTGCCAAAGAGCTTTCCAACAAGGCACGGCTTTCCCTCCTGGCTCTTCGGGCGTGGGAGCTGTGGCCAGAGCCGCGGCCCTACCGGAAAATGCTTCGCAATCTGGCGCGGCGGCATCAGGTGGGCGCCGGTGGCGCCGAGGCTGACGGCCGCCGCAAAGCCCACAGCCCCACGGGCTGTGGGGCCACGCGAGCGGCTGCCAAAGAGCTTTCCAACGAGGCACGGCTTTCCCTCCTGGCTCTTCGGGCGTGGGAGCTGTGGCCAGAGCCGCGGCCCTACCGGAAAATGCTTCGCAGGCTGGCTCGGCGGCGCCAGGTAGGCGCCGGTGGCGCCGAGGCTGACGGCCGCCGCAAAGCCCGCAGCCCCACGGGCTGTGGGGCCACGCGAGCGGCTGCCAAAGAGCTTTCCAACGAGGCACGGCTTTCCCTCCTGGCTCTTCGGGCGTGGGAGCTGTGGCCAGAGCCGCGGCCCTACCGGAAAATGCTTCACAATCTGGCGCGGCGGCACCACGTGGGCGCCGGTGGCACCGAGGCTGACGGCCGCCGCAAAGCCCGCAGCCCCACGGGCTGTGGGGCCACGCGAGCGGCTGCCAAAGAGCTTTCCAACGAGGCACGGCTTTCCCTCCTGGCTCTTCGGGCGTGGGAGCTGTGGCCAGAGCCGCGGCCCTACCGGAAAATGCTTCGCAGGCTGGCTCGGCGGCGCCAGGTCGGCGGCGGTGGCGCCGAGGCTGACGGCCGCCGCAAAGCCCGCAGCCCCACGGGCTGTGGGGCCACGCGAGCGGCTGCCAAAGAGCTTTCCAACGAGGCACGGCTTTCCCTCCTGGCTCTTCGGGCGTGGGAGCTGTGGCCAGAGACGCGGCCCTACCGGAAAATGCTTCGCAGGCTGGCTCGGCGGCGCCAGGTGGGCGCCGGTGGCGCCGAGGCTGACGGCCGCCGCAAAGCCCGCAGCCCCACGGGCTGTGGGGCCACGCGAGCGGCTGCCAAAGAGCTTTCCAACGAGGCACGGCTTTCCCTCCTGGCTCTTCGGGCGTGGGAGCTGTGGCCAGAGCCGCGGCCATACCGGAAAATGCTTCGCAGGCTGGCTCGGTGGCGCCAGGTGGGCGCCGGTGGCGCCGAGGCTGACGGCCGCCGCAAAGCCCGCAGCCCCACGGGCTGTGGGGCCACGCGAGCGGCTGCCAAAGAGCTTTCCAACGAGGCACGGCTTTCCCTCCTGGCTCTTCGGGCGTTGGAGCTGTGGCCAGAGACGCGGCCCTACCGGAAAATGCTTCGCAATCTGGCGCGGCGGCACCACGTGGGCGCCGGTGGCACCGAGGCTGACGGCCGCCGCAAAGCCCGCAGCCCCACGGGCTGTGGGGCCACGCGAGCGGCTGCCAAAGAGCTTTCCAACGAGGCACGGCTTTCCCTCCTGGCTCTTCGGGCGTGGGAGCTGTGGCCAGAGCCGCGGCCCTACCGGAAAATGCTTCGCAGGCTGGCTCGGCGGCGCCAGGTGGGCGCCGGTGGCGCCGAGGCTGACGGCCGCCGCAAAGCCCGCAGCCCCACGGGCTGTGGGGCCACGCGAGCGGCTGCCAAAGAGCTTTCCAACGAGGCACGGCTTTCCCTCCTGGCTCTTCGGGCGTGGGAGCTGTGGCCAGAGCCGCGGCCCTACCGGAAAATGCTTCAGAATCTGGCGCGGCGGCACCACGTGGGCGCCGGTGGCACCGAGGCTGACGGCCGCCGCAAAGCCCGCAGCCCCACGGGCTGTGGGGCCACGCGAGCGGCTGCCAAAGAGCTTTCCAACGAGGCACGGCTTTCTCTCCTGGCTCTTCGGCCGTGGGAGCTGTGGCCAGAGCCGCGGCCCTACCGGAAAATGCTTCGCAGGCTGGCTCGGCGGCGCCAGGTAGGCGGCGGTGGCGCCGAGGCTGACGGCCGCCGCAAAGCCCGCAGCCCCACGGGCTGTGGGGCCACGCGAGCGGCTGCCAAAGAGCTTTCCAACGAGGCACGGCTTTCCCTCCTGGCTCTTCGGGCATGGGAGCTGTGGCCAGAGCCGCGGCCCTACCCGAAAATGCTTCGCAGGCTGGCTCGGCGACGCCAGGTGGGCGCCGGTGGCGCCGAGGCTGACGGCCGCCGCAAAGCCCGCAGCCCCACGGGCTGTGGGGCCACGCGAGCGGCTGCCAAAGAGCTTTCCAACGAGGCACGGCTTTCCCTCCTGGCTCTTCGGGCGTGGGAGCTGTCGCCAGAGCCGCGGCCCTACCGGAAAATGCTTCGCAGGCTGGCACGGCGGCACCACGTGGGCGCCGGTGGCACCGAGGCTGACGGCCGCCGCAAAGCCCGCAGCCCCACGGGCTGTGGGGCCACGCGAGTGGCTGCCAAAGAGCTTTCCAACGAGGCACGGCATGCCCTCCTGGCTCTTCGGGCGTGGGAGCTGTGGCCAGAGACGCAGCCCTACCGGAAAATGCTTCGCAGGCCGGCTCGGCGGCGCCAGTTGGGCGCCGGTGGCGCCGAGGCTGACGGCCGCCGCAAAGCCCGCAGCCCCACGGGCTGTGGGGCCACGCGAGCGGCTGCCAAAGAGCTTTCCAACGAGGCACGGCTTTCCCTCCTGGCTCTTCGGGCGTGGGAGCTGTGGCCAGAGCCGCGGCCCTACCGGAAAATGCTTCGCAGGCTGGCTCAGCGGCGCCAGGTGGGTGGCGGTGGCGCCGAGGCTGACGGCCGCCGCAAAGCCCGCAGCCCCACGGGCTGTGGGGCCACGCGAGCGGCTGCCAAAGAGCTTTCCAACGAGGCACGGCTTTCCCTCCTGGCTCTTCGGGCGTGGGAGCTGTGGCCAGAGACGCGGCCCTACCCGAAAATGTTTAGCAGGCTGGCTCGGCGGCGCCAGGTGGGCGCCGGTGGCGCCGAGGTTGACGGCCGCCGCAAAGCCCGCAGCCCCACGGGCTGTGGGGCCACGCGAGCGGCTGCCAAAGAGCTTTCCAACAAGGCACGGCTTTCCCTCCTGGCTCTTTGGGCGTGGGAGCTGTGGCCAGAGCCGCGGCCCTACCGGAAAATGCTTCGCAGGCTGGCTCGGCGGCGCCAGGTGGGCGCCGGTGGCGCCGAGGCTGACGGCCGCCGCAAAGCCCGCAGCCCCACGGGCTGTGGGGCCACGCGAGAGGCTGCCAAAGAGCTTTCCAACGAGGCACGGCTTTCCCTCCTGGCTCTTTGGGCGTGGGAGCTGTGGCCAGAGCCGCGGCCCTACCGGAAAATGCTTCGCAGGCTGGCTCGGTGGCGCCAGGTGGGCGGCGGTGGCGCCGAGGCTGACGGCCGCCGCAAAGCCCGCAGCCCCACGGGCTGTGGGGCCACGCGAGCGGCTGCCAAAGAGCTTTCCAACGAGGCACGGCTTTCCCTCCTGGCTCTTCGGGCGTGGGAGCTGTGGCCAGAGACGCGGCCCTACCCGAAAATGCTTCGCAATCTGGCGCGGCGGCACCACGTGGGCGCCGGTGGCACCGAGGCTGACGGCCGCCGCAAAGCCCGCAGCCCCACGGGCTGTGGGGCCACGCGAGCGGCTGCCAAAGAGCTTTCCAACGAGGCACGGCTTTCCCTCCTGGCTCTTCGGGCGTGGGAGCTGTGGCCAGAGCCGCGGCCCTACCGGAAAATGCTTCGCAGGCTGGCTTGGCGGCGCCAGGTGGGCGCCGGTGGCGCCGAGTCTGACGGCCGCCGCAAAGCCCGCAGCCCCACGGGCTGTGGGGCCACGCGAGCGGCTGCCAAAGAGCTTTCCAACGAGGCACGGCTTTCCCTCCTGGCTCTTCGGGCGTGGGAGCTGTGGCCAGAGCCGCGGCCCTACCGGAAAATGCTTCGCAGGCTGGCTCGGCGGCGCCACGTGGGCGCCGGTGGCGCCGAGGCTGACGGCCGCCGCAAAGCCCGCAGCCCCACGGGCTGTGGGGCCACGCGAGCGGCTGCCAAAGAGCTTTCCAACGAGGCACGGCTTTCCCTCCTGGCTCTTCGGGCGTGGGAGCTGTGGCCAGAGCCGCGGCCCTACCGGAAAATGCTTCGGGGGCTGGCGCGGCGGCGCCAGGTGGGCGCCGGTGGCGCCAAGGCTGACGGCCGCCGCAAAGCCCGCAGCCCCACGGGCTGTGGGGCCACGCGAGCGGCTGCCAAAGAGCTTTCCAACGAGGCACGGCTTTCCCTCCTGGCTCTTCGGGCGTGGGAGCTGTGGCCAGAGCCGCGGCCCTACCGGAAAATGCTTCGCAGGCTGGCTCGGCGGCGCCAGGTGGGCGCCGGTGGCGCCAAGGCTGATGGCCGCCGCAAAGCCCGCAGCCCCACGGGCTGTGGGGCCACGCGAGCGGCTGCCAAAGAGCTTTCCAACGAGGTACGGCTTTCCCTCCTGGCTCTTCGGGCCTGGGAGCTGTCGCCAGAGCCGCAGCCCTACCGGAAAATGCTTCGCAGGCTGGCTCGGCGGCGCCAGGTGGGCGGCGGTGGCGCCGAGGCTGACGGCCGCCGCAAAGCCCGCAGCCCCACGGGCTGTGGGGCCACGCGAGCGGCTGCCAAAGAGCTTTCCAACGAGGCACGGCTTTCCCTCCTGGCTCTTCGGGCGTGGGAGCTGTGGCCAGAGCCGCGGCCCTACCGGAAAATGCTTCGCAGGCTGGCTCGGCGGCGCCAGGTGGGCGCCGGTGGCGCCGAGGCTGACGGCCGCCGCAAAGCTCGCAGCCCCACAAACTGTGGGGCCACGCGAGCGGCTGCCAAAGAGCTTTCCAACGAGGCACGGCTTTCCCTCCTGGCTCTTCGGGCGTGGGAGCTGTGGTCAGAGCCGCGGCCCTACCAGAAAATGCTTCGCAGGCTGGCGCGGCGGCGCCACGTGGGCGCCGGTGGCGCCAAGGCTGATGGCCGCCGCAAAGCCCGCAGCCCCACGGGCTGTGGGGCCACGCGAGCGGCTGCCAAAGAGCTTTCCAACGAGGCACGGCTTTCCCTCCTGGCTCTTCGGGCCTGGGAGCTGTCGCCAGAGCCGCAGCCCTACCGGAAAATGCTTCGCAGGCTGGCTCGGCGGCGCCAGGTGGGCGCCGGTGGCGCCGAGGCTGACGGCCGCCGCAAAGCCCGCAGCCCCACGGGCTGTGGGGCCACGCGAGCGGCTGCCAAAGAGCTTTCCAACGAGGCACGGCTTTCCCTCCTGGCTCTTCGGGCGTGGGAGCTGTGGCCAGAGCCGCGGCCCTACCGGAAAATGCTTCGCAGGCTGGCGCGGCGGTGCCAGGTGGGCGCCGGTGGCGCCGAGGCTGACGGCCGCCGCAAAGCCCGCAGCCCCACGGGCTGTGGGGCCACGCGAGCGGCTGCCAAAGAGCTTTGCAACGAGGCACGGCTTTCCCTCCTGGCTCTTCGGGCGTGGGAGCTGTGGCCAGAGCCGCGGCCCTACCGGAAAATGCTTCGCAGGCTGGCGCGGCGGCGCCACGTGGACGCCGGTGGTGCCAAGGCTGATGGCCGCCGCAAAGCCCGCAGCCCCACGGGCTGTGGGGCCACGCGAGCGGCTGCCAAAGAGCTTTCCAACGAGGCACGGCTTTCCCTCCTGGCTCTTCGGGCGTGGGAGCTGTGGCCAGAGCCGCGGCCCTACCCGAAAATGCTTCGCAGGCTGGCTCGGCGGCGCCAGGTGGGCGCCGGTGGCGCCGAGGCTGACGGCCGCCGCAAAGCCCGCAGCCCCACGGGCTGTGGGGCCACGCGAGCGGCTGCCAAAGAGCTTTCCAACGAGGCACGGCTTTCCCTCCTGGCTCTTCGGGCGTGGGAGCTGTGGCCAGAGCCGCGGCCCTACCCGAAAATGCTTCGCAGGCTGGCGCGGCGGCGCCACGTGGGCGCCGGTGGCGCCGAGGCTGACGGCCGCCGCAAAGCCCGCAGCCCCACGGGCTGTGGGGCCACGCGAGCGGCTGCCAAAGAGCTTTCCAACGAGGCACGGCTTTCCCTCCTGGCTCTTCGGGCGTGGGAGCTGTGGCCAGAGCCGCGGCCCTACCGGAAAATGCTTCGGGGGCTGGCGCGGCGGCGCCAGGTGGGCGCCGGTGGCGCCGAGGCTGACGGCCGCCACAAAGCCCGCAGCCCCACGGGCTGTGGGGCCACGCAAGCGGCTGCCAAAGAGCTTTCCAACGAGGCACGGCTTTCCCTCCTGGCTCTTCGGGCGTGGGAGCTGTGGCCAGAGCCGCGGCCCTACCGGAAAATGCTTCGCAGGCTGGCGCGGCGGCGCCACGTGGACGCCGGTGGTGCCAAGGCTGATGGCCGCCGCAAAGCCCGCAGCCCCACGGGCTGTGGGGCCACGCGAGCGGCTGCCAAAGAGCTTTCCAACGAGGCACGGCTTTCCCTCCTGGCTCTTCGGGCGTGGGAGCTGTGGCCAGAGCCGCGGCCCTACCCGAAAATGCTTCGCAGGCTGGCTCGGCGGCGCCAGGTGGGCGCCGGTGGCGCCGAGGCTGACGGCCGCCGCAAAGCCCGCAGCCCCACGGGCTGTGGGGCCACGCGAGCGGCTGCCAAAGAGCTTTCCAACGAGGCACGGCTTTCCCTCCTGGCTCTTCGGGCGTGGGAGCTGTGGCCAGAGCCGCGGCCCTACCCGAAAATGCTTCGCAGGCTGGCGCGGCGGCGCCACGTGGGCGCCGGTGGCGCCGAGGCTGACGGCCGCCGCAAAGCCCGCAGCCCCACGGGCTGTGGGGCCACGCGAGCGGCTGCCAAAGAGCTTTCCAACGAGGCACGGCTTTCCCTCCTGGCTCTTCGGGCGTGGGAGCTGTGGCCAGAGCCGCGGCCCTACCGGAAAATGCTTCGGGGGCTGGCGCGGCGGCGCCACGTGGGCGCCGGTGGCGCCGAGGCTGACGGCCGCCACAAAGCCCGCAGCCCCACGGGCTGTGGGGCCACGCAAGCGGCTGCCAAAGAGCTTTCCAACGAGGCACGGCTTTCCCTCCTGGCTCTTCGGGCGTGGGAGCTGTGGCCAGAGCCGCGGCCCTACGGGAAAATGCTTCGGGGGCTGGCGCGGCGGCGCCAGGTGGGCGGCGTTGGCGCCAAGGCTGACGGCCGCCACAAAGCCCGCAGCCCCACGGGCTGTGGGGCCACGCAAGCGGCTGCCAAAGAGCTTTCCAACGAGGCACGGCTTTCCCTCCTGGCTCTTCGGGCGTGGGAGCTGTGGCCAGAGCCGCGGCCCTACCGGAAAATGCTTCGCAGGCTGGCTCGGCGGCGCCACGTGGGCGCCGGTGGCGCCGAGGCTGATGGCCGCCGCAAAGCCCGCAGCCCCACGGGCTGTGGGGCCACGCGAGCGGCTGCCAAAGAGCTTTGCAACGAGGCACGGCTTTCCCTCCTGGCTCTTCGGGCGTGGGAGCTGTGGCCAGAGACGCGGCCCTACCGGAAAATGCTTCGCAGGCTGGCTCGGCGACACCAGGTGGGCGCCGGTGGCACCGAGGCTGACGGCCGCCGCAAAGCCCGCAGCCCCACGGGCTGTGGGGCCACGCGAGCGGCTGCCAAAGAGGTTTCCAACGAGGCACGGCTTTCCCTCCTGGCTCTTCGGGCGTGGGAGCTGTGGCCAGAGCCGCGGCCCTACCGGAAAATGCTTCGCAGGCTGGCTCGGCGGCGCCAGGTGGGCGCCGGTGGCGCCGAGGCTGACGGCCGCCGCAAAGCCCGCAGCCCCACGGGCTGTGGGGCCACGCGAGCGGCTGCCAAAGAGCTTTCCAACGAGGCACGGCTTTCCCTCCTGGCTCTTCGGGCGTGGGAGCTGTGGCCAGAGACGCGGCCCTACCGGAAAATGCTTCGCAGGCTGGCTCGGCGGCGCCAGGTGGGCGCCGGTGGCACCGAGGCTGACGGCCGCCGCAAAGCCCGCAGCCCCACGGGCTGTGGGGCCACGCGAGCGGCTGCCAAAGAGCTTTCCAACGAGGCACGGCTTTCCCTCCTGGCTCTTCGGGCGTGGGAGCTGTGGCCAGAGCCGCGGCCCTACCGGAAAATGCTTCGCAGGCAGGCGCGGCGGCGCCACGTAGGCGCCGGTGGCGCCGAGGCTGACGGCCGCCGCAAAGCCCGCAGCCCCACGGGCTGTGGGGCCACGCGAGCGGCTGCCAAAGAGCTTTCCAACGAGGCACGGCTTTCCCTCCTGGCTCTTCGGGCGTGGGAGCTGTGGCCAGAGCCGCGGCCCTACCGGAAAATGCTTCGGGGGCTGGCGCGGCGGCGCCAGGTGGGCGCCGGTGGCGCCAAGGCTGACGGCCGCCGCAAAGCCCGCAGCCCCACGGGCTGTGGGGCCACGCGAGCGGCTGCCAAAGAGCTTTCCAACGAGGCACGGCTTTCCCTCCTGGCTCTTCGGGCGTGGGAGCTGTCGCCAGAGCTGCGGCCCTACCGGAAAATGCTTCGGGGGCTGGCGCGGCGGCGCCAGGTGGGCGCCGGTGGCGCCGAGGCTGACGGCCACCAGAAAGCCCGCAGCCCCACGGGCTGTGGGGCCACGCGAGCGGCTGCCAAAGAGCTGTGCAACGAGGCACGGCTTTCCCTCCTGGCTCTTCGGGCGTGGGAGCTGTGGCCAGAGCCGCGGCCCTACCGGAAAATGCTTCGCAGGCTGGCTCGGCGGCGCCAGGTGGGCGCCGGTGGCGCCGAGGCTGACGGCCACCGCAAAGCCCGCAGCCCCACAGGCTGTGGGGCCACGCGAGCGGCTGCCAAAGAGCTTTCCAACGAGGCACGGCTTTCCCTCCTGGCTCTTCGGGCGTGGGAGCTGTGGCCAGAGCCGCGGCCCTACCGGAAAATGCTTCGCAGGCTGGCGCGGCGGCGCCAGGTGGGCGCCGGTGGCGCCGAGGCTGATGGCCGCCGCAAAGCCCGCAGCCCCACGGGCTGTGGGGCCACGCGAGCGGCTGCCAAAGAGCTTTGCAACGAGGCACGGCTTTCCCTCCTGGCTCTTCGGGCATGGGAGCTGTGGCCAGAGCCGCGGCCCTACCGGAAAATGCTTCGCAGGCTGGCTCGGCGGCGCCAAGTGGGCGCCGGTGGCGCCGAGGCTGACGGCCGCCGCAAAGCCCGCAGCCCCACGGGCTGTGGGGCCACGCGAGCGGCTGCCAAAGAGCTTTCCAACGAGGCACGGCTTTCCCTCCTGGCTCTTCGGGCGTGGGAGCTGTGGCCAGAGACGCGGCCCTACCGGAAAATGCTTCGCAATCTGGCGCGGCGGTGCCACGTGGGCGCCGGTGGCACCGAGGCTGACGGCCGCCACAAAGCCCGCAGCCGCACAGGCTGTGGAGCCACGCGAGCGGCTGCCAAAGAGCTTTCCAACGAGGCACGGCTTTCCCTCCTGGCTCTTCGGGCGTGGGAGCTGTAGCCAGAGCCGCGGCCCTACCGGAAAATGCTTCGCAATCTGGCGCGGCGGCACCACGTGGGCGCCGGTGGCACCGAGGCTGACGGCCGCCGCAAAGCCCGCAGCCCCACGGGCTGTGGGGCCACGCGAGCGGCTGCCAAAGAGCTTTCCAACGAGGCACGGCTTTCCCTCCTGGCTCTTCGTGCGTGGGAGCTGTGGCCAGAGCCGCGGCCCTACCGGAAAATGCTTCGCAGGCTGGCGCGGCGGCGCCAGGTGGGCGGCGGTGGCGCCGAGGCTGATGGCCGCCGCAAAGCCCGCAGCCCCACGGGCTGTGGGGCCATGCGAGCGGCTGCCAAAGAGCTTTCCAACGAGGCACGGCTTTCCCTCCTGGCTCTTCGGGCGTGGGAGCTGTGGCCAGAGCCGCGGCCCTACCGGAAAATGCTTCGCAGGCTGGCTCGGCGGCGCCAGGTGGGCGCCGGTGGCGCCGAGGCTGACGGCCGCCGCAAAGCCCGCAGCCCCACGGGCTGTGGGGCCACGCGAGCGGCTGCCAAAGAGCTTTGCAACGAGGCACGGCTTTCCCTCCTGGCTCTTCGGGCGTGGGAGCTGTCGCCAGAGCCGCGGCTCTACCGGAAAATGCTTCGCAGGCTGGCTCGGCGGCGCCAGGTGGGCGGCGGTGGCGCCGAGGCTGACGGCCTCTGCAAAGCCCGCAGCCCCACGGGCTGTGGGGCCACGCGAGCGGCTGCCAAAGAGCTTTCCAACGAGGCACGGCTTTCCCTCCTGGCTCTTCGGGCGTGGGAGCTGTGGCCAGAGCCGCGGCCCTACCGGAAAATGCTTCGCAGGCTGGCTCGGCGGCACCAGGTGGGCGCCGGTGGCGCCGAGGCTGACGGCCGCCGCAAAGCCCGCAGCCCCACGGGCTGTGGGGCCACGCGAGCGGCTGCCAAAGAGCTTTCCAACGAGGCACGGCTTTCCCTCCTGGCTCTTCGGGCGTGGGAGCTGTGGCCAGAGACGCGGCCCTACTGGAAAATGCTTCGCAGGCTGGCACGGCGGCACAACGTGGGCGCCGGTGGCACCGAGGCTGACGGCCGCCGGAAAGCCCACAGCCCCACGGGCTGTGGGGCCACGCGAGCGGCTGCCAAAGAGCTTTCCAACGAGGCACGGCTTTCTCTCCTGGCTCTTCGGGCGTGGGAGCTGTCGCCAGAGCCGCAGCCCTACCGGAAAATGCTTCGCAGGCTGGCTCGGCGGCGCCAGGTGGGCGCCGGTGGCGCCGAGGCTGACGGCCGCCGCAAAGCCCGCAGCCCCACGGGCTGTGCGGCCACGCGAGCGGCTGCCAAAGAGCTTTCCAACGAGGCACGGCTTTCCCTCCTGGCTCTTCGGGTGTGGGAGCTGTGGCCAGAGCCGCGGCCCTACCGGAAAATGCTTCGCAGGCTGGCGCGGCGGCACCACGTGGGCGCCGGTGGCGCCGAGGCTGACGGCCACCGGAAAGCCCGCAGCCCCACGGGCTGTGGGGCCACGCGAGCGGCTGCCAAAGAGCTTTCCAACGAGGCACGGCTTTCCCTCCTGGCTCTTCGGGCGTGGGAGCTGTCGCCAGAGTCGCGGCCCTACCGGAAAATGCTTCGCAGGCTGGCGCGGCGGCGCCACGTGGGCGCCGGTGGCGCCGAGGCTGACGGCCGCCGCAAAGCCCGCAGCCCCACGGGCTGTGGGGCCACCCGAGCGGCTGCCAAAGAGCTTTCCAACGATGCACGGCTTTCCCTCCTGGCTCTTCGGGCGTGGGAGCTGTGGCCAGAGCCGCGGCCCTACTGGAAAATGCTTCGCAGGCTGTTGCGGCACCGCCACGTGGGCGGCGGTGGCGCCGAGGCTGACGGCCGCCGCAAAGCCCGCAGCCCCACCGGCTGTGGGGCCATGCGAGCGTCTGCCAAAGAGATTTCCAACGAGGCACGGCTTTCCCTCCTGGCTCTTCGGGCGTGGGAGCTGTGGCCAGAGCCGCGGCCCTACCGGAAAATGCTTCGCAAGGCTGGCGTGGCGGCGCCAGGTGGGCGCCAGTGGCGCCGAGGCTGACGGCCGCCACAAAGCCCGCAGCCCCACGGGCTGTGGGGCCACGCGAGCGGCTGCCAAAGAGCTTTCCAACGAGGCACGGCTTTCCCTCCTGGCTCTTCGGGCGTGGGAGCTGTGGCCAGAGCCGCGGCCCTACCGGAAAATGCTTCGCAGGCTGGCGCGGCGGCAACACGTGGGCGCCGGTGGCGCCGAGGCTGACGGCCGCCAGAAAGCCCGCAGCCCCACAGGCTGTGGGGCCACGCGAGCGGCTGCCAAAGAGCTTTCCAACGAGGCACGGCTTTCCCTCCTGGCTCTTCGGGCGTGGGAGCTGTGGCCAGAGCCGCGGCCTTACCATAAAATGCTTCGGGGGATGGCGCGGCGGCGCCAGGTGGGCGCCGGTGGCGCCGAGGCTGACGGCTGCCGGAAAGCCCGCAGCCCCACGGTCTGTGGGGCCACGCGAGCGGCTGCCAAAGAGCTTTCCAACGAGGCACGGCTTTCCCTCCTGGCTCTTCGGGCGTGGGAGCTGTGGCCAGAGCCGCGGCCCTACCGGAAAATGCTTCGCAGGCTGGCGCGGCGGCAACACGTGGGCGCCGGTGGCGCCGAGGCTGACGGCCACCGGAAAGCCCGCAGCCCCATGGGCTGTGGGGCCACGCGAGCGGCTGCCAAAGAGCTTTCCAATGAGGCACGGCTTTCCCTCCTAGCTCTTCGGGCGTGGGAGCTGTGGCCAGAGACGCGGCCCTACCGGAAAATGCTTCACAGGCTGGCGCGGAGGCGCCAGGTGGGCGCCGGTTGCGCCGAGGCTGACGGCCGCCGGAAAGCCCGCAGCCCCACGGTGTGTGGGGCCACGCGAGCGGCTGCCAAAGAGCTTTCCAACGAGGCACGGCTTTCCCTCCTGGCTCTTCGGGCGTGGGAGCTGTGGCCAGAGCCGTGGCCCTACCGGAAAATGCTTCGCAGGCTGGCGCGGCGAAACCAGGTGGGCGCCCGTGGCGCCGAGGCTGACGGCCGCCGGAAAGCCCGCAGCCCCACGGGTTGTGGGGCCACGCGAGCGGCTGCCAAAGAGCTTTCCAACGAGGCACGGCTTTCCCTCCTGGCTCTTCGGGCGTGGGAGCTGTGGCCAGAGCCGCGGCCTTACCATAAAATGCTTCGGGGGATGGCGCGGCGGCGCCACGTGGGCGCCGGTGGCGCCAAGGCTGACGGCTGCCGGAAAGCCCGCAGAACCACGGGCTGTGGGGCCACGCGAGCGGCTGCCAAAGTGCTTTCCAACGAGGCACGGCTTTCCCTCCTGGCTCTTCGGGCGTGGGAGCTGTGGCCAGAGCCGCGGCCCTACCGGAAAATGCTTCGCAGGCTGGCGCGGCGGCAACACGTGGGCGCCGGTAGCGCCGAGGCTGACGGCCACCGGAAAGCCCGCAGCTCCACGAGCTGTGGGGCCACGCAAGCGGCTGCCAAAGAGCTTTCCAACGAGGCACGGCTTTCCCTCCTGGCTCTTTGGGCGTGGGAGCTGTGGCCAGAGCCGTGGCCTTACCATAAAATGGTTTGGGGGATGGCGCGGCGGCGCCAGGTGTGCGCCGGTGGCGCCGAGGCTGACGGCCGCCGCAAAGCCCGCAGCCCCACGGGCTGTGGGGCCACACGAGCGGCTGCCAAAGAGCTTTCCAACGAGGCACGGCTTTCCCTCCTGGCTCTTCGGGCGTGGGAGCTGTGGCCAGAGCCGCGGACCTACCGGAAAATGCTTCGCAGGCTGGCGCGGCGGCAACACGTGGGCGCCGGTGGCGCCGAGGCTGACGGTCGCCGGAAAGCCCGCAGAACCACGGGCTGTGGGGCCACGCGAGCGGCTGCCAAAGAGCTTTCCAACGAGGCACGGCTTTCCCTCCTGGCTCTTCGGGCGTGGGAGCTGTGGCCAGAGCCGTGGCCCTACCGGAAAATGCTTCGCAGGCTGGCGCGGCGAAACCAGGTGGGCGCCCGTGGCGCCGAGGCTGACGGCCGCCGGAAAGCCCGCAGCCCCACGGGTTGTGGGGCCACGCGAGCGGCTGCCAAAGAGCTTTCCAACGAGGCACGGCTTTCCCTCCTGGCTCTTCGGGCGTGGGAGCTGTGGCCAGAGCCGCGGCCTTACCATAAAATGCTTCGGGGGATGGCGCGGCGGCGCCACGTAGGCGACGGTGACGCCGAGGCTGACGGCTGCCGGAAAGCCCGCAGAACCACGGGCTGTGGGGCCACGCGAGCGGCTGCCAAAGAGCTTTCCAACGAGGCACGGCTTTCCCTCCTGGCTCTTCGGGCGTGGGAGCTGTGGCCAGAGACGCGGCCCTACCGGAAAATGCTTCGCAGGCTGGCGCGGCGGCAACACGTGGGCGCCGGTGGCGCCGAGGCTGACGGCCACCGGAAAGCCCGCAGCCCCACGAGCTGTGGGGCCACGCGAGCGGCTGCCAAAGAGCTTTGCAACGAGGCACGGCTTTCCCTCCTGGCTCTTTGGGCGTGGGAGCTGTGGGCAGAGCCGTGGCCTTACCATAAAATGCTTCGGGGGATGGCGCGGCGGCAACACGTGGGCGCCGGTGGCGCCGAGGCTGACGGCCGCCACAAAGCCCGCAGCCCCACGAGCTGTGGGGCCACGCGAGCGGCTGCCAAAGAGCTTTCCAACGAGGCACGGCTTTCCCTCCTGGCTCTTCGGGCGTGGGAGCTGTGGCCAGAGCCGCGGCCCTACCGGAAAATGCTTCGCAGGCTGGCGCGGCAGCACCACGTGGGCGCCGGTGGCGCCGAGGCTGACGGCCGCCGGAAAGCCCGCAGCCCCACGGGCTATGGGGCCATGCGAGCGGCTGCCAAAGTGCTTTCCAACAAGGCATGGCTTTTCCTCCTGGCTCATCGGGCGTGGGAGCTTTGGCCAGAGCCGCGGCCCTACCGGAAAATGCTTTGCAGGCTGGCGCGGCGGTGCCAGGTGGGCGCCGGTGGCGCCTAGGCTGACGGCCGCCGCAAAGCCCGCAACCCCACGGGCTGTGGGGCCACGCGAGCGGCTGCCAAAGAGCTTTCCAACGAGGCACGGCTTTCCCTCCTGGCTCTTCGGGCGTGGGAGCTGTGGCCAGAGCCGCGGCCCTACCGGAAAATGCTTCGCAGGCTGGCTCGGCGGCGCCAGGTGGGCGCCGGTGCCGCCGAGGCTGACGGCCGCCCCAAAGCCCGCAGCCCCACGGGCTGTGGGGCCACGCGAGCGGCTGCCAAAGAGCTTTCCAACGAGGCACGGCTTTCCCTCCTGGCTCTTCGGGCGTGGGAGCTGTGGCCAGAGCCGCGGCCCTACCGGAAAATGCTTCGCAGGCTGGCTCGGCGGCGCCAGGTGGGCGCCGGTGGCGCCGAGGCTGACGGCCGCCGCAAAGCCCGCAGCCCCACGGGCTGTGGGGCCACGCGAGCGGCTGCCAAAGAGCTTTCCAACGAGGCACGGCTTTCCCTCCTGGCTCTTCGGGCGTGGGAGCTGTGGCCAGAGACGCGGCCCTACCGGAAAATGCTTCGCAATCTGGCGCGGCGGCACCACGTGGGCGCCGGTGGCACCGAGGCTGACGGCCACCAGAAAGCCCGCAGCCCCACGGGCTGTGGGGCCACGCGAGCGGCTGCCAAAGAGCTTTCCAACGAGGCACGGCTTTCCCTCCTGGCTCTTCGGGCGTGGGAGCTGTCGCCAGAGCCGCAGCCCTACCGGAAAATGCTTCGCAGGCTGGCTCGGCGGCGCCAGGTGGGCGGCGGTGGCGCCGAGGCTGACGGCCGCCGCAAAGCCCGCAGCCCCACGGGCTGTGGGGCCACGCGAGCGGCTGCCAAAGAGCTTTCCAACGAGGCACGGCTTTCCCTCCTGGCTCTTCGGGTGTGGGAGCTGTGGCCAGAGCCGCGGCCCTACCGGAAAATGCTTCGCAGGCTGGCGCGGCAGCGTTACGTAGGCGCCGGTGGCGCCGAGGCTGACGGCCACCGGAAAGCCCGCAGCCCCACGGGCTGTGGGGCCACGCGAGCGGCTGCCAAAGAGCTTTCCAACGAGGCACGGCTTTCCCTCCTGGCTCTTTGGGCGTGGGAGCTGTCGCCAGAGTCGCGGCCCTACCGGAAAATGCTTCGCAGGCTGGCGCGGC